>NC_091284.1:260304742-260631409 GCF_032444005.1 Ranitomeya imitator | reverse complement strand
CTTAGATTGTGAGCTCCATCAGGGACAGTGATGATAATGTATTGCAACCTGTAAAGCGCTGCGGAATATGTTAGCGCTATATAACAATAAAGATTATTATTCTATCCAGCCCCGAGCAGCCGGCTGACCGCAGGAGCTGGTGACACGCCATGTCTGATCCATGGCCAGCTCCTCTACATGCATCCAGGCGCCGCACAGCGCCGAGCTTCGTCCTCACGGCTGTGAAATAAGAGCAGGACATGTTTACCTCAGGCTTCCACCAAATGTCTCTGGAACAACCACAGCCTAGGAAATGACAACACACCGACAGCAGCTTCCGGTGCTGGCAGCGATTGGCCGGCCGCCTGCGCACGCGTTCATTGCGGCTGGTGACTTCTCAGCTCGGTGCTGCGCACACAAGCAGCTCCCCCATAGCGCTGCACCGTGTGCTGTCCCTTCGGCGGCCATTTTTCTGTAGACCAGCTTCCAGGCTTCCTATGCCAGGAGGGCACTGATTTCACCTTCATGATAGATTCTTTCATTTCTTGTTTTTCTCCACACTTTTGTAGCTCTATAATACTAAATTATTAGAATATTATATTTATAAGGAATTCTGTGGGACATAGCAAGAGTCAGTAGGTGCTACGTTACGGCTACGGGACAAGGTATTTTGGTGCCCTAGACATATGAAACAAGGCTGAAGTTGGTTTCTTATTCGCCAGTTTCTTATTCTGCAATTTTTTCTTTTCTGTTTTTTATAGGTTAACAAAAGATAATCACAATAATAACATACAATGCTGCGAGGTGCCCTGAAGTGAATACACTTGAAGGGAATCTGTCACCCCCAAAATTTGCCTATAAGCTGCGGCCACCGACATCAGGGGCTTATATACAGTATTCTGTAATGCTGTAGATAAGCCCCTGATGTATCCTGAAAGATGAGAAAAGCAGGTTATATTATACTCACCCAGGGGCGGTCCCGGTGTGGTCCGGTCCGATGGGCGTCCAGGTCCGGCGCCTCCCATCTTCATACGATGACGTCCTCTTCTGGTCTTCACGCTGCAGGTCCGGCGCAGGCGTACTTTGTCTCCCCTGTTGAGGGCAGAGCAAAGTACTGCAGTGCGCAGGGGCCGGCCCTCTCGACCTTTCCCCGCGCCTACACACTGCAGTACTTTGCTCTGAGGCGCCGTGGCAGGAAGAAAAGAAGAGGATGGGAGGCACAGGACCACGACGCCCATTGAACCGTACCGAACTGGGACCGCCCCTGGGTGAGTATAATATAACCTGTTTTTCTTATCTTGCAGGTTACATCGGGGGCTTATCTACAGCATTACAGAATGCTGTAGACAAGCCTCTGATGCAGAAGACCTTAGCTTATAGGCGTCAAAGTGGGCACCGAAGGGCTTTAATCATAGGATTGAATGAATTTTGGCCACTGATATCACAGTGCAGACATATAGAACAGGGCACCCCACAGCAAAACCAGGTCTCTACAGCCTAGCCCAAATGCATTCTGGGCATCAAAGTGGGCAAACAGCCCATTTTCACAGATTTGAATAAGTAACTGGTGTTTTTAAGGGATTAAATGACTTTGGGCCACTGATCTCACACTAAGAATACACAGATAGTGATGCCCCGCATCAAACCCAGGTCCCTATAGCCTGGCTCAAATGGGTTCTGGGCATCAGAACTGGAATTAAATTGGGCAAACAGCCCATTTTCAAATTTGAATAAGTGATGTTTTTAAGGGGTTAAATGACTTTGGGCCACTGATATCACACTACGAATGCACAGATGTACACAGATGTGTATTCTTAGATCAGTGTCCCAAAGTCATTTAACCCCTTAAAAACACCAGATACTTATTCAAATCTGTGAAAATGAGCTGTTTGCACACTTTGATGCCAGTTCTGATGCCAAGAACCCATTTGGGCTAGGCTAGAGAAATCTGGTTTTGATGTGGGGCTCCCTGTTTTATATGTTTGCAGTGTGATATCAGTGGCCCAAAATAATTTAACCCTTTGATTAACGCCCTTCAGTGTCCACTTTGATGCCCATTTTTGTGCCAGTTTTATAATTTTTGTAGATGTTTTTAAGTGTATTCACATCAGGCTCCTAGCTGCAATGTATAATAATAATAATAATAATCTTTATTTTTATATAGCGCTAACATATTCCGCAGCGCTTTACATTTTGCACACATTATCATCACTGTCCCCGATGGGGCTCACAATCTAAATTCCCTATCAGTATGTCTTATTATTGTATCTTATTATTGTGATGGTTATTTTTTGTTGTTAAACCTATAAAAAAAAAAAAAAAGAAAATAATTGCCGAATAAGAAAACAACTCCAGCCTTGTTATGAAACAAAGGAATGGGTCAGAGACTAAAGTGACAGGACACCTAACTAACCCCTTTGGGGAAGGTAACAAGCTCCAAGGACCACATCTACTAGAATACTTACCTTTTTTCAATTTCAAAGTTAGATATAGAATCATTCATTAGTTGTGGACCATTTACACAATACCAGGGACAAATAGTGATATTTGTCCCCTACATCCTATATTTTATATGTCAGACACAAGGATGGTCATGGAAATAATATAGCTTCACTATAATGGGGGATAATTGGTTTCAATTAAAGGGAACCTGTCACCCCCAAAATCGAAGGTGAGCTAAGCCCACCGGCATCAGGGGCTTATCTACAGCATTCTGTAATGCTGTAGATAAGCCCCCGATGTATCCTGAAAGACGAGAAAAAGAGGTTAGATTATGCTCACCAATGGGGCGGTCCCGCTGCGGTCCGGTCCTATGGGTGTCGCGGTCCGGTCCAGTGCCTCCCATCTTCTTACGATGACGTCCTCTTCTTGTATTCACGCTGCGGCTCGGGCGCAGGCGTACTTTGCCCTGTTGAGGGCAGAGCAAAGTACTGCAGTGCGCAGGTGCTGGTAAAGGTCAGAGAGGCCCGGCGCCTGCGCACTGTAGTACTTTGCTCTGCCCTCAACAGGACAGACAAATTACGCCTGCGCCGGAGCCGCAGCGTGAAGACAAGAAGAGGACGTCATCGTAAGAAGATGGGAGGCGCTGGACCGGACTGCGACACCCATAGGACCGGACTGCATCGGGACCGCCCCTGGGTGGGTATAATCTAACCTCTTTTTCTCATGTTTCAGGTTACATCTGGGGCTTATCTACAGCATTCCAGAATGCTGTAGATAAGCCCCTGATGCCGGTGGGCTTAGCTCACCTTCGATTTTGGGGTGACAAGTTCCCTTTAATGTGCTCAGCTTTTGGCAGATACCCTAATGGAAACTAAACAGACTTTTACAGCTAGCGACCGCAGACGCGGTCCAGCCTACGCCTCCACGTCTCCAGACCACGACGATGTTGGGCGAACGTCCCAGGTGGGAACAGAATGTGGACCCACTGGACCACAGAAGGGAACCTGGACCTACCCAGACTAGGGAAGGGCAGCTAGCAGGGTCTGTGACAGCTGAGCTTGTGGACAAGATGGTGACATGCAGAACTAGATAACACAACACATCTTCAGGTATGAAGAAAGATAAAGTTTACTCAAACAAAATCACAGTACATAATGAGAACATAACTATGCCAGGCTCCCAATTCCGTACAGCAAGAAAAGGTACACGTCTCTGGGAAACAGTCGGAGGCAGGAGGACATCACGGGTTGATGCAGTCCAGGATTATCTGGCACGGGCACACTAGGACGGCCTCTCTCTCAGGCCTCAGGCGTAACACAGGCTCAGCGGGAGAACATCAGACACCGACCTCCGACAGACTTCAGACAATGGCAGGGGTTATCATGGGTTGATGCAGTCCAGGGCATCTGGCACGGGCATACTAGGACAGCCTGCCTCAGGCGTAGCACAGGCTCAGCGGGAGAACATCAAACACTGAACTCGGACAGACTTCAGACAATGGCAGGGGTCATCACGGGTTGATATAGTCCAGGGTCATCTGGCACTGGCACACTAGGACGGCCTCTCTCTCAGGCCTCAGGCGTAGGACAGGCTCAGCGGGAGAACATCAGACACCGACCTCCGACAGACTTCAGACAATGGCAGGGGTTATCATGGGTTGATGCAGTCCAGGGCATCTGGCTCAGGCATACTAGGACAGCCTGCTCAGGCGTAGCACAGGCTCAGCGGGAGAACATCAGACACCGACCTCGGACAGACTTCAGACAATGGCAGGGGTCATCATGGGTTGATATAGTCCAGGGTCATCTGGCACGGGCATACTAGGACGTCCTCTCTCTCAGACCTCAGGCGTAGCACAGGTTCAGCAGGAGAACATCAGACACCGACACATTACAGACGTCAGACAATGGCAGGGGGTCATCACAGGTTGATGCAGTCCATGTTCATCTGGCACAGGCATACTAGGACGGCCTCTCTCTCAGCCCTCAGGCATAGCACAGGCTCAGCAGGAGAACATCAGACACTGACCCAGGACAGACGTCTTCACAGTGTGGACCCGGGAACCGGCAGGACATCGGGGCACAGGCGGAACATCTGGACATCAGGACACAGGCTGGACATCTGGACACAGGCTGGACATCAGGACATCTGGACACAGGCTGGACATCAGGACATCTGGACACAAGCTGGATATCAAGACATCTGGACACAGGCTGGACATCAAGACATCAGACACAAGCAGGACATCAGGATACAGGCTGGACGTCAGGACATCGGACACAAGCAGGAAATTAGGATACAGACAGGACATCAGGACACCAACGTGGTGGCCCAGGTCATCAGCTGGGACATAGATGGCACAGAACCAAGCAGCGGTGGTCGGGCTCCGGGAACCATACAGCGGTAGCCAGTCTCCGGACAATGGACACCATCTCCAGGCACCAGGCTGCGGTAGTCAGGTTCCAAACTACAGCCGTCAGGCTACAGGCATGAGACCTAGGAAAGAACTCAAGCGGGATGGTGCAAGAGCCGCCAGGTTGGATCGGGGCTGGACGGAGTTAGCACCGCATAGCAGGCTGAGCACAGCATAGTGAACGCTCAGCAAAAACACCGGACTCCATCTTAAAAAGGCGAACCCAGGTTAGTTCACAGTCACTGGGTACAGGGTTCCAGACACAGAGGGACTTCAGGAACATAACACAGAGGACACAGTTCAGACAGGGTCAGGTACAGGACTGGATACAGGATGACGGGTTCAGACCTGAGATTGCAGCCCTCAGGGAGGTGGGAAACAAAACACAACAGAAACGGGCGGGGATTTGCAGCCTCCAGGAAAGGCGGATCTGGGTACTCAGCCCCAAGAGCAGGCGGAAAAACAGGAGACAAACGGATCTGGGTACTCAACCCCAAAGGCATACGGAAAAACAAGACACAAACAGAAATGGATCTGGGTACTCATCCCCCATAGCAGGCGGAAGAACAGGTAACAGCTTTCCCAGAACTGAATGCAGGCGGAACAGGAGCTGAACACCCCACACATGGCAAGACTCAGAAACTTAATGCAAAGCTCTGGCAATGCCCAACAGAAAAGAGGGAGTTTATATAGGAGTTGCCCCACAGCAGTATGCTGGGGAAAGCAACTCAGGTGCACACAAAACTCTAATAAATGCAGGGAAGGTGTGGCCGCGCGCACCCTAAGCACAAACAGATACCATTACAGCACAGTCAGCACATGAACTGAGGCTTAGGCCACCTGGCAGTGGCTGCAAGTCTGGACACATGTGGAAAGTCATGCACCAGCTGCAGAGGACCTTGCAACCCGCGGATAGCTTCCACAGAGGCAGCCAGGGACCACACATGCGGATGGTCATGCAGCAGAGCAAAGACATGACAACATATGTACAGCTACGCAGCAGAGCAGGGGACTGTGCAGCATCCATACAGGTAACAGACAACAGTATCCCTGCTAGTTAGGTGGAGAGGAGCAAAGGGTTAAGGCAGAGACATGCAGAATAATGCCGGAGAAACAAGGTAGAAACCCACCGGTGTTACATAGACCCTATTATAGATAAATGGATTTGTATAATGTTTTTTGCATCCGTCATGCAACAAATACAACTTGCAGCAAAACTGATGGTTGGTGGTTCTGGTGATGATTTCACATACTGATTGTGGCTCTGGTGATGTATTCATGAAATGATGATGGTTCTAGTAATGTATTCATCAGCAGAACCATCATCAATATATAAATACAAAACCTAAATCATCATCAGTACATAAATATAACTCCAAAGACATCAATAGCACATGAATACAGCACCAGAACCATCATCATTAAATAAATAGATCAACACAACGATCACTAGACGAATATGTCACCAGAACCACCATCAGTACATTAATACATCCCCAGAACCACAAACAGTACAGGAATACATCTCCATAAGTACTTGAGTACAAGAACCAAGATTAGTACAGCAATTAATTGCAATCTCAAGTCAGCCCCATACAAATTTGTATTGCATAAACCTACAACTCCTAGTATGTCCTTAATAATGGTAAGGAGATACTAGGAGACTGCGGACCATATACTGTAGAAACCACAGGAATGAAGTTAATCAGGCAATAGCACACAAAAACATTTATATCCAGGTACCATATAGATAACATCTTTGATAAATATATCTGTCCGTACTTTGCCCTAATTAAGCCTCTTATGGTATATGACCTCCACACTGTCCGCCTTAAAAAGCTATAACTACCACACTGTCTGCCATTATCAGCTATAACCGCCACACTATCTGACCTTATGAACCACAGTCTATACCATGTCTGTCCCCTCTTCACTGTTTTCCTTTGCACATACTATATTTCCACATTATCACCCCATCATGCTAACCTCTTTCCATACTGCGGCCCCTCTCCATTCTGTGTCCCCTATGCCCTCATACTGTTCACCACCCACTGCCGCTCCTCTTCCTTCAGCTCCGCCTAAATCTGCATGCATCCTGCATATCCTATCTTTAACATTGTAGACACAAAAGAGCACAGTGAGGTCAAAAATACTCTGTTGTAAAAAAAAATCACAGTAACACGCAAGTGCTTGTCAAAAGATGGAAAAAAACAGGGTATTTAGTTGATACTTTTTTGGCAAAAAAATGTATACTAAGCTGCTCCACCAATCGTCAAGGTATGCCCTTATAGAGCAGTCCTATCTAATGTATATAATCCCTATCTGATGTATTTAAAACCTGACCATCTGTATAGTACCTGTATAAGCAGGGTTCAGAGAACGAATATCCATGTGGACATGCAGGATGGAACAGCTTAAATGCAAATGACCCACAGAGGAGTGATGGACTCCCCAGTGTTGTAGAAACAAGAGAACAATTATAGAACCAGAAACACATGGGCTACTTGCACATTGAACAAGTCTGTAGGAACCTGTTCACACCACCAAAAAACTTGAAGACACAAAAGAGCACAGTGAGGTCAAAAATACTCTGTTGTAAAAAATCACAGTAATAAGCAAGTCCTTGTCAAAAGATGGAATAAAACAGGGTATTTAGTTGATACTTTTTTTTGCAAAAAAATGTATACTAAGCTGCTCCACCAATCGTCAAGGTATACCCTTATAGAGCAGTCCTATCTAATGTATATAATCCCTATCTGATGTATTTAAAACCTGACCATCTGTATAGTACCTGTATAAGCAGGGTTCAGAGAAGGAATATCCATGTGGACATGCAGGATGGAACAGCTTAAATGCAAATGACCCACAGAGGAGTGATGGACTCCCCAGTGTTGTAGAAACAAGAGAACAATTATAGAACCAGAAACACATGGGCTACTTGCACATTGAACAAGTCTGTAGGAACCTGTTCACACCACCAAAAAACTTGAAGACACAAAAGAGCACAGTGAGGTCAAAAATACTCTGTTTTAAATAACTGTATTGTTATTTATACTTCATTTTGGACTTTGTTTCTGTTTTTTTCTTTGTTTTTCTATGTGTTTTCCCGATTTGTCCGATGTACCTTCCATTGGTGCACATTGGTGGTGATAGATATATACATATATTTTTTTCCTCCTATATACAATTGTTATGTGCACCGTGCCTTGAGATCTATTTAATTTTTCATTGGCTACAGCAGAAGATTCTGGAGTGGCCATCCTAGTCTCCTGATCTCAATATCATTGACCTACTCTGGGGAGATCTCAAGCGCGCAGTTCATGCTAGACAGCCCAGGAATTTACAGGAACCGGAGGCTTTTTGCCAAGAAGGGTGGGCAGCTTTACCATCTGAGAAAATAAAGAACCTCATCTACAACTACCACAAAAGACTTCAAGCTGTCATTGATGTTAGAGGGGGCCATACACGGTATTAAGAAATGGGGTATGCAAACTTTTGATCAGGGTCATTTGGATGTTTTGGGATGTCATTATGATTTAAAAATAGAAAACATAGTAGTTTGACAATAAATGGCTTCACCCAACCACTAACCATGAGTGGAGAAAACCTTTTGGTGTTATCACTCATATTCTCTGAAAAAAGGCCCAAAAAAAGCAAAAATTCTGCCGTGGCATGTAAACTTTTGAGCACATAAATACTGAAGGTCCTTCCAGAATCTTTGTTTCATGTGACATTATCAGATTACATAAATAGCCATTATTTATATACTAATGTGTGCGCTATATATTGTTGTGTTTTGTGTTATATACTGATATGTGTTTTATATACTATGAGTATCTTTTCATGTAGCAAAGTTGTGTATGCTTGATGTTGCAGAGCTGTTTGTTGATGTTCAGTTGTGTTTGTTGTTCTAGCTGAACTGTGTGTGGGATCCAGGGATGGACTGGGGCTAAAATTTCCTGGTATTTGAAAATTATCATGTCTGGAAGAAGTCTGGATTTACTACAACACCTACATTTCCAATTATATCACTACTAGCTATTGAACCCATTCTACGCCCGGGCGGCGAGCATTTATATTGGTATATGGTCTCCATCCTGGTATGTGCTGCTCCATCCTGTGTCCCCATCCTGTCATGTGCTGCTCCATCCTGCGTCCCCATCCTGTCATGAGCTGCTCCATCCTGCGCCCCCATCCTGTCATGTGCTGCTCCATCCTGCGTCCCCATCCTGTCATGTGCTGCTCCCATCCTGCGCCCCGTTCTGTCATGTGCTGCTCCCATCCTGCGCCCCCGTTCTGTCATGTGCTGCTTCTATCCCGCACCCCCGTTCTGTCATGTGCTGCTGCCATCCTGCACCCCCGTTCTGTCATGTGCTGCCCTATTCTGTCATGTGCTGCTCCCATCCTGCGCCCCCATTCCGTCATGTGCTGCTCCCATCCATATGCCCCATACGCTGCTCCATAAAGGTTTATGGCCCCCATAAGATGCTCCATAGTATATGCCCCCATACACTGCTCCATAAAGGTTTATGGCCCCTATAAGATGCTCCATATTATATGCCCCGTACACTGCTCCATAAAGGTTTATGGCCCCCATAAGATGCTCCACATTATATGCCCCGTACACTACTCCATAAAGGTTTATGGCCCCCATAAGATGCTCCATAGTATATGCCCCGTACACTGCTCCATAAAGGTTTATGGCCCCTATAAGATGCTCCATATTATATGCCCCGTACACTGCTCCATAAAGGTTTATGGCCCCATAAGATGCTCCATATTGTGTGCCCCGTACACTGCTCCATAAAGGTTTATGGCCCCCATAAGATGCTCCATAGTATATGCCCCCGTACACTGCTCCATAAAGGTTTATGGCCCCTATAAGATGCTCCATATTATATGCCCCATACACTGCTCCATAAAGGTTTATGGCCCCCATAAGATGCTCCATATTATATGCCCCGTACATTACTCCACAAAGGTTTATGGCCCCCATAAGAAGCTCCATAGTATATGCCCCGTACACTGCTCCATAAAGGTTTATGGCCCCCATAAGATGCTCCATATTGTATGCCCCATACACTGCTCCATAAAGGTTTATGGCCCCCATAAGATGCTCGCTCCATATTATATGCCCCGTACACTGCTCCATAAAGGTTTATGTCCCCCATAAGATGCCCCATAGTATATGCCCCGTACACTGCTCCATTATGGTTTATGGCCCCCATAAGATGCTCCATGGTATATGCCCCGTACACTGCTCCATTATGGTTGATGGCCCCATAAGATGCTCCATAGTATATGCCCCGTATGCTGCTGCGATATATAAAAAAAAAAATACCATACTCACCAATTGTCGCTGGGGGGCCTGAGCAGGCAGGGACACCGGCGCGCTGTGGGGGTCAGGTGCCGGAGTCGCCGCTAGCTCAGGCCCCCGACATTTGCGATATTCGCCCTGATCCAGCGCTGCCTGCCGCTCCGTGTTCCGGGTCCTCTGGCTGTGAATGTTCAGTCAGAGGGCGGCGGGCATTAAGCGCGTCATCGCGCCCTCTGAACTGTGAACGTCACAGGCAGAAGACCCGGAGGACAGAGCGGCGGGCAGCGCTGGAACGGGACAGACAGGTGAATATAGCTCATACTCACCCTCCTGGCGCGTCCCTGCTATCTGTTGGAGATCGCGGTGTGCGTTCAGTGCTTAGGCATACCGCGATCTCCTGGGAGCGTCACTCTGTGGGGTCCAGACTGCGCAGGCGCTTGCACAGTCTATAAAGGCTTCGGACAGAGTGACGCTCCCAGCCTTATATTATAGATATTAGAATAAGAAGGAATTTACTATGTAATATGAGAGCACCATGATGTAGTAGATGAGACCTTGATTCCATGATGTGATGTGTCACTTACTGGGCTGTGTTTCGCTGTTTCAATACAATCAGTGTTTTATCAGCAGAAGATTATTACTACAGGACAACTGGCCTCATGCCTCCTAGTCCAAACAACACCCAAACACTGATTAGCAGCTGTCACTTTAAATTGAATATGAAAAGTTGCTAATCAGTGATAATGCTGGATTACAATAGTCTAAAGGTACCGTCACACTTAGCGACGCTGCAGCGATACCGACAACGATCCGGATCGCTGCAGCGTCGCTGTTTGGTCGCTGGAGAGCTGTCACACAGACAGCTCTCCAGCGACCAACGATCCCGAGGTCCCCGGTAACCAGGGTAAACATCGGGTAACTAAGCGCAGGGCCGCGCTTAGTAACCCGATGTTTACCCTGGTTACCAGCGTAACAAAACAAACAGTACATACTTACATTCAGCTGTCTGTCCCTTGCCGTCTGGTTCCTGCACTGACTGCTGGCCGTAAAGTGAAAGTGAAAGCACAGCACAGCGGTGAGTCACACAGCGGTGACTCACCGCTGTGGCTGTGCTCTGCTTTCACTTTACGGCCAGCAGTCAGTGCAGGAACCAGACGGCAAGGGACAGACAGCTGAATGTAAGTATGTACTGTTTGTTTTTTTACGCTGGTAACCATGGTAAACATTGGGTTACTAAGCGCGGCCCTGCGCTTAGTTACCCGATGTTTACCCTGGTTACCAGTGAAGACATCGCTGAATCGGTGTCACACACGCCGATTCAGCGATGTCTACGGGGAGTCCAGCGACGAAATAAAGTTCTGGACTTTCTTCCCCGACCAGCGATCTCCCAGCAGGGGCCTGATCGCTGCTGCCTGTCACACTGGACGATATCGCTAGCGAGGACGCTGCAACGTCACGGATCGCTAGCGATATCGTCTAGTGTGACAGTACCTTAAGATCTGAGAGCAATGGTGAATATCATAATGTGTGAGGGTTGTGGTATCTATGTAGGGGCTATGGTGACTATCATAAGGTATGGGGCTCTGATGGAAATCATATTATAATTTATGGCGAGTTATGGATGAAAAAAGTTAGCATGGCAGTCAGGGCCGATTGAAAAAGAAAAGGGAAAATGAATGACAACAATCAGTGAGCAAACTATTGGTGAGAAACAGTAACGAATACACATATACTGTATAGTCTGCAGAACATTGGTGTAAAACTGTTATAATATGGTCACTGTATGGTGGTAATATTAGTCCTAGTACATTAGTTTTAGTTAATGATTAGTACAGTGGTCACTACTGAATATGCTGGTAATATTTGGTTATGGTTGTTGGTATTTATCTGTTATATAGCAATATTATTATTGAAGTATAATTATTATATGGCAACAGATTTTTGCTACAGTGCCTTGCAAAAGTATTCGGCTCCATGGAACTTTTCAACCTTTTCCCACATATCGTGCATTAAACATAAAGATACCAAATGTAAATTTTTAGTGAAGAATCAACAACAAGAGGAACACAATTGTGAAGTTGAACGAAATTTATTAGTTATTTTTAATTATTGTGGAAATTCAAAAACTGAAAAGTTGGGCGTGCAATATTATTCGGCCCCTTTAACTTAATACTTTGTTGCGCCACCTTTTGCTGCGAGTCGCTTGGAGTATGTCTCTGTCAGTTTTGTACATCGAGAGACTGAAATTCTTGCCCATTCTTCCTTGGCGAACAGCTCGAGCTCAGTGAGATTTGATGGAGATCGTTTGTGAACAGCAGTTTTCAGCTCATTCCACAGTTTCTCGATTGGATTGAGGTCTGGACTTTGACTTGGCCATTCTAACATCTGGATACTTTTATTTGTGAACCATTCCATTGTAGATTTTGCTTTATGTTTGGGATCATTGTCTTGTTGGAAGACAAATCTCCGTCCCAGTCTAAGGTCTTTTACAGACTCCAACAGGTTTTCTTCAAGAATGGTCCTGTATTTGGCTCCATCCATCTTCCCATCAACTTTAACCATCTTCTCTGTCCCTTCTGAAGAAAAGCAGGCTCAAGCCATGATGCTGCCACCACCATGTTTGTCAGTGGGGATGGTGTATTCAGGGTGATAAGCTGTGCTGCCTTTAAGCCAAACATATTGTTTGGCATTGTTGCCAAAAAGTTCGATTTCATCTAGTTTCATCTGACCAGAGCATCTTCTACATGTGTGGTGTGTCTCCCAGGTGGCTTGTTGCAAACTTTAAACAACACTTTTTATGGATATCTTTGAGAAATGGCTTTCTTCTTGCCACTCTTCCATAAAGACCAGATTTGTGCAGTGTATGACTGATTGTTGTCCTATGGACAGACTGTCCCACCTCAGCTGTAGATCTCTGTAGTTCATCCAGAGTGATCATGGGCCTCTTGGCTGCATCTCTGATCAGTCTTCTCCTTGTTTGAGATGAAAGTTTAGAGGGACGGCAGGGTCTTGGTAGATTTGCAGTGGTATGATACTCCTTCCATTTCAATATGATCACTTGCATAGTGCTTTTTGGGATGTTTAAAATTTTGGAAATCATTTTGTATCCAAATCCGGCTTTAAACTTCTCCACAACAGTATCACGGACCTGACTGTTGTGTTCCTTGGTCTTCATGATGCTCTCTGTGCTTCAAACAGAACCCTGAGACTATCACAGAGCAGTTGCATTTATATGGAGACTTGATTACACACAAGGTGGATTATATTTATCATCATAGGCATTTAGGACAACATTGGATCATTCAGAGATCCACAATGAACTTCTGGAGTGAGTTTGCTGCACTGAAAATAAAGGGGCCGAATAATATTGCATGCCCCACTTTTCACTTTTTGTATTTCCACAAAAATTTAAAATAACCAATAAATTTCGTTCAACTTCACAATTGTGTTCCACTTGTTGTTGATTCTTCATCAAAAATTTACATTTGGTATCTTTATGTTTGAAGCATGATATGTGGGAAAAGGTTGAAATGTTCCAGGGAGCCGAATACTTTCCCAAGCACTGTATCTAATCTGACAGCAGCATTAGGTATGGCAGAGACCATTCCAGTCATGTAACACTTAGGCCTCTTTCACACTTCCGTCTTTCATCTCCCGTCATAATGTTTTGTGAAAAAAACGGATCCTACGATTTTTCCCGCAGGATGCGTTTTTTTTCTCATAGACTTGTATTAGCGACAAATCGCGATGCATGGTCACACTTTTCGTCCGTCGTGCACTGGATCCGTCAAAATTACTGTCCGTCGGGCGGAGACAACGCACAGAGGAAAGTTTTTTCTGCACGTCGGAAAATCATCAATGACTGTGAAAAGCAGGAATCCAGTGTTGTATGCCGTCTTTTCAAACTGAGCATGCATGGAAGAATTTCCCGTCAGGGAAATTCTCTCTCGCTCTCTCTCTTTTTACTATTGATGCTGCCTATGCAGCATCAATAGTAAAAAGATATAATGTTAAAAATAATTTAAAAAAATTAAAAAATCGTGATATTCTTTCCTTTCAGCGTCCCGCGCAGCCCCCCCGACGCTCGCGATGCTGCTGGCAGCTCCAGTTCCCAGTGATGCATAGCGAAATGACCGGATGTCGTAGCGGTCTCGCGAGACCACTACATCATCACAGGTCATTGTCTCGCTATGCTTCACTGGGAAAGGATCATCGCGAGCATCGGGAAGGCTGCGGGGGCTGCGCGGGACGCCGGAAGGTAAGAATATCACTTAAATTATTTTTATCATGGGTTGTGTTGTGTATGCGTTTTGCAGCGAAAAATCGCGGCGAAGATGCATACACAACGTATGCACGTAGCCTGCTAGGATGCACTGAAACCGTAAAAAAAAAAACGGCTCCAGTCCATCTATTTTTTACAATCAGCACAGGATCCGACTTTTCAACATTTTCCAGATCCTGTGAAGATTGTAAAAACGGAAGTGTGAAAGAGGCCTTAGTTTACTGGGTGCAGTATTTGTGATAACATTATTTTTTTCTGTTGCAGATTTAGCAGGGCTCAGAATGTTGTAACAGGCATTATCACTGATTATTTATCCAAAAAAGAGGGGAAGTAACAGACCAAAATTAAAATATAAGAAATTTTATTCAGTGCGATTAAAGAAAAAAATGCAATTCAAATATATAATTATACATAAAACAAGGGGAAACATGGCAAGGTGAACCCACAGCAATCCGTACAGTTAAATATATATAATGGAATGAGGAAAATCCACTAACTCAATACACATGCACCAGCAGGCTCTGGATTACAGAGAAAAATGACCACAGAGTAGTGCAAGAGTAACCAATGGGATTGATCTCAAAGAATCATATAAATAATATAATATATGTAATTATATTTCAACAAAATGTCTATGAGTGACAAAAAGAGAGGAAATGTGCCTCCTGAGGATTGTTGAAGTAAACTGAGTAGGGACCATATAGTTATACCTATGCACGGTGCCAAAGTGGCCAAAGGATAACAGATAAAGTGTCAGTGCATGGTGCAAATAACGCTAGGGGCCATATACATCCAAGTGGAAGCCAAATCAGGCGGGTCACAAGCATAGTGTCAACATAGTGTGCATACCTGCTGGGGGGAGGACTTGCCGTGGGACAGGATGAAGCCCGACGCGCGTTTCGCAACGTAGCTTCTTCCAGGGGGTCGTATGGTATGTGGGACGCAGTGCGGGCTTTATGAAGTGCGGCAGTTGTCATGGCGCTGGCGTCCATCCGGCGCAGAGCAGGAAGCGGTGGGTTCGGCGTCCCACGTGATCAAGTCCCGCCCACCTCTGACGCGTCAGAGAGGTCGGGAGCAAGAAGTCGCTATGGGACACGTTGCCACGGCAACCTGAGGAGGCCGATAGACGCAAGCGCACCACGCAGCACCCAAGAAGCACCAGCACAAGGCTGCAGGTAAGTATGAGCAGATATGTATGTACCGGAGGTGTAGGGGCTGAGCGGATGTAAAGAGACATTAACCAGACGCTGGGAGAAATGGATAACGAAAAGGACATAAGAAAGGGGAAAGAGTGTCAAAATAGAATGACTAAAGGGTTTGCACAAAGGAGTGTAATGTACAGATGTGAACAGTGTAACACTATGATGGGTACTGAGAACGCAAGGGGAATAAAGTGCAGATATGCACATATGCATATAAAGTGACGAACTACATAGCAGTTCCCATAAAATTGCAGTGTGAACAATACTGTAAAATACACAACATAGAATACCAGAGAGGGTATGCACAAAAAATATGATAATAGAAAACATTATGCAAATGTATACAAAAAATTATTAATAAAAAGTGAAAAAATTGTTTTATAAAGAGTGAAAGAATTTTTTAATATTTTTCTTCTTTCTTTACACAGATCCGTGACCTAGATGGGTGATGTCAAACGCAGAAAACGAGTACACAGCAGCTGGTTAAGGTAATTTCACATAATTAGAACTACAAAAAAAGAGAGACAACAGTTGTTAATACCATGATATATACAGACACAAGGGAGGGAATAATATGAGTAATGACATAGTGAATGCAGATTAGTCGTATATATACAAAGTAAAAAAGCGGCACTGGTAAAAGTCCCGAAAAATATAAAAAGAATATAAAAAATGTTAAAGAAAGGGAGCAAAACTGTTCTTCAACTATATCAATAGTAAAAGAATAAAAACTGAAAATGTAGGCCCCTTAAAAAATAGTGAGGAAAGAATGGTTGTAGATGACGAGGAAAAAGCTAACATATTAAACACCTTCTTCTCCACGGTATTCACGGTGGAAAATGAAATGCTAGGTGAAATCCCAAGAAACAATGAAAACCCTATATTAAGGGTCACCAATCTAACCCAAGAAGAGGTGCGAAACCGGCTAAATGAGATTAAAATAGATAAATCTCCGGGTCCGGATGGCATACACCCACGAGTACTAAGGGAACTAAGTAATGTAATAGATAAACCATTATTTCTTATTTTTAGTGACTCTATAGTGACAGGGTCTGTTCCGCAGGACTGGCGCATAGCAAATGTGGTGCCAATATTCAAAAAGGGCTCTAAAAGTGAACCTGGAAATTATAGGCCAGTAAGTCTAACCTCTATTGTTGGTAAAATATTTGAAGGGTTTCTGAGGGATGTTATTCTGGATTATCTCAATGAGAATAACTGTTTAACTCCATATCAGCATGGGTTTATGAGAAATCGCTCCTGTCAAACCAATCTAATCAGTTTTTATGAAGAGGTAAGCTATAGACTGGACCACGGTGAGTCATTGGACGTGGTATATCTCGATTTTTCCAAAGCGTTTGATACCGTGCCGCACAAGAGGTTGGTACACAAAATGAGAATGCTTGGTCTGGGGGAAAATGTGTGTAAATGGGTTAGTAACTGGCTTAGTGATAGAAAGCAGAGGGTGGTTATAAATGGTATAGTCTCTAACTGGGTCGCTGTGACCAGTGGGGTACCGCAGGGGTCGGTATTGGGACCTGTTCTCTTCAACATATTCATTAATGATCTGGTAGAAGGTTTACACAGTAAAATATCGATATTTGCAGATGATACAAAACTATGTAAAGCAGTTAATACAAGAGAAGATAGTATTCTGCTACAGATGGATCTGGATAAGTTGGAAACTTGGGCTGAAAGGTGGCAGATGAGGTTTAACAATGATAAATGTAAGGTTATACACATGGGAAGAGGGAATCAATATCACCATTACACACTGAACGGGAAACCACTGGGTAAATCTGACAGGGAGAAGGACTTGGGGATCCTAGTTAATGATAAACTTACCTGGAGCAGCCAGTGCCAGGCAGCAGCTGCCAAGGCAAACAGGATCATGGGGTGCATTAAAAGAGGTCTGGATACACATGATGAGAGCATTATACTGCCTCTGTACAAATCCCTAGTTAGACCGCACATGGAGTACTGTGTCCAGTTTTGGGCACCGGTGCTCAGGAAGGATATAATGGAACTAGAGAGAGTACAAAGGAGGGCAACAAAATTAATAAAGGGGATGGGAGAACTACAATACCCAGATAGATTAGCGAAATTAGGATTATTTAGTCTAGAAAAAAGACGACTGAGGGGCGATCTAATAACCATGTATAAGTATATAAGGGGACAATACAAATATCTCGCTGAGGATCTGTTTATACCAAGGAAGGTGACGGGCACAAGGGGGCATTCTTTGCGTCTGGAGGAGAGAAGGTTTTTCCACCAACATAGAAGAGGATTCTTTACTGTTAGGGCAGTGAGAATCTGGAATTGCTTGCCTGAGGAGGTGGTGATGGCAAACTCAGTCGAGGGGTTCAAGAGAGGCCTGGATGTCTTCCTGGAGCAGAACAATATTGTATCATACAATTATTAGGTTCTGTAGAAGGACGTAGATCTGGGGATTTATTATGATGGAATATAGGCTGAACTGGATGGACAAATGTCTTTTTTCGGCCTTACTAACTATGTTACTATGTTACTATGTTAAAACTCATCACTTCATTCAGGCCCTTGGGTTGAAGTGAGCCTAACCTAGAGATCCACTGGGTCTCGAGTTGAGCCAATTTAGTTCTCAAATCACCGCCTCTCAAGTCTTTCAGGATCCTATCAATGCCAATCACTCTTAGTAGACTGGAATCACAATTGTGAGCCAGTTTAAAGTGACGTGGTATGGGTTTAAGAGACACTAAGTCACTAGCCTCACGGGCATTGATTATGTCACGGACATGTTCTCGAGTTCGTATTTTAAGTGGTCTGGATGTCATCCCTATATACTGAAGACCACATGGGCACGTGGCCCGGTAGACCACATGATCCGTGCCACAGGTGATGCTATGCGTAATCCGAATATTCTTGCCCTGTGAGTCCTTGAATTCTTGGGTCTTGTCCATATTGTTACAGGCCAGGCATCTCTTACAAGGGAAGAAACCCCAACTGGGTCTTCTGGAGTTGAAAATATTCTGGGTAGTCTTACCCTTGTACTGACTGTGGACTAGCATGTCTTTCAAGTTCTGAGATCTCCTATATGTGATAGATGGAGTAGGGGGAACACATTTAGCCAGGAGGGGGTCGTTGAGAATAATGGGCCAGAATTTAGAAAGAGCCTGCCTCATAGGCTTCCATTTTTCATTGTAGGTAGAGATAAATCTCACCGTCATGGATGTTGATGGTTTATTCCTAGGCTGTAGAAGTTCTGATCTGGGTTTGTTATTCGCCTTGGACCAACCCCGACGAATGATCCTATTTGAATACCCCCTCTGTGAGAACCGCTGAGCCAGTTCTGAGGACTGTGTTTGGAATGAAGACTCAGTAGAACAAATTATTTTTGTTCTCAAAAATTGTCCATATGGAATGCTGTCTTTCAGGGGTCTAGGGTGTGATGAGGCAGCATGTAACACCGAGTTCACAGACGTTTCCTTCCTAAACACCTCAGTGTGTAGAAGGCCATCCTCACCTTTAAAGATTTTGGTGTCCAGAAAATCAATGTTCGTTTGGCTGTATTTACACGTCAATTTTATGTTCAGCGAGTTGTCATTCAAAAGTTGGATGAAGGAGGTGAGGTCTGATTCGGAGCCCTGCCAAATCACAAAAATATCGTCAATAAAACGTACCCAGGTGCACACCTTCTTAATCAAGGGGATGACGTCAGTTAAGAAAATCGCGCGTTCCCATGACCCCATGAATAAATTAGCATATGAGGGTGCAAATGCAGCCCCCATAGCAGTCCCCTGTAATTGGAGGTAGAGAACTTCTTTAAACATAAAGAAGTTGTGGGTCAGGGCGAATTCCAATAAAGTAAGTAAAAATTCAATTAGATCATTGTCGTTGATAGACATATGAAGGAAATATCTGGCTGCTTCGATCCCGTCACTGTGACGAATAGACGTGTACAGCGACTCAACGTCAAAGGTTACCAACCACATATCAGTTTCTAGGGGTATGTCAGCCAGTTTACGAAGTACGTCCCCAGTATCCTGAATATATGACGGGAGACTCTCTACCATAGGTTTAAGGTGGAAATCCAGGAATTTGTTGATCTGTTCACACAATCCACCACCCCCGGAGACAATGGGGCGTCCAGGGGGATGAGTTGTGGATTTGTGTACCTTGGGAAGTAAATATAAACAAGGTGTGCGTGGTGTCTCAGGAATCAACCCATCCATTGTCTCCTTAGAAGTTGTTCCACTGTAGAATGCTTGTTCAACCATATCCCTAAGTTGGTTCTGATACATAGATGTAGGGTTGAAGGTCAAACGCTTATAACAGCTGGAGTCCTTAAGTTGCCTAAATGCCTCCTTCTCGTACATAGGGGAAGGCCACAAGACAATATTTCCCCCTTTATCAGAGGGTTTGATGACAACATTGTCAAGTGACTTTAATTCCTTAATGGCCTTTCTTTGTCGCCTCGTCAGGTTATCATGTTGTATCCCAGTAGGGATACGGCGAAATTCTTCAGTTACCAACCGGACAAATAAGTCAATATCAGGATACAAGCTAAGAGGGGGAAATTTCTTAGGCTTCGGTATGGTAAAATTACTCACAGTTGGTGTCGGAGTCTCATTGCTGAGTTCTTCCAGTATAGCGATGGTTTCCTGTTCTTGGGAGGACCACTCACTTGCGATAGAAGGTTTATCATGTAACTTTTTGAGCACCAACTTCCTGGCGAACAGATGTAGATCCTTTAGGGCTGTGAAGTAATCGAAGGATGCCACCGGGGAAAATGTTAGACCCATGCTTAGTACGTCAATTTGATCTGTGGATAACTGAACATCAGACAAATTAATTACCTGGAGTTTGGAAGATTTATTGGCCTATAATTTCCAGGTTCACTTTTAGAGCCCTTTTTGAATATTGGCACCACATTTGCTATGCGCCAGTCCTGCGGAACAGACCCTGTCACTATAGAGTCACTAAAAATAAGAAATAATGGTTTATCTATTACATTACTTAGTTCCCTTAGTACTCGTGGGTGTATGCCATCCGGACCCGGAGATTTATCTATTTTAATCTCATTTAGCCGGTTTCGCACCTCTTCTTGGGTTAGATTGGTGACCCTTAATATAGGGTTTTCATTGTTTCTTGGGATTTCACCTAGCATTTCATTTTCCACCGTGAATACCGTGGAGAAGAAGGTGTTTAATATGTTAGCTTTTTCCTCGTCATCTACAACCATTCTTTCCTCACTATTTTTTAAGGGGCCTACATTTTCAGTTTTTATTCTTTTACTATTGATATAGTTGAAGAACAGTTTTGCTCCCTTTCTTTAACATTTTTTATATTCTTTTTATATTTTTCGGGACTTTTACCAGTGCCGCTTTTTTACTTTGTATATATACGACTAATCTGCATTCACTATGTCATTACTCATATTATTCCCTCCCTTGTGTCTGTATATATCATGGTATTAACAACTGTTGTCTCTCTTTTTTTGTAGTTCTAATTATGTGAAATTACCTTAACCAGCTGCTGTGTACTCGTTTTCTGCGTTTGACATCACCCATCTAGGTCACGGATCTGTGTAAAGAAAGAAGAAAAATATTAAAAAATTCTTTCACTCTTTATAAAACAATTTTTTCACTTTTTATTAATAATTTTTTGTATACATTTGCATAATGTTTTCTATTATCATATTTTTTGTGCATACCCTCTCTGGTATTCTATGTTGTGTATTTTACAGTATTGTTCACACTGCAATTTTATGGGAACTGCTATGTAGTTCGTCACTTTATATGCATATGTGCATATCTGCACTTTATTCCCCTTGCGTTCTCAGTACCCATCATAGTGTTACACTGTTCACATCTGTACATTACACTCCTTTGTGCAAACCCTTTAGTCATTCTATTTTGACACTCTTTCCCCTTTCTTATGTCCTTTTCGTTATCCATTTCTCCCAGCGTCTGGTTAATGTCTCTTTACATCCGCTCAGCCCCTACACCTCCGGTACATACATATCTGCTCATACTTACCTGCAGCCTTGTGCTGGTGCTTCTTGGGTGCTGCGTGGTGCGCTTGCGTCTATCGGCCTCCCCGGGTTGCCGTGGCAACGTGTCCCGTAGCGTCTTCTTGCTCCCGACCTCTCTGACGCGTCAGAGGTGGGCGGGACTTGATCACGTGGGACGCCGAACCCACCGCTTCCTGCTCTGCGCCGGATGGACGCCAGCGCCATGACAACTGCCGCACTTCATAAAGCCCGCACTGCGTCCCACATACCATACGACCCCCTGGAAGAAGCTACGTTGCGAAACGCGCGTCGGGGTTCATCCTGTCCCACGGCAAGTCCTCCCCCCAGCAGGTATGCACACTATGTTGACACTATGCTTGTGACACGCCTGATTTGGCTTCCACTTGGATGTATATGGCCCCTAGCGTTATTTGCACCATGCACTGACACTTTATCTGTTATCCTTTGGCCACTTTGGCACCGTGCATAGGTATAACTATATGGTCCCTACTCAGTTTACTTCAACAATCCTCAGGAGGCACATTTCCTCTCTTTTTGTCACTCATAGACATTTTGTTGAAATATAATTACATATATTATATTATTTATATGATTCTTTGAGATCAATCCCATTGGTTACTCTTGCACTACTCTGTGGTCATTTTTCTCTGTAATCCAGAGCCTGCTGGTGCATGTGTATTGAGTTAGTGGATTTTCCTCATTCCATTATATATATTTAACTGTACGGATTGCTGTGGGTTCACCTTGCCATGTTTCCCCTTGTTTTATGTATAATTATATATTTGAATTGCATTTTTGTCTTTTAATCGCATTAAATAAAATTTCTTATATTTTAATTTTGGTCTGTTACTTCCCCTCTTTTTTGGATATATATGCTTTTGGAGGTACGCCTCATATACTGTTTGGTCTAATCTTTTGGTATATAAATTATCACTGATTAGCAGTTTTTTGTATACAAACAGTATGATGGTCACCAAAGCCCAGACACACAGCCTGAGAGTCCCTCATAAACCATGTGGGGAATGTTCTGTGGTGGCATCATCATACCTTGTGTGATGGCAATTTGAGGGGCACCATACTATGTGGGAACATTAATGGGCTTCACTTAGATCAATATTTCTGTGTGCGCACATATAAAAGACTGGGCAAGGTTAGGTTAGGAATTCTTTTTTTATTAAATTTGCAAAAATTTCTACATTTCTGCTTTTTTTCAATCAAGATGGGGTGCAGAGTGTACATTAATTAGAAAAAATGAACTTTTTTGAATTTACCAAATGGCTGCAATGAAACAAAGAGTGAAAAATTTAAAGGGGTGTGAATACTTTCCATAAAACTGTATATACAGCCAGGTTGTTATCCCCCACACAGCTTAGGGTTAGAAGTTTTCCAACGGCTTTTTGTGCTTTGGTAAAGAAGGACAGACCCAATGAAATGCCCCTTTTGACTACAGAAAAATTCCAGCCCGGTTTTGCGGCGAACCATAAGAGACTCATACAAAGAGGTCTCCCCTCCTAAGTGCATCGATTCTTCATAGCACATAGGTAGAGCTTCGGTTTTAGGGAGTACCATAGGGGACAGAGTCACAAAAGGTCTATCTCTGAAGCAGGGGCGGACACAGACAGCTTGGGGCCCCTGTGCAGGAAATGTGTCTGGGCCCCCCTTCTTTTAAGGCGACAAAGCTAAGGGACTGTGCTATAGATAAGTGAGTGCACTTTATACTAAGGGACTGTGTTAGACATAATAATCGATAATAATGTCTTCCACCACCTCCCCCTGTTCTTAATCCCATTATAAATCCCCCGCATCCCATTATTGCCCTCTCCCCCACCCTCATTATTGCTTTCTCTTCACCACCCCATTATTGCCCATTCCACCACCTTCATAATTGCCTTCTCCCCCACCACCCCTATCATTGCCCTCTCCATCATCCCAATCATTGCCTTCTGCCCCATCACCACCATCATTGCCCTCTCTATAATGTATAATGTATAATAGAATAATGCAGCCACCCCACAGAGTATAATGCAACCCCCCATAGAATATAATGCAGCCCCCCTCATAGAGTAAGATGCAATCACCCCTCATAGAATATAAATATAATACAGCCCCCCCATAGAATATAATGTAGCCCCATCAAAGAGTATGATGCAATCCTCCCTTATAAAATCTAATACAGACCCCCATAGAGTATAATGTAGCCCTCCATAGAATACAGCCGACCTCCCCATAGTATATAATGTAGCCCCCCATAGAATATAATGCAGTCCCCATAGTATATCACACAGCCTCCCCCATAGAATATAATGTACGCCCCATAGTATATAACAGAGCCTCCCCCATAGAATATAATATACCCCGCATAGTATATAACACAGCCCGCGTAGTATACAGCACAGCCCGCATAGTATATAGCACAGCCCGCATAGTATACAGCACAGCCCGCATAGTATACAGCACAGCCCGCGTAGTATACATTACAGCTGGTGTAGTATATAGCACAGCCCGCGTAGTATATAGCACAGCCCGAGTAGTATATAGCACAGCCCGCATTGTATATAGCACAGCCCCATTAGTATACAGCACAGCCCATGTAATATACAGCATAGCCTGAGTAGTATACAGCACAGCCCGCGTTGTATACAGCACAGCCCGCGTAGTGTACATTACAGCCCGCGTAGTATATAGCACAGCCCGCGTAGTATATTTCACAGCCCGAGTAGTATATAGCACAGCCGGTGTTGTATATAGCACAGCCTGAGTAGTATACAGCACAGCCCGCGTAATATACAGCATAGCCTGAGAAGTATACAGCACAGCCCGCATTGTATACAGCACAGCCCGCATAGTATATAACACAGCCCACGTAGTATACAGCACAGCCCGCGTAGTATACAACACAGCCCGCGTAGTATACAGCACAGCCCGCGTAGTATATAGCACAGCCCACGTAGTATATAGCACAGACCGTGTAGTATATAGCACAGCCCGCATTATATTTAGCACAGCCCGAGTAGTATACAGCACAGCTCGCGTAGTATACAGCACAGCCCGAGTAGTATACAGCACAGCCCGTGTAGTATACAGCACAGCTCGCGTTATACACAGCACAGCCCGTGTACTATACAGCACAGCCCGAGTAGTATACAGCACAGCCCACGTTGTATATAGCACAGCCCAAGTTGTATACAGCACAGCCCACGTACTATACAGCACAGCCCGCATAGTATGTGCAGCGCCCCAGAGTCCTGCTCGTTGCAGTAATGTTATTCTTCCACCAGGGGGAGTGATGTTACGTCTGAAGGCAATGAAGGAGATCTTCTGTCCAGGTATCACAACCACAAAACACACTTCACACTCCGCCATGGGGAGCCATGCTTCTATCTATTAGGGCACTCCTCACACTTAGGTAAAACTGGTGGGTTGGTTAGGAAGTTAGACAGAAGCTGACTGGAGGGAGTAGGAGATAGTCAGTGGGTCCCGACCGAGTTTGGCAGAGGCTGGTTGGAGTGGGTTCCAGCCAGCTCCAGACTGCGGCCTGCGGAAGACAAGGGTACACGGAGCTGCGCCTGCATCCCATGAGGCAGCATCCCAAGAAGGAGACTTTGAAAGGAATTGTGTTGCAGTGAGTGAGCAACAAAGTCATAGCAACAGGAGAGGAACATCAGTGGGAGACCAGCTAGAAGCAGGCTGCCTCCTTCTGAAGCGCACTACCGGTAGCCAGAACACCGAGGGAGTAAGGATCTCTATGCCATTACTTCAGAGACTGGCAGAACAGTTGATTCCACGTTGGCTGCCCGACCATATACCCAGGAGGCAGGGTGGCAACTTGTGGGGGCCGGGGCGTCTCTAGGGTCCCTATAAAAATCCTCAGGCCACCAGTCATACGGGTTTTGTCCTATCCGTCAGGGGGACAGAGAGAAGAGACAACATCTACAATAGTTGTGAGGACCTTACCGAGTTGCTCAGCAGGGAGGGACTACAATGCCCAGGCGCTAGATGAAGGCTAATGAATTCCACCTGGATAAGGGGACCCTGGATTTGCCTTCAGACCGGCCGGACTCTGCCTACCCTGTGGTCCCTACCCTGGACTGTGGATGCTGAAGCCTTCAGTAAAGATAAAGAGACTGCAACCTTGTGTCCTCGTTATTCACTGCGCCTTACATCATCCACCATCCACTATCTACACTCTGGGAAGCCCTGAGGACACACTTCACCTGTGGGAAGGTATACCATCTAGCTGCCATAACATCACCCCAGCGGACCCCTAAGCAGCGTCGGTCACCCTGACCAAATACCACAGGTGGCGTCACGAACATTATCCCTTTAAAGACCTTTCCCACAACATTCACGGACCTCCCTAGGGCCACGGACCGGGTCAGCCACCGTGACTTCCCCACTGAGAACCGAAGGTG
This sequence comes from Ranitomeya imitator, assembly GCF_032444005.1. NCBI lineage: Eukaryota > Metazoa > Chordata > Amphibia > Anura > Dendrobatidae > Ranitomeya > Ranitomeya imitator. Next base: position 260,605,352 of record NC_091284.1, on the reverse strand, counting down.
GCCCGGATCCGAGTACCTCACGGTCCTTGGGGGCGCTCCATTTTCAGCGCAGCCCGCGTTGTATATAGCACAGCCCGAATAATATACAGCACAGCCGACGTAGTATATGGCACAACCTGCGTTGTATATAGCACAGCCCACGTTGTATATAGCACAGCCTGAGTAGTATACAGAACAGCCCGCGTAGTATACAGCACTGCCCGCATAGTATATAGCACAGCCCGCATTGTATATAGCACAGCCCGAGTAGTATACAGCACAGCCCGCATAGTATACAGCACAGCCCGAGTAGTATACAGCACAGCCCGCATTGTATATAGCGCAGCCCGAGTAGTATACAGTACAGCCCGCGTAGTATACAGCACAGCCCACGTAGTATATAGCACAGCCTGCGTAGTATACAGCACAGCCCGCGTTGCATATAGCACAGCCTGTGTAGTATACAGTACAGCCCGCGTAGTATACAGCACAGCCCGCATAGTATCTAGCACAGCCCATGTTGTGTATAGCACAGCCTGCGTTGTATATAGCACAGCCCGAGTAGTATACAGCACAGCCCGCGTAGTATATAGCACAGCCTGCGTAGTATATAACACAGCCCATTGTATATAGTACACAGCCCGAGTAGTATACAGCACAGCCCACATAGTAAATAGCACAGCTCCCGTGCTATACAGCACAGCCCGCGTAGTATATAGCACAGCTCGCGTACTATACAGCACAGCCAGCGTTGTATATAGCACAGCTCACATCTCCCCAGGAATGGCCCCACAGTCCAGTTAGTACTCACTGTTATAGTTAAGAAAAAACCAAAAACACTCCTCACATCTCCTCGTGCCCGCGCTGCTCCCTGCTCCTGTCGGCACACAGTGAGTGCACGCGAGGCAGTGTTTGTCAGAGGCAGAGCAGGGAAGGATGGGATAGGGAGCGTCAGGTGGCGCTCTCTCCTCCATCATTGCTTTGAAATATACTGGCAGACACTGGTATAGTTCAGTACGGAGGGGGAGTTGGCGCTAGTGGCAGGTGGGCCCCCCTGCCTCACAGGGGCCCCATAGCGGCTGCGTGATGTGCCGCTAGCTGGGGGGCTCCTGGGGGAGTGGGTGCCCTAGGCAGCTGCCTGCCCCTAACGCCAGCCCTGCCTGCAGGGCCCCCCCAGTGCCTCCGGGCCCTGGTGCAGCCGCACCGGTTGAACCGGCGGTATGTCCGCCCATGCTCTGAAGTGTCTATCTATGCGTATGGCCAGAGCCATGGTGGCCTTCAACGACGCAAGAGTTTAGTAAAATGCTAGTGCATGTTTTAGGCTATGTGCACATGTTGCGGATTTGTTGCGTTTCCGCAGCGTTTTTCCGCGTGGAAATGCTATAAATCTGCACTGAATTATTAAAGCAATGTTATTCAATGGCATTCCTGAATTGTTGTAGACATGCTGCAGAAATTTCTGTCCTTATTCTCAGTGTTTATTTTCCGCAGCATGTCAATTCTTTTAGCGGATCTGCAGCGTTTCTGCACCCATTGACCTCCATTGAGTTAGTCAAATCCACAGCAAAACCGCTGGTATAGAAAGGTTTGCAGATTTGAGGCGGATGTGCTGGCAAAAATGCTGCAGAAAAGGAAATGATGTTAGAAGGAGGAAGAGTGTTTGAGCGGAGAATATGTGCATGTCTGTCTGCGGGTGTCTGGTGTGTGTTAGGGGTCGAGTTTCCGCTTCTGCACAGGGGGAATCTCGAGCCATTTCTGCTGAGGTCTCTCATTCTTCCCCTGCCACAGTGCAACCTGCTCAGCGGAGACGTCGGTCCTTGCGTCTGGCTCAGTCTCACTCTGTGCTTAGGCTTGCTGTTGCTTTTCCAGCTTTTGCCTTTAAAGCCAGTGCTGGGCAGCAGCGAGCGGACGCTTTTGGGACGAAGTCCTGCTTTTTCCCTTCTGAGCATGCCCAGGGTGAGATCTTTCATTGGAGATCGAGGGTCACATGCTCAGATGCTGCAGCGGTTCCCATTGGTCCTTCTGGAAGGTCCTGAAGGTGCTAAACTTCTGTGGCTACTTCCCATTGGTCCTTTTTTGGAAGGTCCTATATGTACTGCAGCTATATAAGCTTCGCATGACCACACGGCCATGCGCTAGTGTACAATTGTATACGTGTGTATGTTGATGAGTGCAAGTCGTCCTTTAAATAACCCACCCTATTGTATGACTGTTCGCGTAAGGTGTATGGCTGCTATCTAGCGCCTGACTATCCTCACAACGTGTTACACACGAATCAGCGTCCATTGCTGTGACCGCCAGTGCGGCGCCACGCGCCAGTAGTGCGCTTCCTAACCCATGTCTGGGTGCTTGGTGGTGTCTGCCAGAACGGCACAGTTCCCACTTCGGTGCTCTAAAACTATTTCTATTTGTTACCTAATACACCCAGTTGCGGTGTTGTGCGCAATTAGCCTGAACGGACTTCAACCCCGAGTCTTGGGACTGAGTTCGGTGACTCTTAGCTTGCGCTCTTTAGTGCGGTATTACAGTCCTGTGGCTTAACAGGGTTCGCTTCCACCGCCATATAGCGCTGCCATTTACTAGCAGCAGGTTTTCACCTGCACGGTGGACCCCGGACTGCGAACGCACCTAATGTTATTTCACCTTATACTTGGTGCGTTTCGCCAGTCCTAACAAGTGTGTATCTGTGCGTGTGCGGGTGTCTGTGTGTGTAGGTGGGTGTCTGTGTCTGTGTGCGGATGTCTGTGTGGGTGTGTGCGGTACTGTCGGTCACAGCGCTGCGGGATCATGCTGGCAGGTGTCAGCGTGATTCCGCAGCTGACTGTGACCTGCAGTTGTGACCTGCGGAAAAAAAGCAGGCGTGGGCCGATGAGACTACTGCTCTCATCCGGCTATGTCTGCTGTCACTGATAACAGTGACAGCAGGTGCACTGATGGGAGATGGAGTATCATCTGCCGATGCCTATGCTCACAGTTAAATAAGTAAAATTACATACATATTCACAAAAAAATAAAAAACAATTATACTCACCTCACACCAAATCCCCAACACCCTTGTCTCCTAGAAACAATAGAGAGACAGCTACAAACATTGCTCCACGCTACGTCTGTTCATCCACGACATATGATCAAATTTGTCCCCATTGGACAGTTCCTCCGTATTCGTAGAATATGCTCCTCGGATGTTGATTTTGAGCATAGAGCGGAGGAATTGAAGGAACGTTTCCTCTCTAGGGGTTATAGTCGGCGCATGATCAAACGTGCGTACCATAGGGCTAAACATGCTTCTCGTCAGGATCTTTTATACAATTACTCCCGACCAGGATCCTCCAGTGGACAAGTTACTAGATTTATTACTACCTATAGCTCTCAGTCTGACAGGGTTCGTTCCGCTCTTCAAAATGCCTGGCCAATATTGAGGGTTGACCCGCTTATATCCAAATTAATTCCGAATAAACCCTCTATGGCATATAGGCGAGCCAAAAATTTGAGGGATCATCTCGTCTCCAGCCACTATACCAACTATCAGAAACCTACATTCCTCGACGCTTTACCCAGGAGAGTGGGCTGTGTGCCTTGTGGCAGGTGCGTTGCCTGTCCTAATATCGTTCGCAGTGACTTGTTCTCTAATTTTGACGGGACTAAGTCTTTTAAGATCAGACATCATATCACATGTACAACTAGATATGTGGTGTATCACGCCATATGTCCATGTGGTCTGATATATGTCGGGCTCACCACACGACAACTATAGGTCCGCATCAGTGAACATGTCCTGGGGATTCAGGCGGCGGCCAGTCAGGAGGACACGGCCTCTCTCAAAACGGTCCCCCGTCACTTCAAGAGGTTCCACAATTGTGATGGTTCGCTTTTGAAGGTGCGGGGGATTGATATTATTAAGATAAACGACCGGGGTGGGGAACTAACTAAGAAGCTGGGTAGGCTGGAGACGAGATGGATTTGGCAGTTAAATACGGTCCATCCCCATGGCCTGAATGAATGTCTCTCCTTTACTGCCTTCCTATAGTCCGTATGTTGCTGGGTATAATTGATAGGCCTCCACCATCTGGATTATGTTTTATTATTCTATGTATTTTAATTATTATTCTTTTCACTCTTTAAGTATTTCATTGTCGTTCTGCTATGACATCCATTAAGTGGCTACATATGCAATATTTTTTCCATCCGAGGGAGTTAAGAGGAACATCATCTCGACATATATTGCTGTATTTCTTATTTTTTATGTCTTATTTTTTATTTTATTTATTATTCTGTATTTTTTATTTTGTATGTTTTGCTTTTGTTTCAATTTATTTTGTATTTGTTTTTTCTTTTATTATTATTTTTTCATTTCTTTTGTTTTGTTTTTTGGTTTACAATTCATGCATATGTATATTTTGTTTTCCTTGTTATTATTATTATTATTTTCATTCATTTATTTTCTGTTGTGCAATATATATATTTTTTGTTTATGTTATTGCTGCATATTTTGTATATATGTTGGGTATCCCTGTGTAGCCTGCGTATGTATATATACAGTTGTTGTCTATGTAATATCATTATGCTGTGGTATGGCATGTAAAGATGTTTATATGTATGCTTGTTTGCGCTGTATATACTATATGGGTGCAGGTCTATAGCGGTTCTATTGTATATATGTTGATGTCTCCCTATTCATGTATGCTCCAGTGTGCGGTGGGCTGATTTCATTATTACTCACATTTTTGTGACATCCATGACATCCGTGGCGCCTTATTTGTACTATGTTATATGTATTCCAGTCTATTTGCCCCATTTCAAGATTGCCATCTCGCGCTGGATTGCATGGGCCCGTGCTTTCCGGCGCTGTGCGGCGTTTATCGTTAGTGTGGCACGTCTTTGATTGGTTCACCCCACACTGTGGCAGCTATTTAAACACGCTCCCCCATGTCATGGCATGCCCCCTGAAGAAAGATCGCCAAAACGCGCGTCGGGGTGGGCTGGAGCTGTCTCTCCTCCTCAGTTACGTTCTGGGTATGTTCCCTGTATGATTGCTCATGCATCTATATGCTATATGTATTTATGTTTATGCAAGCACCATTACACCCGTATGCCCTAGCAGATACTATCATCGCATACTGATTTAGCATGTAGGGCGTGCATAACGCTGCTTTGTATATGTTGCACTGTTGCATATGAGGAGTTTTTTCAGGTCTCCATGCACTCCATGTTGGTGGTAGGCTGTTTTATCCACCATTGTCTGTTTCCCTTGTCATGTTCGCTCTATATTTAATAAAATTTATATTGTTTCATTATATGGACTTTTCTGCACCATTTTTTAGTGGTTTTTCTTGCTCCTAGAAACAATGTAAAATGATAAACCAACATATATATGCCCTGTCCGCCGTAGTCCAGGTAACCCGAGTGTCACATGGCAAACTCACCGCCACGCGACCAATCAGAAGCCGCGACGTCATTCCTCAGGTCCTAAATTCCTAGAATGAGGAGTTTAGTGCCTGAGAATGACGTCGCGGCTTCTGATTGGTTGCGTGGCGGTCACATGGGCGGCACGCGACCAATCAGAAGCCGCGACGTCATTCCTCAGGTCCTAAACGCGCTCATTTTAAACAAAGAAGCCTGCCGGTTACCCGCGGTGATGTCCAGGGGCCGCCGGAGAGGTGAATATATCAATATTTTTTATTTTAATTCTTTATTTTACACCTCACTATGGATCCGATACCGATACCCGATACCACAAAAGTATCGGATCTCGGTATCGGAATTCCGATACCGCAAGTATCGGCCGATACCCGATACTTGCGGTATCAGAATGCTCAACACTACTCATAGATCTTTTGCTTGATGATACTCCAATGGTTCTCTATAGGGTTCAGGTCAGGGGAAGATGGTGGCCACACCATGAGTTTATCTCCTTTTATGCCCATAGCAGCCAATGACTCAGAGGTATTCTTTGCAGCATGAGATGGTGCATTGTCATGCATGAAGATGATTTTGCTCCTGAAGGCGCGTTTTATACCATGGAAGAAAGTTGTCAGTCAGAAACTCTATATACTTTGCAGAGATCATTTTCACACCTTCAGGAACCTTAAAGGGCCCTTCCAGCTGTTTCCCCATGATTCCAGCGCAAAACATGACTCCTCCACCTGCTTGCTGATGTCACAGCCTTGTTGGAACATAGTGGCCATCCACCAACCATCTACTACTCCATCCATCTGGACCATCCAGGCTTACGTTACACTCATTAGTAAACAAGACTGTTTAAAAATTAGTCTTCATGTATGTCTGGGCCCGTGAGCTTCTGAAGGGTAGCTGTGAACGTACCAGTGTGTGTACACATATTCCATGTGTTGGAATCTGGAGGTGTATATGCTGTACGTTCATGATTAATATTCTGATAGCCGGCCTAGTGGTGCAAACAGGCTGCGTCCTTCTCCATTGATCATCGCCAATCGTATAATTGTCCAGACGATAGGGGGTAACAGAGAGCTGTTCGCTTCAAAGATCACATCGGGTGGTACTCGGGACCTTCCCAGCCTGTGATATCAGGGATTTGTGGAATTAAGAAAGTCCTGACAAATATTATGGGATCCCTGACAACCAGTCATCTTAACTGCTATCACATCTGTGACAAGTGCGTCTGCTCTCAGTGTTGGGCCAAGTATATATCAGGAGTCACATAGTAACTGTCATGTGTCTGGGTTCGAACCCTTGAGCCTGTGCTGTGTGGTCGGCTTCTTTGTCAGCTTCCCTTGGTGTTTATTGTCTGTTATCCTTGCCTTAGTCTTTTTAGATTAACAGGTGTTTTCATTTATACATTTGTCTGCCCTATCACCTTTTGGAATGGGCCATATATACTTTCCCGGCTGGTGATATTCTTTTTGATGTCCAACCACGCTGTCGCTGTTTATGCCAGTCAGTGAACGTCCAGCTAGGATTTATCTCTCTACTGATTATGCTTTTCACCCTGCACATCTCTTGTTTCTTGTTTACGACGTAGGCGGCATACTCTCAAGCAGTACGTACCTCATCTTTTCATTTTGTATTTTGTGGTTTGTTTTAACTCACTCTGGGATCTACTTTTATCTCAGCACCCCTTCCCTTCTGTAGATAAATTGCACTCTGCTCTGCCTTTGGGTTCCTTAGGAGTAATGTGAAGCCCTCGATGGCCTTTCAGGCAGCATAGGTCCGAGCTTCCACAGTTTAGTCTGTTGTTAGGGATATTCCAGCCCAAGTAGGAACCACAACGGACTGCAGGGTGAGAATTTCTAGTCTGTACAGGAATATACTGGGTCAGTTGTAGTTTTTGTAATGGTTTACCTATTTTACTGAGTGAGTTATTACACAACAGTCATAACAGTAGCCCGTGAGCACATTTATTTTTTACTAACAAGAAAAGTGCTCATCATTGAGTGCAGTCTCCTGACGTTCTGACACTGTACGAGAGGAGACTATGATAACTAGAGTGCTCGGTCCTCTGCACTCATTGGATACCATGTGGTGCTCGTTATGCAGACACAGCCTGATACTCACTGCGCGATTGGAGTCATCAATAACCAATGAGTGCACTACAAAGTAGTGATGGACAGTCTGGCTCTTTTCAGTGACCTGGATCACTTGGCTACCCTCACCAGATCCTAAATGGATCGCTATTAAATGTATTCAGCCCACATTTAAGATGAACTTGATGCAGCTTAAACCCTGCCCACATTCGTGACCTAAATCATGCCTTCCTGCACTCAACCAATGAAATTGCAGGGTGGATGGTGCTGCATATGGGTGGGGCACCAAATACCTTCATTTTGCTCCTGATGGGAGGCATTCAGAGACTTCAGTAGCTTTCACTGGGGTGCTGGCTCCCTTTGTTCACAGCAGGGAGTTGGCTCTTTGTACCTGGTCATTCATGAACAACAACATCCCATCACTATTACAAAGCAGCACATTTGCAGCCAGCAGGAGCAATCTTCACACTGAGACACAGCTGATCACACAGACAAGTGATCAGCTGTGCTCCTGTCCAGCACAGTAGGACTGCAAGTGGAAGCATCAGGTATGAGGGAGTGGTTGAAGATTCCCACTCCACACCCCTTCTAAAGCTATTTTAGTAGATTTGATTACCTGTGTAAACATAAAAGATGTTATTGGTGTTTTAGCCACTAGATGGCAGTGGTTTACCGATTCATACGACTGTCACCTGTACAGGGAAATAACCAGTTTGAGCCGCCCCCAGCAACAGTTGGAAAACTGACAGAGAGTTGCAGGTGGCCATCTTAGGCTAGTTTCACACATCAGTTTTTTCGCGCCATGCCAAATCCGGCATCGCACCGAATCCGGCGTCGCGCCGCCGTCCGGTTGGCATCCGTTTCGTCCGTTTTTCCATCCGGTTTTTGACGGATCCAGTTTTTTTTTAAGAATGCCCCTGGGAGGCTCCAAAATTTGATTGGCCCCCTCAAAACTATATATACAGTCTTCCTACAGCCCATCAGTATCAGGTTGGAGAGGAGCAAGTGTTTCGAGAGAAAGATCGATATCGTTATTGCGAAGATTCTGCAGAACAAAGTGGATTTCATTGTTGAGGCGAATCGTTTGAAAGCAATTGTTCTGGAGAAGGAGCGAGAGAGATAACGCATCATGCGTCTGCGGCGCCGCCGCCGTTTGTGGATCCACCCCATCACCGCACAGAGAATGACACGTGGGGTGTTTTCTACACTGCACATGGAGCTATGGGGAGACCCAGAGAAATTTTTCTCATATGTGAAGATGAAAGCGGAGAACTTTGATCTATTGGTGGACCGAATTGAACATCTCATCCAAAGGAGTGATTCGTATTGCCGATTCTCTATTTCACCGGCCGAGCATCTGATGGTCACTCTTCGGTAAGCCATTTTTATTGTATGTACTCCTGTAGTACACTTTAATAGATAATTTGATTTTGTAGTAATTTCTGCCTTGCTACTGGAGAATCCCTTTCGTCACTACATTTCCAGTTCAGACTGGGAATTTCCACCATCTCCGGAATTGTAAAGCACACTTGCCGTTCACTGTGGGACTCTTTGCACGATGAATTTATACCACATCCCACAATGGAGAGTTGGTTGGAAGTAGCCGAGAAATTCCAGCAAGTGTGTCAGTTTCCCAACTGCTTGGGCGCTGTGGACGGGAAACATATCCGTATCGTTAAACCGGCTGGTTCGAGATCAGAATATTTTAACTATAAAAAGTACTTTTCCATTGTGCTGATGGCCATCGCCGATGCGGAGTACAAATTTGTAGCGGTGGACATTGGGGCGTATGGCCGCTCAAATGATTCCCAAGTTTTCAAACTGTCTGCAATGGGGCTTCATTTGTATGGAAACACCTTTCAATTCCCCCCCCTTAAGACCACTGCCTCAAACCTCTGGGCCACCAATGCCTTTTGTTTGTGTTGGGGATGAAGCCTTCCAGCTGTCAGAACATCTGCTGAAACCCTACTCCAGCCGTGGATTTACCCAAACTAAAAGAATTTTCAACTACCGCCTCACACGTGCACGGAGAATGGTGGAGTGCGCTTTTGGGATTTTGACCGCCAAATGGAGAGTTCTACTGACATCAATAAACTTGAAGACAGACACTGTTGACGAGGTGGTGAAAGCTCGTGTTGTCCTGCACAATTATGTGATATCCAAGGAACAGATTTCCATTGAGGACCACTCTGAAGAAACCAACTTGGCTGATTATAACAACATTACGTATAGAAGTTCTGTGACAGTTTCCCAAATTAGGGACCAATTCGCAGAATACTTTATGTCACCGGAAGGAAGAATAGACTGGCAGGATGAGAGAGTTTGAACAATTTGTCTTTGACCTTGTAACCGTATTTTACCATATTGTACCCAAGTTGTGTACCTGTTTAAGTTCTACCCAAAGTATATTACCTTCTTTTACACAAGTTGTGTACCTGTTTGGGTTCTACCCAAAGTATATTACCTTCTTTTACCCAAGTTGTGTACCTGTTTGGGTTCTACCCAAAGTATTTTACTTTCTTTTACCCAAGTTGTGTACCTGTTTGGGTTCTACCCAAAGTATATTACCTTCTTTTACCCAAGTTGTGTACCTGTTTGGGTTTTACCCAAATGATATTACCTTCTTTTACCCAAGTTGTGTACCTGTTTGGGTTCTACCTAAAGTATATTGCCTTCTTTTTTCCCCAAGTTGTGTACCTGTTTGGGTTCCACCCAAAGTATTTTACCTTCTTTTACCCAAGTTGTGTACCTGTTTGGGTTCTACCAAAAGTAAATTACCTTCTTTTACCCAAGTTGTGTACCTGTTTGGGTTCTACCCAAAGTATATTACCTTCTTGTACTCAAGTTGTGTACCTGTTTGGGTTCTACTCAAAGTATTTTACCTTATTTTACCCAAGTTGTGTACCTGTTTGGGTTCTACCCAAAGTATTTTACTTTCTTTTACCCAAGTTGTGTACCTGTTTGGGTTCTACCCAAAGTATATTACCTTCTTTTACCCAAGTTATGTACCTGTTTGGGTTCCACCCAAAGTATTTTACCTTCTTTTACCCAAGTTGTGTACCTGTTTGGGTTCTACCCAAAGTAAATTACCTTCTTTTACCCAAGTTGTGTACCTGTTTGGGTTCTACCCAAAGTATTTTACCTCTAACCAATAAACCTTGTTTAGCCCAAGTGTTAACTATACCTTATAAAGAAAATACAAATTTGCTTTAAAAACACAGTTTTAATACAATTGTTTTTTAACAAAACAAAAATAAACTTCTCTTTGGCAACACAAAAATAAACTTTATTTGGCTGAAACAAAAACGTAGAGGTTTGAATAAGTCGGGGTGGAGGGACTGTCAGATAGGGACACTTCGACAGAGGGAGTGTGGAGAGAGGAATGTGATGGTGGGGAAGGATCAATAGGTAGTGGTGAAGGGGTGGAGAAAGCAAGTGAACGGGTGGACAGGAAACTGGGAGTTGGATTAGGAATTTGGTATGATGGAGGGGTGTAGCTGATGGTTTGGGAGGATTGGGAGGCAGAAGCGGTGATGGGTGGAGAAGAGGGTTGGGACATGAAGGGTGAAGGAGGCTGGTGGTAGTGGGCAGGGAGAGGAGGCGAGGAAGATGTTGCTGGGAACTGGTATGGGGAGGGATGATGTTCATACTGGTCTGGATGGTGGGAAGGGGCACGGGCAGGACGCTGGTAGTTGTCTGGATGGTGGGACGGGGCACGGGCAGGATGCTGGTAGTGGTCTGGATGGTGGGACGGGGCACAGGCAGGTTGCTGCTACGGGTCAGGAGGATGGTAGTGGCTGTTGTGAGGGATGGTGGCTAAAGGGGGGGCAGGTGCAGGAGGGGTTGCAAGTGCGGTGGCTTTGGAGGCAATGAGTGCTAGAGTAGACTGGCAGGCTTCCATTACTTGCATCTGCTAATCAGTAGATAGCTTCTCCATTTGCTCGAGTACCGATCGGAAAAAAGTGTGGTTCGGTGACTGACTTGCCTCTGAATGCATTGTTAGCAGAAGTGTATGCAACCCGAGTATGCTTTCATTTATTAAATTGAAACCTGCAGCCATTTGCTCAGACAAAACTTTGAGACAGTTCTGGAAGGATGCGCTCAGGTGCAAGAACTCTGGCGCATAGCTCTGTACCTGACCCCTCTGCCGCTGGCGCCCCAAAGCCACAGGTGTACTAGAAGTGGCAGGAGCAGAGGGGTGGGGTACAGGAAAAGCTATATCCTCACCAACAAATTAATGCAATGGAACCGGCCAGGATGCTCCAGCGCTGGTGGATGGGACCGAGGGATCAGATGGGTGGAAAGGCTGGGAAGGTGCAGAGTGGGAAGGTGCAGAGGGGCCGGGACTGTCGAAGTGTCCCTCGGTGGCAGACTCCTGAGGGATCACCCCAAAAGGGTTCAACTCAGCTGCAGGCTCCCAAGTGCTCCCGACAGTGCTGTAGAACAAAGAGAAAAAATATATAATTAATATACTGATATTGCATGGCCCTTGTTGAAACAGCAAAAGAGGGTTAGACATGTAAAGCATTGGTTATTACATGTGGTGGGTAATATTTACCTTCGGGTCACCATCGTTGACCTTAAGAATGACAGGGCTTGGGCATATTTGTACCTGCTCCTGCGTCCTCCAGAACCACTCGGAGTCCGCATCTCTTTGTTGAATTCCTTCTTAAAGCGATCCCTGATAGACCGCCACCGCTTCACAATCCTCTCACCTGTAAAAAAAGGAGAAACACAAATTGGTTAAGATACAATACTTAGAATGCATCAGCATTACTGAACTGTGTATACTTACGTTCTTGATTCTGGGCCCGAACATCTAGGTTCTCCAAGTTCTCTACTAGCTGTTGGCATACTTGCTCCCAGAGTCGACAGGTCACTATGACATCAGCATGGCGGCGGTTACCCATGTTCCACAGCGGCTCCCTCTCTCGGATCAGATTGATGAGGAGGTCAATATTGAGGCCGACCTCCTCACCGTCCGAATCAGGAGCATGCTGTGAAGCCTGTTATAAAAAAGGACAAAAAAAAAATAAAATTCGATTCAAAACAACATAAAGAAAATTCCAAAAACAAAAAAAAATGCTGTTTACACGATGATGGCCGCCACGACTCTCACGCCGACGACCCTGGGAGCCATTCGGAGGACCTCTGGATCGAGCACCAGAATCCGAACTCTAAAAGAAAAATAACAAAATTTATGTGCTTGTTCAGCGCCACAGGGTCCTGGTCATCGCTTGGTTTGTAGGCAAAAAAGGATAACTGCATCCAGGTATCACAAACATGCAACACATTTCACACTCCAGGCCACCAAGAGGGAGCTTCAGCTCCTATTTATTAGGTCACTCGCCATATATATATAACTGGTAGTCTGTACGGAAAGTTAGTGAGTTCCAGACAGTAGTCTGAGGTGGACAGAGGGTCCAAAGGAGCTGTGCATGCCCTCAGAGCTGCAGCTCCCAGAAAGAGACACACAGAAGGCAGAACTGTATTGCAGCGAGCGTGAAGGAAGTCGTAGCAAAGGAGAGGATACCAGAAGGGGACCAGCCCTACACAGGATACTTCCCTCTGAGGCGCAGAATCCCGGTAGCCGGAACACCGAGGGAGTAAGAATCTTTATGCTCAGAGACCGGCAGGACAGCTAATTGCAAGTTACCTGTCCCACCTACACCCAGGAGGCACGGTGGCATCCCTCAGAGGCCGGGGCGTGCTAGAGTCCCTATAGAGAACATAGAAAGCTAGCACTCAACCACTATGATTCACGGTGCCAGTGAACGAGGCCATTAGTCCCATAAATCATAAGATAAAGGAATCACTGCACTCGTATAATGAAAGTTGCTTATATCAAAGATTTATTCGGCTAGGAATTGTGGTGAAGCAATAGGCAAATAAACATTTCGGCCAACTTGTGGCCTTGATCACAATATCGCCAAATAGAAATAGTTGTTAGGATAAGAATACTGCGTGGCTGGGGAAATCTGATAGAGGACGCAGTATTCTTATCCTACAAGTGCCGTGATTCCTTTATCTAGAGTTCCTATAAACAGCCTCAAGCCACCAGTCATACGGGTATTGTCCTATCCGACTACGGGGGACAGAGAGAGAGACGCCACATCTGTGAGACCTTTATGTGAAGCCATAGGCAGTAAGGGACTACACCACTACAGCGCAAGGGAAGGCTACTGATTTCCACCTGGACAAGGGGACTCCGGACTCTGCCTGCCCTGTGATCTGGTGCCCTGGACTGTGGATGCTGAAGTCTTCAGTAAAGGTAAAGAGATTGCAACCTTGTGTCCTTGTTCTTCTCTGCGAGAGAGCAAAAAATTATATATAAAAACATATATATTTCCCTTAGTGCGCTGCCGACGAGAGGGAGGGCTCCCAGAAGAAGACATGGCTGATGGCAGGCAGGCAGGCTCTTGCTGGCAGGCAGGCAGGCTCTTGCTGGAAGGCAGGCTAGGATCTTGCTGGAAGGCAGGCTCTTGCTGGAAGGCAGGCTAGGCTATTGCTGGCAGGCAGCCAGACTTTTGCTTAAAGGCAGGCAAGCTCTTGCTGGCAGGCAGGCTCTAGCTGGCAGGCAGGCTCTTGCTGGAAGGCAGGCAATCTCTTGCTGGCAGGCAGGCTCTAGCTGGCAGGCAGGCAGGCTCTAGCTGGCAGGCAGGCAGGCTCTTGCAGGAAGGCAGGCTAGGCTCTTGCTGGCAGGCAGGCGAGCTCTTGCTGGCAGGCATGCAGGCTCTTGCTGGAAGGCAGGCTAGGCTCTTGCTGGAAGGCAGGCTCTTGCTGGAAGGCAGGCAGGCTCTTTCTGGCAGGCAGGCTAGGCTCTTGCTGGAAGACAGGCTCTTGCTGGAAGGTAGGCAGGCTCTTGTTGGCAGGGAGGCAGGCTCTAGCTGGCAGGCAGGCTCTTGCTGGAAGGCAGGCTAGGCTCTTGCTGGAAGGCAGGCAGGCTCTTGCTGGAAGGCAGGCAGGCTCTTGCTGGCAGGCAGGCTCTTGCTGGAAGGCAGGCTCTAGCTGGCAGGCAGGAACAGGAACACAGGAACACATGGGCTACTTGCACAGTGAACAAGTATCAACCAAATACCCTGTTTTTTACATCTTTTACTAGCACTTGCGGATTACTGCAACATTTTTTCAAACTGAGTGTTTTTGGTTTTACTATTCTCTTTTGTGTCTTCAGGTTTCTTGGTGGTGTGTGAACATGATCATACAGACTTGTTCACTGTGCAAGTAGCCCATGTGTTCCTGTTTCCATAATTGTTCTCTTGTGTCTACAAGACTGGGGAGTTCCACCACTCCTCTTGGGCTATCTGCACAAAAGCTGTTCTACCCTGTATGCACACATGGATTTTTCCTCTCTGAACCCTGTTCACACAGGTTATATACAGATGATCAGGTTTTTAAATACATCAGATAGGGATTGCATACATTAGTTAGGACTGCTCTGATAAGGGTATACCGTGAAGATTGGTAGAGCAGCTTAGTATACATTTTTTGCAAAAAACGTATCAACCAAATACCCTGTTTTTTACATCTTTTACTAGCACTTGCGGATTACTGCAACATTTTTTCAAACTGAGTGTTTTTGGTTTTACTATTCTCTTTTGTGTCTTCAGGTTTCTTGGTGGTGTGTGAACATGATCATACAGACTTGTTCACTGTGCAAGTAGCCCATGTGTTCCTGTTTCCATAATTGTTCTCTTGTGTCTACAAGACTGGGGAGTTCCACCACTCCTCTTGGGCTATCTGCACAAAAGCTGTTCTACCCTGTATGCACACATGGATTTTTCCTCTCTGAACCCTGTTCACACAGGTTATATACAGATGATCAGGTTTTTAAATACATCAGATAGGGATTGCATACATTAGTTAGGACTGCTCTGATAAGGGTATACCGTGAAGATTGGTAGAGCAGCTTAGTATACATTTTTTGCAAAAAACGTATCAACCAAATACCCTGTTTTTTACATCTTTTACTAGCACTTGCGGATTACTGCAACATTTTTTCAAACTGAGTGTTTTTGGTTTTACTATTCTCTTTTGTGTCTTCAGGTTTCTTGGTGGTGTGTGAACATGATCATACAGACTTGTTCACTGTGCAAGTAGCCCATGTGTTCCTGTTTCCATAATTGTTCTCTTGTGTCTACAAGACTGGGGAGTTCCACCACTCCTCTTGGGCTATCTGCACAAAAGCTGTTCTACCCTGTATGCACACATGGATTTTTCCTCTCTGAACCCTGTTCACACAGGTTATATACAGATGATCAGGTTTTTAAATACATCAGATAGGGATTGCATACATTAGTTAGGACTGCTCTGATAAGGGTATACCGTGAAGATTGGTAGAGCAGCTTAGTATACATTTTTTGCAAAAAACGTATCAACCAAATACCCTGTTTTTTACATCTTTTACTAGCACTTGCGGATTACTGCAACATTTTTTCAAACTGAGTGTTTTTGGTTTTACTATTCTCTTTTGTGTCTTCTAGCTGGCAGGCAGGCTCTTGCTGGAAGGCAGGGTGTGGCAGGGTGTTGGGTCTCTTGCAGTTTGGCTGGAAATCAGTGAGGGCCTCAATGGCATTGTTTTATATATGTGTCCTGGGGCAGGCCTATAGCTTCTGAGCATGCTCAGATTAAAAACTGGATCAGGCCGCCGGATTCGCTTTTTTACGGTCAGAGAGGCCCGGACCTGCGCACTGAAGTACTTTGCTCTGTCCTCAACAGGGCAGACAAAGTCTGCCTGCGCCGAAGCCGCAGCGTGACTACAAGAAGAGGACGTCACCGTAAGAAGATGGGAGGCCCCGGACCGGACCGTGACGCCTATCAGACCGGACCGCAACGGGACCGCCCTGGGTGAGTATAATCTAACCTCTTTTTCTCATCTTTCAGGATACATCGGTGGACTTATTTACAGCATTCCAGTATGTAAAGTCTTGTCTAAAGTCCACTTTAAGGGAGGATATTAGTGAAGGGAATGAGGATGTTGACGAGAGGGAGGGCTCACAGAAGAAGACATGGCTGATGGCAGGCAGGCAGGCTCTTGCTGGCAGGCAGGCAGGCTCTTGCTGGAAGGCAGGCTAGGATCTTGCTGGAAGGCAGGCTCTTGCTGGAAGGCAGGCTAGGCTCTTGCTGCCAGGCAGCCAGGCTTTTGCTTAAAGGCAGGCAAGCTCTTGCTGGCAGGCAGGCTCTAGCTGGCAGACAGGCAGGCTCTTGCTGGAAGGCAGGCAATCTCTTGCTGGCAGGCAGGCTCTAGCTGGCAGGCAGGCAGGCTCTTGCTGGCAGGCAGGCTAGGCTCTTCCTGGAAGGCAGGCAGGCTCTTGCTGACAGGCAGGCAGGCTCTAGCTGGCAGGCAGGCAGGCTCTTGCTGGAAGGCAGGCTAGGCTCTTGCTGGCAGGCAGGCAAGCTCTTGCTGGCAGGCAGGCAGGCTCTAGCTGGCAGGCATGCAGGCTCTTGCTGGAAGGCAGGCTAGGCTCTTGCTGGAAGGCAGGCTCTTGCTGGAAGGCAGGCAGGCTCTTTCTGGCAGGCAGGCTAGGCTCTTGCTGGAAGACAGGCTCTTGCTGGAAGGTAGGCAGGCTCTTGTTGG
The DNA here is from genome assembly GCF_032444005.1 of Ranitomeya imitator. NCBI lineage: Eukaryota > Metazoa > Chordata > Amphibia > Anura > Dendrobatidae > Ranitomeya > Ranitomeya imitator. The sequence goes on along the minus strand of NC_091284.1, from coordinate 260,588,297 downwards.
CAGGGAGGCAGGCTCTAACTGGCAGGCAGGCAGGCTCTTGCTGGAAGGCAGGCTAGGCTCTTGCTGGAAGGCAGGCTAGGCTCTTTGTTATGACCTGGTGGTTAGGAGCACCCGGAATTACCTGATAGTTAAACCTCATACAGGACGAGCTCTGGGATGTGGGAGCTCTGCTGACCGCAAGCCCTAATCCTATCACACACACTTGAAATAGCCGTGGAGCGCTCCTGACCAGACCTAGGCGCCTCGTCACAGCCTAAGAACTATCTAACCCTAGAGATAGAAAATAAAGCCTACCTTGCCTCAGAGAAATTCCCCAAAGGTAAAGGAAGCCCCCCACATATATTAGCTCAAAGTAAAAAATGTAACAACTTTATTAAAGACCAATCATGAACAACAATACACAAATAAACTTTAAAAACCATACATATACGATGCAAAGGCTAAAAGCAGAGACGAGCCTAGTGCCACGCACAAAAACACAAGTATAAGTACAAATGTGATGTCAAACACATCAGGTAGTAGCTGAAAAACTCATAGGGCCATATATAGTTAGCATATATCCTATATAATAATAAATAGTAAGTGTAATATGGTCACAATACAAGCTATAGTTCTAAAGTACTAGGCAGGCGGCAGGAATGTAACAAAAATATATGACCAAATGTAAGCTTTTGTAACAGCTGATATTTACCAGGTGGGGTTGATTCAATATGCACTATGTTCTTAATGTGACACCCTTACATTTGGTCATATATTTTTGTTACATTCCTGCCGCCTGCCTAGTACTTTAGAACTATAGCTTGTATTGTGACCATATTACACTTACTATTTATTATTATATAGGATATATGCTAACTATATATGGCCCTATGAGTTTTTCAGCTACTACCTGATGTGTTTGACATCACATTTGTACTTATACTTGTGTTTTTGTGCGTGGCACTAGGCTCGTCTCTGCTTTTAGCCTTTGCATCGTATATGTATGGTTTTTAAAGTTTATTTGTGTATTGTTGTTCATGATTGGTCTTTAATAAAGTTGTTACATTTTTTACTTTGAGCTCTTGTATCCATTTTTTCTTAGGTTTTTCATATTATATGATGGTGGAGCATTTATACTATTTGCCCTCTTTGTAGGTTTATATCCCCCACATATATTGACTGTGAGTAAAGATGAAAGTCACAAACGCAGAAATGAAACAGGTTTCAGCAAAGGGAGGCCAGACTTACTAAATAGACAGAGGATAGGAAAGGTAACTTTGCGATAAGCACAAAAACCTACAAAAGACCACGCAGAGTGTGCAAAAAAGACCTCCGCACCGACTCACGGTGCGGAGGGGCCACTCTGCATCCCAGAGCTTCCAGTTGGCAAGACAAAATCATGAAAACCAGCTGGACAAGAAAACAATGAACAAATAATGACTATCAGGAACTTAGCTTCTGCAGGAGAAGGCAGGTCACCAGAGAGATCCAGGAGCGAACTGAACCAATGCAAAAACATAGACAGCTGGCATGGAGTAACAATCTGAAAGGAATTAAATAGAGCAGTCAACCAAAGGATAAACCACGTCATCTGTGTAAGGAACCTCAGAAGCAGCAGCTTCACTCACAGCCACCAGAGGGAGCCCATAGACAGAACTCGCCGAAGTACCATTCACGACCACAGGAGGGAGATCGACAACAGAATTCACAACAGTACCCCCCCCTTGAGGAGGGGTCACCGAACCCTCACCAGAGCCCCCAGGCCGATCAGGATGAGCCAAATGAAAGGCACGAACAAGATCGGCAGCATGAACATCAGAGGCAAAAACCCAGGAATTATCTTCCTGACCATAACCCTTCCACTTGACCAGGTACTGGAGTTTCCATCTCGAAACACGAGAATCCAAAATCTTCTCCACCACATACTCCAACTCCCCCTCGACCAACACCGGGGCAGGAGGATCAACGGAGGAAACCATAGGCGCCACGTATCTCCGCAACAATGACCTATGGAACACATTATGGATGGCAAAAGAAGCTGGAATATCCAAACAAAATGACACAGGATTAAGAACTTCAGAAATCTTATATGGTCCAATGAAACAAGGCTTAAACTTAGGAGAGGAAACCTTCAAAGGAACGTGACGAGATGACAACCAAACCAAATCCCCAACACGAAGTCGGGGACCAACACAACGTCGGCGGTTAGCGAAACGTTGAGCCTTCTCCTGGGACAATGTCAAATTGTCCACCACATGAGTCCAAATCTGCTGCAACCTGTCCACCACCGCATCCACACCAGGACAGTCCGAAGGCTCAACCTGCCCTGAAGAGAAACGAGGATGGAAACCAGAATTACAGAAAAAAGGAGAAACTAAAGTAGCCGAGCTGGCCCGATTATTAAGGGCGAACTCAGCCAAAGGCAAGAAAGACAGCCAATCATCCTGATCAGCAGAAACAAAGCATCTCAGATATGTCTCCAAAGTCTGATTAGTTCGTTCGGTTTGGCCATTAGTCTGAGGATGAAAAGCCGAAGAAAAAGACAAATCAATGCCCATCTTAGCGCAAAAGGACCGCCAAAACTTCGAAACAAACTGGGAACCTCTGTCCGAGACGATGTTCTCTGGAATGCCATGCAAACGAACCACATGCTGGAAAAACAATGGCACCAAATCAGAGGAGGAAGGCAGTTTAGATAAGGGTACCAAATGGACCATCTTAGAGAAGCGATCACAAACCACCCAAATGACGGACATCTTTTGAGAAACAGGGAGATCAGAAATATAATCCATGGAAATATGCGTCCAGGGCCTCTTCGGGATCGGCAAGGGCAAAAGCAACCCACTGGCACGAGAACAGCAGGGCTTAGCCCGAGCACAAATCCCACAGGACTGCACAAAAGAACGCACATCCCGTGACAAAGAAGGCCACCAAAAGGATCTAGCCACCAAATCTCTGGTACCAAAGATTCCAGGATGACCAGCCAATACTGAACAATGAATCTCCGAGATAACTCTACTAGTCCATCTATCAGGGACAAACAGTTTCTCCGTAGGACAACGGTCAGGTCTATCAGCCTGAAACTTTTGCAGCACACGCCGCAAATCAGGGGAAATGGCAGACAAAATTACCCCTTCTTTAAGAATACCCGCCGGCTCCGGAACACCCAGAGAGTCAGGCACAAAACTCCTTGACAGGGCGTCAGCCTTCACATTCTTAGATCCCGGAAGGTATGAAACCACAAAATCAAAACGGGAGAAAAGGAGCGACCATCGAGCCTGTCTAGGATTCAACCGTTTGGCAGACTCGAGATAAGTTAAATTCTTGTGATCCGTCAAGACCACCACGCGATGTTTAGCTCCTTCAAGCCAATGTCGCCACTCCTTGAATGCCCACTTCATGGCCAACAACTCCCGATTGCCCACATCATAATTGCGCTCAGCAGGCGAGAATTTTCTAGAAAAGAAGGCACAGGGTTTCATCACCGAGCCATCAGAACTTCTTTGCGACAAAACAGCCCCTGCTCCAATTTCAGAAGCATCAACCTCCACCTGAAAAGAGAGCGAAACATCTGGCTGGCACAACACAGGGGCAGAAGCAAAATGACGCTTCAACTCCTGAAAAGCCTCTACAGCCGCAGAGGACCAATTGACCACATCAGCACCTTTCTTGGTCAAATCAGTCAACGGCTTAGCAACACTGGAAAAGTTAGCGATGAAGCGACGATAAAAATTAGCAAAGCCCAGGAACTTCTGCAAGCTCTTCACAGATGTCGGCTGAGTCCAATCGTAAATGGCCTGAACTTTAACAGGGTCCATCTCGATAGTAGAAGGGGAAAAAATGAAACCTGAACTCCAAAGAGACACTTTGACCCCTTCACAAACAAGGAATTCGCACCAAGGACCTGGAACACCATTCTGACCTGCTTCACATGAGATTCCCAATCATCCGAAAAGACCAAAATGTCATCCAAATATACAATCATGAATCTATCCAGGTACTCTCGGAAGATGTCATGCATAAAGGACTGAAACACAGATGGAGCATTAGAAAGCCCGAATGGCATAACCAGGTACTCAAAATGGCCCTCGGGCGTATTAAATGCCATCTTCCATTCATCACCCTGTTTAATTCGCACAAGATTATACGCACCACGAAGATCTATCTTGGTGAACCAACTAGCCCCCTTAATCCGAGCAAATAAATCAGACAGCAGCGGCAAAGGATACTGAAATTTGACTGTGATCTTATTAAGAAGGCGGTAATCAATACAAGGTCTCAAAGAACCATCCTTCTTGGCCACAAAAAAGAACCCTGCTCCCAATGGTGACGACGACGGACAAATATGACCCTTCTCCAAGGATTCCTTTATATAACTCCGCATAGCGGCATGCTCTGGCACAGATAAATTAAACAGACGGCCCTTAGGAAACTTACTACCAGGAATCAAATCAATAGCACAGTCGCAATCCCTATGAGGAGGTAGATCACCAGATCTGGGCTCTTCAAATACATCCCGGTAATCTGATAAAAACTCAGGGACTTCAGAAGGAGTGGAAGGTGAAATTGAGAGCAATGGAACATCACCATGTACCCCCTGACAACCCCAGCTGGACACAGACATAGATTTCCAATCCAACACTGGATTATGGACCTGTAGCCATGGCAACCCCAAAACGACCACATCATGCAGATTATGCAACACCAAAAAGCGAATATCCTCCTGATGTGCAGGAGCCATGCACATGGTCAATTGAGTCCAGTACTGAGGCTTATTCTTGGCCAAAGGCGTAGCATCAATTCCTCTCAATGGAATAGGATGCTGCAAGGGCTCCAAGAAAAAACCACAGCGCCTGGCAAACTGCAAGTCCATCAAATTCAAAGCAGCGCCTGAATCCACAAATGCCATTACAGAATAGGACGACAGAGAGCAAATCAGAGTAACGGACAAAAGAAATTTAGACTGTACCGTACCAATGGTGGCAGACCTAGCGAACCGCTTAGTGCGCTTAGGACAATCGGAGATAGCATGAGTGGATTCACCACAGTAAAAACACAGCCCATTCCGACGTCTGTGTTCTTGCCGTTCAGCTCTGGTCAAAGTCCTATCACACTGCATAGGCTCAGGCCTATGCTCAGAGAATACCGCCAGATGGTGCACAGCCTTGCGCTCACGCATGCGCCGATCGATCTGAATGGCCAAAGACATAGACTCATTCAGACCAGCAGGCGTGGGAAATCCCACCATGGCATCCTTAAGGGCTTCAGAAAGACCCTTTCTGAAAATTGCCGCCAGGGCACATTAATTCCACTGAGTAAGCACAGACCACTTTCTAAACTTCTGACAGTACACCTTCGCTTCATCCTGACCCTGACACAAAGCCAGCAAGATTTTCTCTGCCTGATCCACTGAATTTGGTTCATCATAAAGCAATCCAAGCGCCAGAAAAAACGCATCAACATCACGCAATGCTGGATCTCCTGGCGCAAGGGAAAATGCCCAGTCTTGAAGATCACCACGCAACAAAGAAATAATGATTTTTACCTGTTGAACGGGGTCACCAGAGGAGCGGGGTTTCAAAGCTAGAAACAGTTTACAATTATTTTTAAAATTCAAGAACCTAGATCTATCCCCAGAAAACAAGTCAGGAATAGGAATTCTAGGCTCTAACATAGGATTCTGAACTACAAAATCTTGAATGTTTTGTACCCTTGCAGAGAGATGATCCATACAAGAGGACAGACCTTGAATGTCCATATCTACACCTGTGTCCTGAACCACCCAAAGGTCTAGGGGAAAAGAAAGACAAAACACAGTGCAAAGAAAAAAAATGGTCTCAGAAGTTCTCTTATCCCTCTATTGAGATGCATTAATGCTTTGGGCCAGCTGTACTGTTATGACCTGGTGGTTAGGAGCACCCGGAATGACCTGATAGTTAAACCTCATACAGGACGAGCTCTGGGATGTGGGAGCTCTGCTGACCGCAAGCCCTAATCCTATCACACACACTTGAAATAGCCGTGGAGCGCTCCTGACCAGACCTAGGCGCCTCGTCACAGCCTAAGAACTATCTAGCCCTAGAGATAGAAAATAAAGCCTACCTTGCCTCAGAGAAATTCCCCAAAGGTAAAGGAAGCCCCCCACATATATTGACTGTGAGTAAAGATGAAAGTCACAAACGCAGAGATGAAACAGGTTTCAGCAAAGGGAGGCCAGACTTACTAAATAGACAGAGGATAGGAAAGGTAACTTTGCGATAAGCACAAAAACCTACAAAAGACCACGCAGAGTGTGCAAAAAAGACCTCCGCACCAACTCACGGTGCGGAGGGGCCACTCTGCATCCCAGAGCTTCCAGCTAGCAAGACAAAATCATGAAAACCAGCTGGACAAGAAAACAATGAACAAATAATGACTATCAGGAACTTAGCTTCTGCAGGAGAAGACAGGTCACCAGAGAGATCCAGGAGCGAACTGAACCAATGCAAAAACATAGACAGCTGGCATGGAGTAGCGATCTGAGAGGAATTAAATAGAGCAGTCAACCAAAGGATAAACCACGTCACCTGTGTAAGGAACCTCAGAAGCAGCAGCTTCACTAACAGCCACCAGAGGGAGCCCATAGACAGAACTCGCCGAAGTACCATTCACGACCACGTGAGGGAGATCGACAACAGAATTCACAACAGCTCTTGCTGGAAGGCAGGCAGGCTCTTGCTGGAAGGCAGGCAGGCTCTTGCTGGCAGGCAGGCTCTTGCTGGAAGGCAGGCAGGCTCTTGCTGGAAGGCAGGCAGGCTCTAGCTGGCAGGCAGGCTCTTGCTGGAAGGCAGGGTGTGGCAGGGTGTTGGCTCTCTTGCAGTTTGGCTGGAAATCAGTGAGGGCCTCAATGGCATTGTTTTATATATGTGTCCTGGGGCAGGCCTATAGGTTCTGAGCATGCTCAGATTAAAAAACTGGATCAGGCCACCGGATCTGCTTTTTTACGGTCAGAGAGGCCTGGGCCTGCGCACTGAAGTAATATGCTCTGTCCTCAACAGGGCAGACAAAGTCCGCCTGCGCCGAAGCCGCAGCGTGACTACAAAAGGAGGACGTCATCGTAAGAAGATGGGAGGCCCCGGACCGGACTGCGACGCCTATCGGACCGGACTGCAACGGGACCGCCCTGGGTGAGTATAATCTAACCTCTTTTTCTCATCTTTCAGGATACATCGGTGGACTTATTTACAGCATTCCAGTATGTAAAGTCTTGTCTAAAGTCCACTTTAAGAGAGGGTATTAGTGAAGGGAATGAGGATGTCGAGTCCATGTGGGTCGAAATACATGGAGGGAAAAATAGTAACAAAATTCTCATTGGGGTCTGTTACAAACCCCCAAATACAACAGAAATCATGGAACGTCTACTACTAAGGCAGATAATGCTGCAACCCATAATGAGGTCCTTGTTATGGGGGACTTTAACTACCCGGATAGTAACTGGGAAACAGAGACCTGCGAAACTCATAAAGGCAACAGGTTTCTGCTAATAACCAAGAATATCACTTTTCACAATTGGTGCAGAGTCCAACCAGAGGAGCAGCACTTTTAGACCTAATACTGTCTAGACCTGACAGAATAACAAATCAGCAGGTCGTCGGTCATCTAGGAAATAGTGACCACAATATTATACAGTTTCATTTGTCTTTCGCTAGGGGACTTGTCCGAGAGTCACAAAAACATGAACTTTAGGATGGCAAAGTTTGACCAGCTTAGAGATGTCCTTAATCTGGTTGACTGGGACAATGTCCTCTGAAATAAGAATGCAGATAATAAATGGGAAATAGACCAAAAAAAAGAAAAACAACGCGATCATAAAGGCCAGACAATATATAAAAATACAAAACTTTATTATATATAAATACAAATAACAGGTGAAACAGTGGGTATCCCCACTAACCATACGTGCAAAACATACAGGAGAACAGGGACATGAGCACACAGGCATAGAAATACATGATACAGCAAAATAAGCATCTATTGTCCAACATAGTACGGATCAGTAACACATTGCTGTACCTACTCCCATTATAATGTGTAACCGCCAGGGCCAGTCAAGGCATAATCAATACCCACTAGATGGCAGTGGTGATAACATACATAGAGGCCATTGAGAGACATAAAGTCGACGTGGGTTCTCAGGCTATCTCCCTCTTGTATTTCTCCGGCGGTCCCACGCTATCTTTGGGGTAAGATATACCGATATACTTCTTATGCGATTCATACTTTGAAGCGTAAAAATCTATAGGGAGAAAAATGCTTTTCTAAAACACTAATTAAAGCTGCCAAAAAAGAAACAGAGAAGCACATTGCTAAGGAGAGTAAAACTAATCCCAAACTATTCATCAACTATATCAATAGTAAAAGAATCATAAGGGAAAGTGTAGGCACCTTAAAAAATTGTGAGGAAAGAATGGTTGTAGATGATGAGGAAAAAGCTAAAATATTAAACACCTTCTTCTCCATGGTATTCACGGTGGAAAATAAAACTCTAGGTGAAATGCCAAGAGACAAAGAAAACCTTATATTAAGGGTCACCAATCTAACCCAAGAAGAGGTGCGAAACCGGCTAAATAAGGTTAAAATAGATAAATCTCCAGGTCTGGATGGCATACACCCACGAGTACTAAGAGAACTAAGTAATGTAATAGATAAACTATTATTTCTCATATTTAGGGACTCTATAGCGACGGGGTCTGTTCCGCAGGACTGGCGCATAGCAAATGTGGTACCAGTATTCAAAAAGGGCTCTAAAAGTGAACCTGGAAATTATAGGCCAGTAAAGGTACCTTCACACTAAACGATATCGCTAGCGATCCGTGACATTGCAGCGTCCTCGCTAGCGATATCGTTTAGTTTGACACGCAGCAGCGATCAGAATCCTGCTGTGATGTCGTTGGTCGGGGCTAGAGGGCCAGACCTTTCTTTGGTCGCTGGCTCTCCCGCTGACATCGCTGAATCGGCGTGTGTGACACCGATTCAGCGATGTCTTCGCTGGTAACCAGGGTAAACATCGGGTTACTAAGCGCAGGGCCGCGCTTAGTAACCCGATGTTTACCCTGGTTACCATCCTAAAAGTAAAAAAATCAAACGCTACATACTTACCTACCGCTGTCTGTCCCCGGCGCTCTGCTTCTCTGCTCTGGCTGCCCGGCGCTCACAGCCAGAGCAGAGAAGCAGAGCTCTGCTGTCTGTGTGGCAGCTCTCCAGCGATCAAACAGCAACGCTGCAGCGATCCGGATCGTTGTCTGGATCGCTGCAGCGTCGTTTAGTGTGAAGGTACCTTAAGTCTAACCTCTATTGTTGGTAAAATTTTTGAAGGGTTTCTGAGGGATGTTATTCTGGATTATCTCAATGAGAATAACTGTTTAGCTCGATATCAGCATGGATTTATGAGGAATCGCTACCGTCAAACCAATCTAATTAGTTTTATGAAGAGGTAAGCTATAGACTGGACCAAGGTGAGTCATTGGAAGTGGCATATCTTGATTTTTCCAAAGCGTATGATACCGTGCCACACAAGAGGTTGGTACACAAAATGAGAATGCTGGGTCTGGGGGAAAATGTGTGTAAATGGGTAAGTAACTGGCTTAGTGATAGAAAGCAGAGGGTGGTTTTAAATGGTATATTCTCTAACTGGGTCACTGTGACCAGTGGGGTGCTGCAGGGGTTGGTGTTTGGACCTATTCTCTTCAACATATATATTAACGATCTGGTAGAAAGTTTACACAGTAAAATATCGATATTTGCAGATGATACAAAACTATATAAAGCAGTCAATACAAGAGTAGATAGTATTCTGCTACAGATGGATCTGGATAAGTTGGAAACTTGGGCCGAAAAGTGGCAGATGCGGTTTAACAATGGTAAATGTAAGGTTATACACATGGGAAGAAGGAATCAATATCACCATTACACATTGAATGGGAATCCACTGGGTAAGTCTAATATGGGGAAGGACTTGGGGATCCTTGTTAATGATAAACTTACCTGGAGCAGCCAGGTAAGGCAAACAGGATCATGGGGTGCATTAAAAGAGGTCTGGATACACATGATGAGAGCATTATACTGCCTCTGTACAAATCCCTGGTTAGACCGCACATGGAGTATTGTGTACAGTTTTGGGCACTGGTGCTCAGGAAGGATATAACGGAACTAGAGAGAATACAAAAGAGGGCAACAAAATTAATAAAGGGGATGGGAGAGCTACAATACCCAGAGAGATTAGCAAAATTAGGATTATTTAGTCTAGAAAAATGACGACTGAGGGGAGATCTAATAACCATGTATAAGTATATAAGGGGACAATACAAATATCTCTCTGAGGATCTGTTTATAGCAAGGAAGGTTACATCATAAGGGGGTATTCTCTGCTTCTGGAGGAGAAAAGGTTTTTCAACAAACATAGAAGAGGATTCTTTACTGTTAGGGCAGTCAGAATCTGGAATTCCTTGCCTGAAGAGGTGGTGATGGCGAACTCAGTCAAGGGGTTCAAGAGAGGCCTGGATGTCTTCCTGGAGTGTAACAACATTGTATCTTACAGTTATTAGGTTCTTTAGAAGGATGTAGATCTGGGGATTTATTCTGATGGAATATAGCCTGAACTGGATGGACAAATGTCTTTTTTTGGCCATGCTAACTTTGTTATACTGTTATTGTGTATGCAGTGAGTGGCAGGGTTGCCCAAAATTTGGATGCACCCCAACAACCCATTCAACAGATGTCATAAATGACCACATGCCACCAAAGTTCACAGTATTTATTTGGTACTCCCATACTGTTTGCTTATTCTTTGAATGCAAGGCCTGCCCTGTTAGGGCTAGCGGAACGCACCAAATAATAAGATAGATTAAGGTGCGTTCGCAGCCCGGGGTCCACCGTGCAGAGATAGAACCTGCTGCCAAGTAATGACGGACTATATGGCGGTACAATGTGAATGCACACACGGGTTAACTTCACCCTGTGTGAAGGAAGCGAACCCTATTAAGTCACAGGGCCGCGGTATTGCACACAAGAGCGCAAGCAAGGAGTCACCAAGCTCAGTCCCAAGACTTGGGATCCGAGTCTGACTAGACTACTTGCACTCGACACCGCTAAGGGGGTGTCAGCGTAACCAAAGTAATAACAGATGGACGAGAGTGCATGCGGTGCCGCACTGGCGAACGCCACTAACCACCCAGGCTTGGGTCAGGAAAGCGCTGTGAAAGCGCACGGCGCCGCACTGGCGGTCACAGCAATTAGACGCTGTATGGTGTGTAACGTGCTGGTAGCTAAGTCGGGCGCTAGATAGCAATCACCCACCTTCCGCGAACAGTCATCCAATAGGGAGGGGATTTTAATGAACAACTTTGACTCACAACACACACACGTTTACAAATGTACACTAGCGCATGGCCGTGCGGTCATGCGCAGCTTATATAGCTGCAGCACGTACAGGACCTTCCAATAAAGGACCAATGGGAACCGCTGCAGCATCTGAGCATGTAACCCACGATCTCCAATGGGAGATCTCACCCTGGGCATGCTCAGAAGGGAAAAAGCAGGACTTAGATCCCAAAAGCGTCTGCTCGCCGCTGCCCAGCACTGGCTTCAATGGCAGAAGCAGGCAAAGCAGCAGTAATCCTATGCACAGAGTGAGACTGAGCAAGATGCTGGGAACGACGTCTCTGCTGAGCAGACTCCACTGCAGCTGGAGAAGAATGGGAGATTGCAGCAGAGATGGTTTGAGATTCCCCCTGTGCAGAGGCGGGAACTCGACACCTAACATGCCCTGCACCAAAGTTACATGCACCCCAATAAGCCTTTGAACCCACAAACTGAATGGCCACATGAAAATCAAGTTCACATTATTCATTTGTTACTTCTATACTATTTGCTTTTGCATTTACTGCAAGGCCTGCCGTGCACCAAAGTTACAGTACATGCACCCCAATAAGCCTTTGAACACACGTACTTAATGGCCACAGGAAAACCAAGTTCACATTATTCATTTGGTACTCCCATACTGTTTGCTTATGCTTTGAATTCAAGGCCTGCCCTGCACCAAAGTTACATGCACAGCAATAAGCCTTTGAACCCACGAACTGGATGGCCACATCAAAACAAAGTTCACATTTTCATTTGGTATTCCCATACTGTTTGCTTATGCATTGAATGCAAGGCCTGCCCTGCACCAAAGTTACACGCACCACAATAAGCCTTTGAACCCAGGTATTGGGTGGCCACATGAAAACTAAGTTCACATTATTCATTTGGTACTCCCATACTGTTTGATTATGCATTGCATGCAAGGCCTGCCCTGCACCAAACTTACACGTACACCAATAAGCCTTTGAACACACGTACTGGATGGCCACATGAAAACCAAGTTCACATTATTCATTTGATACTCCCATACTGTTTGCTTATAGATTGAATGTAAGGCTTGCTCTGCACTAAAGTTACATGCACCCCAATAAGCCTTTGAACCCACGTACTGGATTGCCACATGAAAACCGAGTTCACATTATTCATTTGGTACTCCCATACTGTTTGCTTATAGATTGAATGTAAGGCTTGCTCTGCACTAAAGTTACATGCACCCCAATAAGCCTTTGAACCCACGTACTGGATTGCCACATGAAAACCGAGTTCACATTATTCATTTGGTACTCCCATACTGTTTGCTTATGCATTGAATGCAAGGCCTGCCCTGCACCAAAGTTGCATGCACCCTAATAAGCCTTTGAACCCACGTACTGGATGGCCAAAGGAAAACCAAGTTCACATTATTCATTTGGTACTCCAATACTGTTTGCTTATGCATTGAATGCAAGGTCTGCCCTGCACTAAAGTTACATGCACCCTAATAAGCCTTTGAACACACGTACTGCAATGCCACATGAAACCAAAGTTCCCATTATTATGATTTTTTAAGTCACCTACAGTTTGCCCATGAAGTGAATACAAGGCCTGCCCAAAATTTGCATGCACTCCAATCGCCAAAGGAAGAAATGTGGAGGATGGCCTCCGAAAAATGTTTTGCCAATTTAAAGGAGCGGGTCTTCTACACTTGTAATGCCCATAGCCTAAGTGTATGGGCTGCCAAACATTTCCCCCTGGGGGGCTACACCTCAACATACTGTGTAAGCATTTTTTGAATGGGCATCATAAACACCCTTGAAAAAAATTAGTTGACTGTTGCATCACGGAACACATTCACCATGGTAATCTAGTAGTGGTGTCAGAAGAGACTTGGAGGATGGCCTCCTAAAAATGTTTTCCCAGTTTAAAAGAACGGGTCTCCTATATTTGTATACTATACTGCTATACGTGTAAACGTTTCCCCCTGGGAAGGGTACACCTCAACATACTATGTAAACATTTTTGAATGGGCATCATAAACACCCTTGAAAAAAAATTACTTGGCTGTTGCATCACGGAACACGTTCACCCTCGTGCTCTAGTGGTGGTGTCTGAAGAGACGTGGAGGATGTCCTCCTATAAATCTTTTCTCAATTTAAAGGAGTGGGTCTCCTATAGTTGTAATGCCCATACGGGCTGACAAACATTTCCCCCTAGGGGGTACACATCAACATACTGTGTAAACATTTTTTTCAAAGGGCATTAAAAAACACCCTTTTACACAATAAGTTGGCTGTTCCATCATGGACCATGGTCACCATGGTGATCTAGTGGTGGTGGATGATGAGGAGAAGGAGGAGGATAGCATCAAATAGCCAAAATCAGGAAGTGTATACGCATGGGTGGGTGTGAAGAGGTGCATGGGAATACACCTCCCAAAAAAGGCACTGTATTGGAGGTTATGTTTCGCTGTTATCATTCGGTGGTGTAGAGCAGTCTGGCCCAATCCAGCCCTTGAACATTTTATAAGAGTCAGCCTGTCAGCATTTTCAGTTGACTGGCAGATGTGCTTATCAGTTATAATTCCACCAACGTAACTAAAAACCTGCCCTGACAAAATGCTAGTGGCAGGGCAGGCCAGGACCTCCAAGGCGTAGAGAGCCAGTTCATGTCACGTGTCCAGCTTGGATACCCAGTAATTAAAAGGCACAGAGGAATCACAGAGGAAGTTGGTACAGTCAGCTAGGTACTCCCACAGCATCTTCCCAAACTTTGCACTCCTTGTGAGAGTACCCCGCGCCTCTGGGCCAGGGCGATGGGTGGGTCTGAGGAAACTCTCCCAGAACTTGGCCAGTGTTCCCCTGCCTCTGCTGGATTGGAGTTGTGTCTCTCTCGCTTGTACTCCTTGGTTGTCCAACAAACTGTGACCTCTGCCACCAGTGTTTTCAGATGGGAATTTTTTTTTAATAATTCCGCAACAATGGCCCTAAGGTACTGTAACTTTTTAGTACAGCTATCAGCCTCTAGAAGAAGAAATTGAAAATTCTCCTTGTAGTATGGGTCTAGAAGTGTCACCAACCAGTAAAGAGTGTCACCAAAAATTTTGATAATGCAAGGGTCATGGGAAAGGCAACGCAACATAAAGTCAGCCATGCATGCCAGACTGTTAACAGGCAAGACTTCCATGTCCTCACCAACAGGATGACTGACCATGCTGGCCTCCTCCCTGTCCTCAGGCCATCCATGCTGAACAGACAGTATGACAGTTGTACCTGTAGTACCGTCTATAGCGCATGAAAGTAGCTCCTGTTCTTCCTCCTCCTCTTCCTCATTGTCAACCAATCCACATTGGAATGACATGAAGCTGGGCTGTGTGTAATCACCCTTTTTGGTTCCGTGCTCCATCTCATCGTGCTCTGCCTGCCATGCATCCTCTTTCATTGTGAGCAGAGAGCTTTTCAGAATGCAAAGAAGTGGGATAGTGATACTGATTATGGCATCATCGCCACTCACCATCATGGTGGAGTACACAAAAGTTTGTAGTATTATACATATTTTTGACACCCATGTCCACTCCTGAGGTCTTATGGGTGGAGTCTGAACTGAAAACAGACGGCCTTGTTGATGATCGTAGTCAACAACTGCCCTGTTCTGCTCACAAATCCTTTCCAACATATGCAGCGTAGGGTTCCAACGCATGGGGACATCACACACCAGTCGGTGAGCTGGAAGCTGTAAATGCAGCTGAAGCACGGCAAGGGCGGCTGAAATGTAGCTGACTTTCTAAAATGGGCACACAGGCGGTGTACTTTCACAAGCAAATCCTGCAGCTCCGGGTAGATTTGAGAAACCATTGAACAACAAGGTTAAGCACATGGGCCTGGCATGTTACGTGTGTGACTGAGCTCGCCTTGCCTCAGAGACGCCACCAGGCTCTGGCCATTGTCACAGAACCATGCCTGGCTGTAGGTTCAGCGGAGTCAGCCACAGATCTGACTGCTCTTTCAGAGCTGTCCACTAGTGATGAGCGAATATACTCGTTACTCGAGATTTCCCCGAGCTCGCTCGGGTGACCTCCGAGTATTTTTTAGTGCTCGGAGATTTAGTTTTTATTGCGGCAGCTGAATGATTTACATCTGTTAGCGAGCATAAGTACATGTGGGGATTCCCTAGCAACCAGGCAACCCCCACATGTACTTATGCTGGCTAACAGATGTAAATCATTCAGCTGTGGCAATAAAACAAAATGTCCGAGCACTAAAAAATACTAGGAGGTCTCCCAAGTGTGCTTGGGAAATCTCGAGTAACGAGTATATTCGCTCATCACTACTGTCCACAGCTCGTCAGCATTGTGCGGTTTGTCACCTAAGCATATTTACTTCAGCACAGCCTGTTGACGCTTGGCTGTGGCAGTGCTGCAGTGCTTCCAGCTTCTGACTAATGTGTTCATTTCGGAGATGGAGGCTCAAGAGGAGGAGGAGGTGCAGGAGTTGTAGACTGTGGGGGCAACCCTGATTGATGTAGGGCCTCCATTCTCAGGGTCAGAAGGACGTTTTCCATCCCAGGGTTCTACTGGGTCCCGGCTTTCACTATATTAACCCAGTGTGCCATCAGTGAGATGTACCATCCCTGCCCACAAGCATTTGTCCACCTGTCCGTGGTTAGGTGGACTTTCCCAGCAACAGTATTGTTGAGGGCATGGGTAATGTTGTGGGACAAATGCTAGTGTAATTGCGGGATGGCACACCGAGAGAAATAGTGGCGGTTGGGGACCGAGTACCTTGGGATGGCTGCCGCCATCGGGTTGCAGAAAGCTTCCGTCTCCACCAGTCAAAAAGGCAACATTTCGAGCGCAGGCAGACGAGAAATGTGTGAATTTAGTACTGTGGCCTGTGGGGCGTTGGCTGCGTATTTCCACTTGCGTTCCAATGACAACTGAAGGCTGCGCTGGGACAAGGATGTGGACGTGCTTGATGATTGTGCTAGTTGAGTGTGGGCAATGACAGGTGCAGGGCAGGAGGCAACTTTGCATGTTGTGTGGACAGTGGATTGGCCTGCACGCACCACAGTGGAAGAAGCAGTGGTGTCACCCGAGAACACTTTTCCTGGAGCCTGGGGTTCGGCCCACAAAGTCGGGTGGCGCTGCCATGTGCAGGCTAGTCATTTTGATGCCCCTGCTGATGCGGACATAGCAGGTGGTGCAAATGGCCTGTTTGTGGTTATCATCAGTCTTTAAAAAACAACCAGACCTAACAGTTGGACTGCCAATTTCCGTCTTGTTGGTGTTACAAGGAACGGTTTCCCTCCTTCTGTCTGAGGCCACCACACTGCTTCTTCCTGCCTTTTGGGGTGCTACACCTCCCTCCCACTGTGTGCTGCTGTCCTCGCTCTACATGTTCTCCTGCCAGGTTGGGTCAGTTACTATATCATCCACCACCTCATCTTCCACTTCTGCTCCCTGGTCCTCCTCCTGAATTTCTGGCAATTGTGTCTCATCTTCATCCACCTCTTGTGACACGTTCCCACCGTCATGTTACCGTGGCTGCTCAAATATTTGGGCATCGCTACATGCGATCTCATCTTACCCTGCTTCAAGTGGACTGGGCAAGAGGCTTGAATCTATAAATGGAAAAGTGAACAGCTCTTCGGAGTGTCCAAGTGTGGGATCAGTTGCCTCCGGTCACTCGGCATGGTGGGAGGAAGGAGGATCAGGGTGAGGAATATGAGGTCCAGACTCACGGCTACTCAGACTTGACCGTGTGGAAGACAGGGTGCTGGTGGTGGTGGCAAAGTGACTGGAAGCATTATCCGCTATCCAATCAACAACCTTTTGACACATCTCTGGGTTCAATAGTGGTATTCTGCGGACCCCTAGTAATTTGGACAGGAACATATGGATGTTTATTGTGGCATAATTTCAGCTTGCCCACGACCTCGGCCTCTGCATGCACCATCACCATCACATCCACTTCCCAGTCCATTGCCACACGCCTTGCCCATTTTAAATGGACTACAATATTTTCCACATTCACTACAAATGGCTGAATTTGGAGTGAACTTATATGTGATCCGTATGCGGGAAAACCACAGTTTAAAATATCTGGACTATAGGTAACTATTTTTTTTCAGCAAACTGTTGTCAATAGCTAGGGTAAGACACAGCAAAAACAGTTAAATGGAGACCTCAAATGCCACAATTTGAAGGCTACAGATGGATGAGGCATCTGACCGAAATAATTCACTGTTCAATATGTGGCCTTTTCTTTTTTAATTTTTTTAGCGCAAAATAGTGTATAGAACTAGAGTAACACCCAGCAAAAACAGTTGAATGTAGGCCTCATATGCCACAATTTGTAGGCCACAGATGGATGAGGCGTCTGACGGAGATACCACACTGTTCAATATGTGGCCTGTATTTTTTGTTTTTAACACAAAATATTGTATAGAACTAGGGTAACAGACAGCAAAACAGTTGAGTGGGGGTCTCAAATGCCACAATTTGTAGCCCACAGATAGATGAGACGCTTGACGAAGATGCCACACTGTTCAATATGTGGCCTTTCTTAACGCAAAATAGTGTATAGAACTAGGGTAACACACAGCCAAAACAGTTGAATGTAGGCCTCAAATGCCACAATTTGTAGGCTACAGATAGATGAGGACTCTGAAGGAGATGCCACACTGTTCACTATGTGACCTGTATTTCTTTTTTTAGTGCAAAATAGTGTATAGAACTAGGGTAACACACAGCAAAAACAGTTGGATGTAGGCCTCAAATGCCACAATTTGTAAGCCAGAGATACATGAGGACTCTGACGGAGATACCACAGTGTTCAATATGTGGCCTGTATTTTTTGTTTTTTAATCCAAAATAGTGTATAGAACTAGGATAACAGACAGCCAAAACAGTTGAATGGAGGCCTCAAATGCCACAATTTGTAGCCCACAGATAGATGAGGCATCTGATAGAGATATTACACTGTTCAATATGTGGCCTGTATATTTAGTGTTTATTGCAAAAGAGTGTATAGAAATAGGGTAATAGACAGCCAAAACATTTGAATGGAGGCCTGAAATGCCACAATTTATAGGTCACAGATAGATGAGGCGTCTGACGGCGATACCACACTGTTCAATATGTGGCCTGTATTTTTTGTTTTTTAACGCAAAATAGTGTATAAAACTAGGGTAACAGACAGCCAAAACAGTTGAATGGTGGTCTTAAATGCCACAACTTGTAGCCCACAGATAGACGAGGCGTCTGACGGAGATAGTCCACTTTCAAATATTTGGCCTGTTTTTTTATTTTTTTTTGCCCAGCTAAATTGTGTCAATGAGTATGCTAAGACACAACAAACAAATACTATGGAGGCCTGAAATGGCACAATTGTGAGTGCAATGCTATGCAATCCGTGTGGCGGACAAAACCCAGTGTAAAATATCTGCCCTGTAGCTATATATTTTTTTGGCAGCTAAATATTTTTTGAGCAGCAAAATGGTGTCAAGAAATTATATAAGACACTCCCCAAAATTTTACAGTACGACAAAAACTCAGATGTGATGGCTTGGACGGGCAAACCAATTTAACCCCTTAATCCCTTTTGACGTACTATCCCATCAAGGTGACCTGGAACTTAATTCCCAGAGACAGGATTGTATGTTATAGCGATCGGCCACGCTCACGGGGGGAGCGCGGCCGGGTGTCAGCTGACTATAGCAGCTGACATCCGGCACTATGTGCCAGGAGCGGTCACGGACCGCCCCCGGCAGATTAACCCCTGGCACACTGCGATCAAACATGATTGCAGTGCTCCACCAGTATAGGGAAGCATCGCGCAGGGAGTGGGCTCCCTGCGGGCTTCCCTGAGACCCTCGGAGCAACACGATGTGATCGCGCTGCTCCGAGGGTCTCGTACCTTCTTCCTGCAGGCCCCGGATCGAAAATGGCTGGGGGCTGCATCTGGGTCTTGCTGGGAGGTGGCTTACTAAGCGCCTGCTCAGAGCAGGCACTGGTAAGCCAGGAGCCCTGCTTGTCAGATCGCTGATCTGACACAGTGCTCTGCAAAGTGTCAGATCAGCGATCTGACCTTATAACATGATGCCCCCCCCCCCTTGGGGCAATGCTATAAAGTAAAAAAAAATATTTAGTTGTGTAAAAAAAAAAATTTTGTTCCCATAAATACATTTCTTTATCTAAATAAAAACAAAAACAATAAAAGTACACATATTTAGTATCGCCGTGTCCGTAACGACCCGACCTATAAAACTGTCCCACTAGTTAACCCCTTCAGTCAACACCGTAAAAAAAACGAAGCAAAAAACAATGCTTTATTATCATACAGCCGAACAAAAAGTGGAATAGCACGCGATCAAAAAGACGGATATAAATAACCATGGTACCGCTGAAAACGTCATCTTGTCCCGCAAAAAACGAGCCACCATACAGCATCATCAGCGAAAACTAAAAAAGTTATAGCGCTCAGAATAAAGCGATGCAAAAATAATTATTTTTTCTATAACCCCTTTACCCCCCAAGGGTTGTTTGCACGTTAATTACCGGGCCAATTTTTGCAATTCTGACCACTGTCCCTTTATGAGGTTATAACTCTGGAACGCTTCAATGGATCCCATTGATTCTGACATTGTTTTCTCATGACATATTGTACTTCATGATAGTGGTAAAATATCTTTGATATTACCTACGTTTATTTGTGAAAAAAATGGAAATTGGGCAAAAATTTTGAAAATTTTGCAATTTTCCAACTTTGAATTTTTATGCAATTAAATCACAGAGATATGTCACACAAAATACTTAATAAGTAACATTTCCCACATGTCTACTTTACATCAGCACAATTTTGGAACCAAAATTTTCTTTTGTTAGGGAGTTATAAGGGTTAAAAGTTGACCAGCAATTTCTCATTTTTACAACACCATTTTTTTTTAGGGACCACATCTCATTTGAAGTCATTTTGAGGGGTCTATATGATAGAAAATACCCAAGTGTGACACTATTCTAAAAACTGCACCCCTCAAGGTGCTCAAAACCACATTCAAGAAGTTTATTAACCCTTCAGGTGTTTAACAGGAATTTTTGGAATGTTTAAATAAAAATGAACATTTAACTTTTTTTCACAAAAAATTTAATTCAGCTCTAATTTGTTTTATTTTACCAAGGGTAACAGGAGAAAATGGACCCCAAATGTTGTTGTACAATTTGTCCTGAGTACAACGATACCGCATATGTGGGGGTAAACCACTGTTTGGGCGCATGACAGAGCTCGGAAGCGAAGGAGCGCCATTTGACTTTTCAATGCAAAATTGACTGGAATCGAGATGGGACACCATGTTGCGTTTGGAGAACCCCTGATGTGCCTAAACATTGAAACCCCCCACAAGTGACACCATTTTGGAAAGTAGACCCCCTAAGGAACTTATCTAGAGGTGTGGTGAGCACTTTAACCCACCAAGTGCTTTACAGAAGTTTATAATGCAGAACCGTAAAAATAAAAAAATCATATTTTTTCACAAAAATGAAATTTTTGCCCGCAACTTTTTATTTTCCCAAGGATACCAGCAGAAATTTTACCCCAAATATTGTTGTGCAATTTGTCCTGAGTACGCTGATAACCCATATGTGGGGGTCAAACATTGTCTGGATGCATGGCAGGGCTCTGAAGGGAGGGAGCGCCGTTTGACTTTTCAATGCAAAATTGGCTGGAATTGAGATGGGACGCCATGTTGTGTTGGGGAGCCCCTGATGTGCCTAAACATTGAAACCCCCCACAAGTGACACCATTTTGGAAAGTTGACCCCCTAAGGATCTTATCTAGATGTGCTGTGAGAGCTTTGAACCCCCAAGTGTTTCATTACATTTTATGACGCAGAGCCATGAAAATAAAAATCCTTTTTTTTTTCCACAAAATTATATTTTAGCCCTTAGTTTTGTATTTTCCCAAGGGTAACAGGAGAAATTGGACCACAAAAGTTGTTGTGCAATTTGTCCTGAGTACACTGATACCCCATATGTGGGTGGTTATCACCGTTTGGGCGCATGGCAAAGCTCGGAAGGGAAGGAGCACCATTTGGAATGCAGACTTAGATAGAATGGTCTGCAGGCGTCACATTGCGTTTGCAGAGAACCTAATGTACCTAAACAGTAGAAACCCCCCACAAGTGACCCCATATTGGAAACTAGACCCCCCAGGGAACTTATCTAGATGTGTTGTGAGAACTTTGAACCCCCAAGTGTTTCGCTACAGTTAACAACGCAGAGCCGTGTAAATAAAAAATAATTTTTTCCCACAAAAATTACCTTTAACACTCAGTTTTGTATTTTCCCAAGGGTAACAGGAGAAATTGGTCCCCAAAAGTTGTTGTCCAATTTGTCCTGAGTACGCTGATACCCCATATGTGGGGGGGACCCACCATTTGGGCGCATGGCAGGGATCGGAATGGAAGGAGTGCCATTTGGAATGCAGACTTAGATGGATTGGTCTGCAGGCATCATGTTGCATTTGCAGAGCCCCTGATGTACCTAGACAGTAGAAACCCCCCACAAGTGACCCCATATTGGAACCTAGACCCCCCAAGGAACTTATCTAGATGTGTTGTGAGAATTTTGAACCCCCAAGTATTTCTCTACAGTTTATAACGTAGAGCCGTGAAAATAAAAAATCATTGTTTTCCTACAAAAATGTTTTTTTAGCCCCCCAAATTTTTATTTTCCCAAGGTTAACATGAGAAATTGGACCTCAGACGTTGTTGTCCAATTTGTCCTGAGTACGCTGATACCCCATATGTTGGGGTAAACCCCTGTTTGGGCGCACGGGAGAGCTCGGAAGGAAAGAAGCACTGTTTTACTTTTTCAACGCAGAATTGGCTGGAATTTTGATTGGACACCATGTCGCGTTTGGAGAGCCCCTGATGTGCCTAAACAGTGGAAACCCCCAATTCTAACTGAAACCCTAACCCAAACGCACCCCTAACCCTATTCCCAACCACACCCCTAACTCCAACTCCAACACACCCCTAACCCTAATCCCAACCATAACCCTAACCACACCCCTAACCCTGACACACCCCTAACCCTAATCCCAACCGTAAATGTACTCCAAACCCTAGCCCTAACCCTAATCCTAGGCCTAACCCTAATGGGAAAATGGAAATAAATGCATTTTTTAAAACTTTTTTATTTTTCCCTAACTAAGGGGGTGATGAGGGGAGTTTGATTTCTTTTTATAGCGGGTTTTTTAGCGGATTTTTATGATTGGCAGCCATCACACACTAAAAGACGCTTTTTATTGCAAAAAATATTTTTTTGCGTTACCACAGAGCTATAATTTTTCCATATTTTGGTCCACAGAGTCATGTGAGGTCTTGTTTTTTGCGGGATGAGTTGACGTTTTTATTGGTAACATTTTCAGGCAAGTGACATTTTTTGATCGCTTTTTATTCCGATTTTTGTGGGGCAGTATGACCAAAAAACAGCTATTCATGAAATTCTTTTGGGGGGCGTTTATACCGTTTTGCGTTTGGTAAAATGGATAAAGCAATTTTATTCTTTGGGTCAGTACGATTACAGCGATACCTCATTTATATCATTTTTTTATGTTTTGGTGCTTTTATGCGATAAAACCTATTTTATAGAAAAAATAATTATTTTTGCATCGCTTTATTCTGAGGACTATATTTTTTTTATTTTTTCGCTGATGATGCTGTATGGTGGCTCGTTTTTTGCGGGAAAAGATGACATTTTCAGCGGTACCATGGTTATTTATATCCTTCTTTTTGATCGCGTGCAATTCCACTTTTTGTACTACGGTATGATAATAAAGCGTTGTTTTTGCCTCGTTTTTTTTTTTACGGTGTTCACTGAAGGGGTTAACTAGTGATCTGACACTTTGCTGTGCACTGTGTCAGATCAGCGATCACACAGGCACAGCAGGGAGGCTTCCCTCTGAGCAGGCCATTTTGGATCCGGGGCCTGCAGGGAGGAGACGCTTGGTACAAGGTGAGCACATCACCTTGTGCCGAGGGTCTCAGGGAAACCCGCAGGGAGCCCCCTCCCTGCGCGATGCTTCCCTATGCCTCCGGAACGCTGCGATCATGTTTGATCGCAGTGTGCCGGGAGTTAATGTGTCGGGGGTGGTCCGTGACTGCTTCTGGCACATAGTTCCGGATGTCAGCTGCGATATTCAGCTGACACCCGGCCGCAATCGGCCGTGCTACCCCCCGTGAGCGCGACTGATCGCTGACGTACTATCCTGTCCCTGAGAATTAAGTCCCAGGTCACCTTGACGGGATAGTACGTCAAATGGGATTAATGGGTTAATATTTGGCAGTCATCATAATATATAGCACTGTGTACTTACAATTGCTCATTTTGCCCTTCTACCCAGCTAATTCGTCTCTTTTCCATTATTTTAATCATATGACATCATATGATTAAAACCTGACAAGCTGAATTCTTCTAAGCTCTATGTAAAAATAGGAGGTCAGTTTTCCCTGTATGAGTCATGAGTCACTGCAAAAGTCCTTGGCATGGGGGAGGAGCAGAGCAGCTGGGTAGGAAGTTGAAGAAGGGAATGATAAATGCAGGGATAGAGCAGAGGAAAGAGAAGAATTAGCTGGGTGGAAAGCAATATAAGGCCAGTTTCACATTAGTGTAGGCCTGCGTACTTCTTTTCTTAAGATCCGCATAGATCCGCATGCGTCTTGCGCACTTATATTTAACATTGTGTATGCAGGGATATGCATTATATGCAGATTCATCCCCGTGCATTATTTTGATGTGGCCGCCGAACGCAACATGTTCACTGACAGATGACAGCTTGGGGCCCCTGTGCAAGAAAGGTGTTTGGTGAATTCAAAAAAGTTCATTTTTTCTCATTAATGTACACTCTGAACCCCATCTTGACTGAAAAAACAGAAATGTAGAAATGTAGAAATTTTTGCAAATTTATTAAAAAAGAAAAACTGAAATATCACATGGTCATAAGTATTCAGACCCTTTGCTCAGGATTGAGTAGAAGCACCCTTTTAAGCTAGTACAGCCATACAGCCATGAGTCTTCTTGGGAATGATGCAACAAGTTTTTCACACCTGGATTTGGGGATCCTCTGCCGTTCTTACTTGCAGATCCTCTCCAGTTACATCAGGTTGGATGGTGAACGTTGGTGGACAGCCATTTTCAGGTCTCTCCAGAGATGTTCAATTGGGTTTAGGTCAGGACTGTGGCTGAGACAGTCAAGAATGGTCACAGAGTAGTTTTGAAGCCACTCCTTTGTTATTTTAGCTGTGTGCTTGGGGTCATTGTCTTGTTGAAAGGTGATCTTTTGGCCAAGTCTTAGGTCCAAAGCACTCTGGAAGAGGTTTTCATCCGAGATATCTCTGTACTTGGCCGCATTCATGTTTCCTTCAATGACAACCAGTCGTCCTGTCCTTGCAGCTGAAATACCCCCATAGCACGATGCTGCCACCACCATGTCTCACTGTTGGGATTGTATTGGACAGGTGATGAGCTGTGCCAGGTTTTCTCCACACATACAGCTTAGAATTATTACCAAATCTATCTTCTTCTCATCAGACCAGAGAATCTTATTTCTCATAGTCTGGGAGTCATTCATGTGTTTTTTTAGCAAACTCTATCTTGGCTTTCTGCCATAAAGACCCGACTGGTGGAGGGCTGCAGTGATAGTTAACTTTGTGGAACTTTTTCCCATTTCCCTACTGCATCTCTGGAGCTCAACCACAGTGATCTTGGGGTCCCTCTTTACCTCTCTCACCAAGGCTCTTCTCCCACGATTGCTTAGTTTGGCTGGACGGCCAGGTCTAGGAAGACTTCTGTTAGTTCCAAACTTCTTCCATTTAAGGATTATGGAGGTCACTGTGCTCTTAGGAAAATTGAGTACTGCAGAAATTCTGTTGTAACCTTGGCCAGATCTGTGCCTTGCCACAATTCTGTCTCTGAGCTCCTTGGCCAGTTCCTTTTACCTCATGATTCTCATTTGGTCTGACATGCACTGTGAGCTGTGAAGTCTTATATAGACAGGTGTTGCCTTTCCAAATCAAGTCCTATCAGTTTAGTTAAACACAGCTGGACTCCAATGAAGGAGTAGAACCATCTCAAGGAGAATCACAAGGAAATGGGCAGCATGTGACTTAAATATGAGTGTCTAAGCATAGGGTCTGAATACTTATGACCATGTGATATTTCAGTTTTTCTTTTTTAACAAAATTTGCAAAAATATCCAATGTATATACAGTATATAAACACACACACATACATATTTATATCTCTATAGCTATTACATATTCACCTCTCATTATGTATGTTGCCATCACTTATTACACAGTGCCCTCTCTCATGTACAGCTCTGTCCCTTACATATCGGATTGTTGCTATTTATAGCTCGCTGTTCTTTATTGCATGCAATCCTCTCTTGTTAGATATAAACTAAAGTGACTGTGGAGCGCCCCCGTGGGCAGTGGGGTACTCAGTACCAGGTCCTACGGTTTTCAGGGGGATGTCACGGTGGCTGACCCGGTCCGTGGCCCTTGGGATGTCTGTGTTAAAGGGAAAGGTCTTTAAAGGGATATGTTCGTGACGCCACCTGTGGTATTCGGTCAGGGTGATCGACGCTGCTTTAAGAGGTCCGCTGGGGTGATGTTATGGCAGCTAGATGGTATACCTTCCCACAGGTGAAGTATGTCCACAGGGCTTTCCAGTGTGTAGATGGTGGAAGGTGAGAGGCGCAGTGAAGAACAAGGACACAAGGTTGCAGTCTCTTTACCTTTTACTGAAGGCTTCAGCATCCACAGTTCAGAGCACCAGATCACAGGGCAGGCAGAGTCCGGCCGGTTTGGAGGCAAATCCAGAGTCCCCTTATCCAGGTAGAAATCAGTAGCCTTCCTCTAGCGCCTTGGTGTTGTAGTACCTTACTGCTAAGCCTCTCATAAGGTCCTCACAGATGTTGTAGATGTTGTTGATGTTATCTTTCTCTCTCTATCCCTCAGATAGATAGGACAAACCCGTATGACCGGTTGCTTGAGGCTTTTACAGGGACTCTATCATGCCCTGGCCTCTAAGTTGTGCCACCTTGCCTCCTGGGTGTAGGGGCGGATCAGTAACTTGCAATTAGCTGTCCTGCCAGTCTCTGGAGCAAGGCTTAAAGGATGTTGCTCCCTCAGTGTTCCGGCTACCGGGATCCTGCGCCTCAGAAGGAGGCAGCCTGTGTAGGTCAGAACTCCTCCTGGTATCCACTCCTTTGCTATGACTTCTTCACCCTCCCTACAATACAGTTCTCTTTTTGTATCCTTTCTTAGGAACTGCCGCACTTAGGGCAGGTACTGCCCCGTTTCCTTCTGTCTGGATCTCTGACAGGCTGCCACCCCTGCCAGGGACCAACTACCTGAGCAAAGCTAGGCCAGCAACTGCCTAACTTCCTCTCCAGGCAACCAGTTTTACCTAAGTGTGAAGAGTGCCCTAATAAATAGGAGCATAGCTCCCCCTGGTGGCCTGGAGTGCGAAATGTGTTGTATGTTTGTGTTACCTGAATTCGGTTGTCATTCTTTGCCTCCAAACGGTACATCACTCCCTCCTAGAGGGAAATGACATTACTGCAACGACCAGGACCCTGGGGCGCTGCAACTGCGAACTAGGGATGAGCAAATAGCTTCGGATAACTCCGAATAGCTTCATCAGGAACCCAGATACCTGGAGCACTCCCGATAATCAGCTGTTCGGCCCCATATCTGCTTGTGTCGCGGCTGTAGGATAGTCACAACATATGCAGCTGCGGAGCCAAACAGCTAATTATCAGTAGCGCTCCAGGTATCCAGGTTTCTGATACAGCTATTCAGTAAGCGCGATAGCTATTCGGATAAGGAGTTATCAGAAGCTATTCGTTCATCCCTACTGCTTAAACAACATGGTAAAGCTTTTTTTTCTGATAGAGGCAGCTGATGAACTGGTTTTCTGTCAAATGCTGCTCCATCAGCAGTCATTTTATATCTAACAAGAGAGGACTATGTAATAAAGAGTTGGTGCTGTAACTAACAAAAATAACAAGAATATGCTATGTATAGGACGATGCTATAGAATACAAGACATAATACTATCTAATAATGTGATAGCACTGTACATACCAACAGAGGAAGATACATAATAAGGGACCACCCCATACATAACTAAAGAGGATGGTACATAACAAGGGAGGGCCTTTCCAGTAACAATGTCTGATGCAGGCTTTAGTCTGATCCATGTATCTTTCAAATTCCATTTTTCAAACTACAGATTTCTAATTACAATACATTGAATTAGTCTTGAATTCTAAGATGCATTTGGCTGTTCACCACCATCAGTCCTATAATATTGTCATCCTCTTCATCAGGGCAGCCATCAGGGCATGACGGCCGTGACTGGCATATGGGGCCCGGTGAGCAGAGGGGGCCCGCCAGGGCTGCCACTAGAAATTTCGGGGCCCCATACTGGCAAAATTTTCGGGGCCCCCTGGAGACTCCGCCCAGGCTCCACCCCAGCCCCGCCTCCAGGCTCCACCCCTCGAACTGTCCACAGTCCCACCGCTCTCTCTTGGAAAATCTCCACTTCTCACCTATCACACATTAACAGTTCCCATCACCAGATCACACATATAGCCGGCAGCTTTTGTTTTGGCCAAAAGATTTTTTAAGCCGCCACCAGAACACGGTTGACACTTTTGGCCGGGCCCTACTGTACTGTAACCTACTAAATATTTGTTAAAATATGCAATACAATTTAGGTATATTTTTATTTATTTTTCAATTTTTAAAATGACCTATAATACTACATACAAGGAACAAATACCACAGCACTATGACCAGATGACATATTACCACCACAGTGACCGAATAATATCAAACACAAGGAACAAATACCACAACACCATGACCAGACCGCATATTACCACCACATAGTCAGGGCCGGCTCCAGGTTTTTGAGGGCCCCGGGCGAAAGAGTCTCAGTGGGCCCCCCCCCCTTTAACACATACCCGATTTATGATGCACAGATATGGCAGAGAAATGTATAGTACAATGCCAGATTTCACTTCTTACATGAGTGACAGCTATTGTAAATTCTGCAGTGTATATATACAGGACAGGAGGAGTGGTACTGTGCAGTGTATATATACAGGAGGAAAGGTGCTGTGCAGTGTATATATACAGGAGAGGTGCTGTGCAATGTATACATACAGGAGGAAAGGTGCTGTGCAGTGTATATATACAGGGGGAATGGTGCTGTGCAGTGTATATATACAGGAGAGGTGCTGTGCAGTGTCGTGAGCAGGGCGTTGTTGTATCAGAAAATCTTTTCTGTTTTGAGTTTTTCTATGAAACAAAGACTTTTCTACATAAACAACGTTGTTTAGTTTTGCGGCCCTAACAGATCTGTGCTACAAAGTAACATCGCTCGGGCATTAATGAGGGACCTGATGCTGAATCCTTTCCACAAACCCTAATGACCCAATTAGTGCCCCGTCATTAGAAGCTCATTAAATGCCTCCCTGTCCCGAGCAATCATGTACAGTATGAGGGGATCCTGCAGCCCACCCGTGACTGCTCCATACCATACACTGCCCTCTGTCGCTCTCACTATTATCCTGTGCATTTCTCCTTCATCGTTACCCCATGTTACACTTGTCACCCCCCACTACACAGTAGCAGGGCAGCCAATGTCACCCCCTCCCGGACCCTAATGGCAGCAGGAAATGTCTGCTCCTCTATTGGGTTGGAACCTGATTTAATCAAGGAATAATGTGGATTTGTTGCCGGTGGCTGCAGGGGAAGGGTTAAGTGATGCCATGTCCTTGGTGGGAGCAGTGGCAGCTGCTGGGACCTGGACAGACACAACCAATGTTGCTGTGACTGCACAGTGTGACCTGGAGGAGAGAAGCTGAGACTCCGGAGCAGAAATCACCCACATGCCAGCACTGGGCAGAGTCCCTCCAGTCACCAGCATGGGGCCACGGGGCCCCAACCTACAGCCCACATGGCAGCAGCTCCCCTTCCTCCTGGCATCTGGTTAACCCCA
Organism: Ranitomeya imitator; assembly: GCF_032444005.1. Taxonomy (NCBI): domain Eukaryota; kingdom Metazoa; phylum Chordata; class Amphibia; order Anura; family Dendrobatidae; genus Ranitomeya; species Ranitomeya imitator. The sequence continues at coordinate 260,558,869 of NC_091284.1, read as the reverse complement.
TTTATGCGGGTCAGATTGTTATATTTAAGGTTTAGCAATAACCTTCATACAGATGGGAAGGGGTTAAGCTTCTTCCTACCCCACTGGTGCAGGTTTGGTGCAGCATGCATGTATTCTGGGGTTCTGGGAGAGCTGGGTGGCTGCAGGCTGCACTCCACCAGCTGCTCCTCCAGACATCACCCACATTTTTAGGCAGCAGAGACAGACAGCAGCAGACTGAGCCACAGGACCAACTGCAATTATTGCTGGATACCTTTGCACTCTGGTAGGACTAGCTCCTCCGGAATCTTCCTGATAAGTTCAGCTCAGCAGCACTGTCTGCAGCCAGCCAGGGGCCAGAGCAGAGAACTGCTCTCTCCGCCCACAAACAGTCACACTGGCTGCCTTCTCTTAACCCCTATGTGTGCCTGCCTGGCTGCACTGACTGAGTGAGAAGATGCTTGTGTCAGAGCTGGCACATAGGGGTTAAGAGAACGCAGCCAGCAGTGACTTTGTGGGCGGAGAGAGCATGTTATCTCCTGCTCTGCTCTCCCAGCTGCTAGTGGGCCCCCCTTTCTTCCCAAGGCCCCGGCATTTGCCCGCTGTGCCGGGTGCTGACGCCGGCCCTGCACATAGTGACTGAATACTACAATACTGATCAGTAATAAAAAAAAACCCCACAATACTATCACCATCAGTGCCATTATACACAGGAGATCTGTAATTAGTAAGCAGTGTCTGTGTACAGGTAATACAGTGATCACCGGTGACATTATACACAGGAGCTCTGTATATAGTATACAGTGTATAGTGTCAGTGTATAGTTAACACTGACTCACCAGTAACGTCTCTAGGTGAAGTCCTTCATCTTTCATCCAGCACAGACCGCCATCATGTCTTCCAGCCAGGACTTGTCTCTGCAGGAAATAACACAGTTATCTTGAGTTCCACTTGCAGAACACATTACTTAATTTTCACAGCCTCTACATTACACCACATAAAGAAGGTGACATAGTATCACTCTGCACAGTAACAGGACCTCCCCCCATTTAAAACAGTATACTCAAAAAATAAAATAAATACATCACTGCAATAATAATATCCCTTAATTAGCCCCTATGGTAATATTCGCCATCCTAGCCCCCGTGTGTCTCATTGCAGGCTCCAGCCATATGTTCTCCCATCCTGCCCTCATGAGTATCCATTCTGCCCCATATGATCTCCCCATCCTGCCCCATCTGTCTCCATCGTATCCATCCTGCCCCATCTGTCTCCAATCCTGCCCCATCTGTCTCCATTCTGCCCCATCTGTTTCCAATCCTGCCCCATCTGTGTCCAGCACTCTGCCCCATCTGTGTCCAGCACTCTGCCCCATCTGTTTCCAATCCTGCCCCATCTGTGTCCAGCAGGCTGCCCCATCTGTGTCCAGCTCTCTGCCCCATCTGTGTCCAATCCTGCCCCATCTGTGTCCAGCACTCTGCCCCATCTGTGTCCAATCCTGCCCCATCTGTGTCCAGCACTCTGCCCCATCTGTGTCCAATCCTGCCCCATCTGTGTCCAGCACTCTGCCCCATCTGTTTCCAATCCTGCCCCATCTGTGTCCAGCACTCTGCCCCATCTGTGTCCAATCCTGCCCCATCTGTGTCCAGCACTCTGCCCCATCTGTGTCCAGCACTCTGCCCCATCTGTGTCCAGCATATCTGCCCCATCTGTGTCCAGCATATCTGCCCCATCTGTGTCCAGCACTCTGCCCCATCTGTGTCCAGCACTCTGCCCCATCTGTGTCGAGCACTCTGCCCCATCTGTGTCCAGCACTCTGCCCCATCTCTGTCCAGCGCTCTGCCCCATCTCTGTCCAGCGCTCTGCCCCATCTCTGTCCAGCGCTCTGCCCCATCTCTGTCCAGCCCTCTGCCCCATCTCTGTCCAGCACTCTGCCCCATCTCTGTCCAGCACTCTGCCCAATCTCTGTCCAGCACTCTGCCCAATCTCTGTCCAGCGCTCTGCCCCATCTCTGTCCAGCGCTCTGCCCCATCTGTCCAGCGCTCTGCCCCATCTCTGTCCAGCGCTCTGCCCCATCTCTGTCCAGCGCTCTGCCCCATCTCTGTCCAGCACTCTGCCCAATCTCTGTCCAGCACTCTGCCCAATCTCTGTCCAGCACTCTGCCCAGCACTCTGCCCCATCTCTTCCCAGCACTCTGCCCCATCTCTTCCCAGCACTCTGCCCCATCTCTGTCCAGCACTCTGCCCCATCTCTGTCCAGCACTCTGCCCCATCTCTGTCCAGCACTCTGCCCAACACTCTGCCCCATCTCTTCCCAGCAATCTGCCCCATCTCTTCCCAGCACTCTGCCCCATCTCTGTCCAGCACTCTGCCCCATCTCTGTCCAGCGTTTTGCCCCTGTGTCCAGCGTTCTTCCCTGGGCCCCCGGATCGCCGCTCTCAAGAAAAAAAAAAAAAAAGAAGTTCTTCTTACCTGCCGCGCTCCTGCGGCGGGCGAAGTCTCCACGCAGCTGCAGCATGCATGCACTCGCCGGCGACTGACAATGATGTCAGACGCCGGCGACATGCACGCACGCTGCGGCTGACATCAGCGCCTGGCAGCCTCAGATTGGCTGGCGGCGCCGCGGCTGTTAACTATTGACGTGCGGGCCGGCGCCCGCACGTCAATAGCTTTAAACAGCTGCAGCGTCGGCGCTAAGGGCCCGGTTCAGCCTGCGGCTGCCGGTAGGGGCCCGGTGAGCAGATAAGACGGGGCCCGATGCGGGCCCCCTCTGCTCACCGGGCCCCATACGCCAGTCACGGCCGTCATGCCCTGATGGCGGCCCTGGGGCCCGCAACGGGCCCCGTCTTATCTGCTCACCGGGCCCATACCGGCAGCCGCAGGCTGAACCGGGCCCTTAGCGCCGACGCTGCAGCTGTTTAAAGCTATTGACGTGCGGGCGCGGGCCCGCACGTCAATAGTTAACAGCTGCGGCGCCGCCAGCCAATCTGAGTCTGCCAGGCGCTGACGTCAGCCGCAGCGTGCGTGCATGTCGCCGGCGTCTGACATCATTGTCAGTCGCCGACGAGTGCATGCACGCTGCAGCTGCGTGGAGACTTCGCCCGCCGCAGGAGCGCGGCAGGTAAGAAGAACTTTTTTTTTTTTTTTCTTGAGAGCGGCGATCCGGGGACCCAGGAAGAACGCTGGACACAGGGGCAAAACGCTGGACAGAGATGGGGCAGAGTGCTGGGAAGAGATGGGGCAGAGTGCTGGGAAGAGATGGGGCAGAGTGCTGGACAGAGATGGGGCAGAGTGCTGGACAGAGATGGGGCAGAGTGCTGGACAGAGATGGGGCAGAGTGCTGGACAGAGATGGGGCAGAGTGCTGGGAAGAGATGGGGCAGAGTTCTGGGCAGAGCGCTGGACAGAGATGGGGCAGAGCGCTGGACAGAGATGGGGCAGAGCGCTGGACAGAGATGGGGCAGAGCGCTGGACAGAGATGGGGCAGAGCGCTGGACAGAGATGGGGCAGAGCGCTGGACAGAGATGGGGCAGGATTGGACACAGATGGGGCAGAGTGCTGGACACAGATGGGGCAGGATTGGACACAGATGGGGCAGAGTGCTGGACACAGATGGGGCAGGATTGGACACAGATGGGGCAGAGTGCTGGACACAGATGGGGCAGAGTGCTGGACACAGATGGGGCAGAGTTCTGGACACAGATGGGGCAGAGTGCTGGACACAGATGGGGCAGATATGCTGGACACAGATGGGGCAGATATGCTGGACACAGATGGGGCAGAGTGCTGGACACAGATGGGGCAGAGTGCTGGACACAGATGGGGCAGGATTGGGCACAGATGGGGCAGAGTGCTGGACACAGATGGGGCAGGATTGGACACAGATGGGGCAGAGTGCTGGACACAGATGGGGCAGAGTGCTGGACACAGATGGGGCAGGATTGGAAACAGATGGGGCAGAGTGCTGGACACAGATGGGGCAGAGTGCTGGACACAGATGGGGCAGGATTGGAAACAGATGGGGCAGAATGGAGACAGATGGGGCATGTTATGTTTGCTAATGAGAGGTGTTATGAAGGCAATCCAGAAACACAGTGTGCTTAGCGATCAGAGCGCACACAGTGATCTGACAAATACCCAAAAATACAAGAACGAGCTCTGAGACGTGGAAACTCTGTAGACTGCACACCTGATCCTATCCTAAACACAACTAAAAGCGGCTGTGGATTGCGCCTAACAACTACCTAGGCAACTCGGCACAGCCTAAGAAACTAGCTAGCCTAGCTAGACACAGATGGGGCAGAGTGCTGGACACAGATGGGGCAGAGTGCTGGACACAGATGGGGCAGAGTTCTGGACACAGATGGGGCAGAGTGCTGGACACAGATGGGGCAGATATGCTGGACACAGATGGGGCAGATATGCTGGACACAGATGGGGCAGAGTGCTGGACACAGATGGGGCAGAGTGCTGGACACAGATGGGGCAGGATTGGGCACAGATGGGGCAGAGTGCTGGACACAGATGGGGCAGGATTGGACACAGATGGGGCAGAGTGCTGGACACAGATGGGGCAGAGTGCTGGACACAGATGGGGCAGGATTGGAAACAGATGGGGCAGAGTGCTGGACACAGATGGGGCAGAGTGCTGGACACAGATGGGGCAGGATTGGAAACAGATGGGGCAGAATGGAGACAGATGGGGCATGTTATGTTTGCTAATGAGAGGTGTTATGAAGGCAATCCAGAAACACAGTGTGCTTAGCGATCAGAGCGCACACAGTGATCTGACAAATACCCAAAAATACAAGAACGAGCTCTGAGACGTGGAAACTCTGTAGACTGCACACCTGATCCTATCCTAAACACAACTAAAAGCGGCTGTGGATTGCGCCTAACAACTACCTAGGCAACTCGGCACAGCCTAAGAAACTAGCTAGCCTGAAGATAGAAAAATAGGCCTGACTTGCCCCAGAGAAATTCCCCAAAGGAAAAGGCAGCCCCCCCACATATAATGACTGTGAGTAAGATGAAAAGACAAAACGTAGGGATGAAATAGATTCAGCAAAGTGGGGCCCGATATTCTAGGACAGAGCGAGGACAGTAAAGCGAACTTTGCAGTCTACAAAAAACCCTAAAGCAAAACCACGCAAAGGGGGCAAAAAAAACTCACCGTGCCGAACTAACGGCACGGCGGTACACCCTTTGCGTCTCAGAGCTTCCAGCAAAACAAAAGACAAGCTGGACAGAAAAAAAGCAAAAAAAAAGCAAAAAGCACTTAGCTATACAGAGCAGCAGGTCACAGGAACAATCAGGAGAAGCTCAGATCCAACACTGAAACATTGACAAGGAGCAAGGATAGCAGCATCAGGCGGAGTTAAGTAATGAAGCAGTTAACGAGCTCACAAGAACACCTGAGGGAGGAAGCTCAGAAGCTGCAGTACCACTTGTGACCACAGGAGTGAATTCAGCCACAGAATTCACAACAGTACCCCCCCCTTGAGGAGGGGTCACCGAACCCTCACCAGAGCCCCCAGGCCGACCAGGATGAGCTGCATGAAAGGCACGAACAAGATCGGAAGCATGAACATCAGAGGCAAAAACCCAGGAATTATCTTCCTGAGCATAACCCTTCCATTTAACCAGATACTGGAGTTTCCGTCTAGAAACACGAGAATCCAAAATCTTCTCCACAATATACTCCAATTCCCCCTCCACCAAAACCGGGGCAGGAGGCTCAACAGATGGAACCATAGGTGCCACGTATCTCCGCAACAACGACCTATGGAATACATTATGTATGGAAAAGGAGTCTGGGAGGGTCAAACGAAAAGACACAGGATTGAGAACCTCAGAAATCCTATACGGACCAATAAAACGAGGTTTAAATTTAGGAGAGGAAACCTTCATAGGAATATGACGAGAAGATAACTAAACCAGATCCCCAACACGAAGTCGGGGACCCACACGGCGTCTGCGATTAGCGAAAAGTTGAGCTTTCTCCTGGGACAAGATCAAATTGTCCACTACCTGAGTCCAGATCTGCTGCAACCTATCCACCACAGAATCCACACCAGGACAGTCCGAAGACTCAACCTGTCCTGAAGAGAAACGAGGATGGAACCCAGAATTGTAAAAAAATGGAGAAACCAAGGTAGCCGAGCTGGCCCGATTATTAAGGGCGAACTCAGCCAACGGCAAAAAGGACACCCAATCATCCTGGTCTGCAGAAACAAAACATCTCAGATATGTTTCCAAGGTCTGATTGGTTCGTTCGGTCTGGCAATTAGTCTGAGGATGGAAAGCCGAGGAAAAGGATAGGTCAATGCCCATCCTACCACAAAAGGCTCGCCAAAACCTTGAAACAAACTGGGAACCTCTGTCAGAAACAATATTCTCAGTAATGCCATGCAACCGAACCACATGCTGAAAGAACAAAGGTACCAAATCAGAGGAGGAAGGCAATTTAGCCAAGGGCACCAGATGGACCATTTTAGAAAAGCGATCACAGACCACCCAAATGACTGACATCTTTTGAGAAACGGGAAGGTCAGAAATGAAATCCATCGAAATATGTGTCCAAGGCCTCTTTGGGACCGGCAAGGGCAAAAGCAACCCACTGGCACGAGAACAGCAGGGCTTAGCCCTAGCACAAATCCCACAGGACTGCACAAAAGTACGTACATCCCGTGACAGAGATGGCCACCAGAAGGATCTAGCCACTAACTCTCTGGTACCAAAGATTCCAGGATGACCAGCCAACACCGAACAATGAAGTTCAGAGATAAGTTTATTAGTCCACCTATCAGGGACGAACAGTTTCTCTGCTGGACAACGATCAGGTTTATTCGCCTGAAATTTTTGCAGCACCCGCCGCAAATCAGGGGAGATGGCAGACACAATTACTCCTTCCTTGAGGATACCCGCTGGCTCAGATAAACCCGGAGAGTCGGGCACAAAACTCCTAGACAGAGCATCCGCCTTCACATTTTTAGAGCCCGGAAGGTACGAAATCACAAAGTCGAAGCGGGCAAAAAATAACGACCAACGGGCCTGTCTAGGATTCAAGCGCTTGGCAGACTCGAGATAAGTCAAGTTCTTATGATCAGTCAATACCACCACGCGATGCTTAGCTCCTTCAAGCCAATGACGCCACTCCTCGAATGCCCACTTCATGGCCAGCAACTCTCGATTGCCCACATCATAATTACGCTCAGCGGGCGAAAACTTCCTGGAAAAGAAAGCACATGGTTTCATCACTGAGCAATCAGAACCTCTCTGTGACAAAACCGCCCCTGCTCCAATCTCAGAAGCATCAACCTCGACCTGGAACGGAAGAGAAACATCTGGCTGACACAACACAGGGGCAGAACAAAAACGACGCTTCAACTCCTGAAAAGCTTCCACAGCAGCAGAAGACCAATTAACCAAATCAGCACCCTTCTTGGTCAAATCGGTCAATGGTTTGGCAATGCTAGAAAAATTACAGATGAAGCGACGATAAAAATTAGCAAAGCCCAGGAACTTTTGCAGACTTTTCAGAGATGTCGGCTGAATCCAATCCTGGATGGCTTGGATCTTAACTGGATCCATCTCGATAGTAGAAGGGGTAAAGATGAACCCCAAAAATGAAACTTTCTGCACACCGAAGAGACACTTTGATCCCTTCACAAACAAAGAGTTAGCACGCAGGACCTGAAAAACCATTCTGACCTGCTTCACATGAGACTCCCAATCATCTGAGAAGATCAAAATGTCATCCAAGTAAACAATCAGGAATTTATCCAGATACTCACGGAAGATGTCATGCATAAAAGACTGAAACACAGATGGAGCATTGGCAAGTCCGAACGGCATCACTAGATACTCAAAATGACCCTCGGGCGTATTGAATGCAGTTTTCCATTCATCTCCTTGCCTGATTCTCACCAGATTATACGCACCACGAAGATCTATCTTAGTGAACCAACTAGCCCCCTTAATCCGAGCAAACAAGTCAGATAACAATGGCAAGGGATACTGAAATTTAACAGTGATCTTATTAAGAAGGCGGTAATCAATACACGGTCTCAGCGAACCATCCTTCTTGGCTACAAAGAAGAACCCTGCTCCCAGTGGTGATGACGATGGGCGAATATGTCCCTTCTCCAGGGATTCCTTCACATAACTGCGCATAGCGGCGTGTTCGGGCACGGATAAATTAAATAATCGACCTTTAGGGAATTTACTACCAGGAATCAAATTGATAGCACAATCACAATCCCTATGCGGAGGTAGAGCATCGGACTTGGGCTCTTCAAATACATCCTGATAATCAGACAAGAACTCTGGGACCTCAGAAGGGGTGGATGACGAAATCGACAAAAATGGAACATCACCATGTACCCCCTGACAACCCCAGCTGGATACCGACATGGAATTCCAATCCAATACTGGATTATGGGTTTGTAGCCATGGCAACCCCAACACGACCACATCATGCAGATTATGCAACACCAGAAAGCGAATAACTTCCTGATGTGCAGGAGCCATGCACATGGTCAGCTGGGCCCAGTATTGAGGTTTATTCTTGGCCAAAGGTGTAGCATCAATTCCTCTCAATGGAATAGGACACCGCAAAGGCTCCAAGAAAAACCCACAACGTTTAGCATAATCCAAATCCATCAGATTCAGGGCAGCACCCGAATCCACAAACGCCATGACAGAAAACGACGACAAAGAGCATATCAAGGTAATGGACAGAAGGAATTTGGACTGTACAGTACCAATGACGGCAGACCTAGCGGACGGCTTAGTGCGCTTAGGACAATCAGAAATAGCATGAGTGGAATCACCACAGTAGAAACACAGACCATTCAGACGTCTGTATTCCTGCCGTTCAACTCTAGTCATAGTCCTATCGCACTGCATAGGCTCAGGTTTAACCTCAGGCAGTACCGCCAAATGGTGCACCGATTTACGCTCGCGCAAGCGTCGACCGATCTGAATGGCCAAAGACAAAGACTCATTCAAACCAGCAGGCATAGGAAATCCCACCATGACATCCTTAAGAGCCTCAGAGAGACCCTTTCTGAACAAAGCTGCCAGCGCAGATTCATTCCACTGAGTGAGTACTGACCATTTCCTAAATTTCTGACAATATACTTCTATATCATCCTGACCCTGGCACAAAGCCAGCAAATTTTTCTCAGCCTGATCCACTGAATTAGGCTCATCGTACAGCAATCCGAGCGCCAGGAAAAACGCATCGACACTACTCAATGCAGGGTCTCCTGGCGCAAGAGAAAATGCCCAGTCTTGAGGGTCGCCGCGCAAAAAAGAAATAATAATCAAAACCTGTTGAATAGGATTACCAGAAGAATGAGGTTTCAAGGCCAGAAATAGCTTACAATTATTTTTGAAACTTAGAAACTTAGTTCTATCTCCAAAAAACAAATCAGGAATAGGAATTCTTGGTTCTAACATAGATTTCTGATCAATAGTATCTTGAATTTTTTGTACATTTATAACGAGATTATCCATTGAAGAGCACAGACCCTGAATATCCATGTCCACACCTGTGTCCAGAATCACCCAAATGTCTAGGGGGAAAAAAAAAAGTGAACACAGAGCAGAAAAAAAAAAAAAATGATGTCAGAACTTTTTCTTTCCCTCTATTGAGAATCATTAGTTTGGCTCCTTGTACTGTTATGTTTGCTAATGAGAGGTGTTATGAAGGCAATCCAGAAACACAGTGTGCTTAGCGATCAGAGCGCACACAGTGATCTGACAAATACCCAAAAATACAAGAACGAGCTCTGAGACGTGGAAACTCTGTAGACTGCACACCTGATCCTATCCTAAACACAACTAAAAGCGGCTGTGGATTGCGCCTAACAACTACCTAGGCAACTCGGCACAGCCTAAGAAACTAGCTAGCCTGAAGATAGAAAAATAGGCCTGACTTGCCCCAGAGAAATTCCCCAAAGGAAAAGGCAGCCCCCCACATATAATGACTGTGAGTAAGATGAAAAGACAAAACGTAGGGATGAAATAGATTCAGCAAAGTGGGGCCCGATATTCTAGGACAGAGCGAGGACAGTAAAGCGAACTTTGCAGTCTACAAAAAACCCTAAAGCAAAACCACGCAAAGGGGGCAAAAAAAACCCACCGTGCCGAACTAACGGCACGGCGGTACACCCTTTGCGTCTCAGAGCTTCCAGCAAAACAAAAGACAAGCTGGACAGAAAAAAAGCAAAAAAAAAGCAAAAAGCACTTAGCTATACAGAGCAGCAGGTCACAGGAACAATCAAGAGAAGCTCAGATCCAACACTGAAACATTGACAAGGAGCAAGGATAGCAGCATCAGGCGGAGTTAAGTAATGAAGCAGTTAACGAGCTCACCAGAACACCTGAGGGAGGAAGCTCAGAAGCTGCAGTACCACTTGTGACCACAGGAGTGAATTCAGCCACAGAATTCACAACAGGGGCAGGATTGGAGACAGATGGGGCAGGATGGATACGATGGAGACAGATGGGGCAGGATGGGGAGATCATATGGGGCAGAATGGATACTCATGAGGGCAGGATGTGAGAACATATGGCTGGAGCCTGCAATGAGACACACGGGGGCTAGGATGGCGAATATTACCATAGGGGCTAATTAAGGGATATTATTATTGCAGTGATGTATTTATTTTATTTTTTGAGTATACTGTTTTAAATGGGGGGAGGTCTTGTTACTGTGCAGAGTGATACTATGTCACCTTCTTTATGTGGTGTAATGTAGAGGCTGTGAAAATTAAGTAATGTGTTCTGCAAGTGGAACTCAAGATAACTGTGTTATTTCCTGCAGAGACGAGTCCTGGCTGGAAGAAATGATGGCGGTCTGTGCTGGATGAAAGATGAAGGACTTCACCTAGAGACGTTACTGGTGAGTCAGTGTTAACTATACACTGACACTATACACTGTATACTATATACAGAGCTCCTGTGTATAATGTCACCGGTGATCACTGTATTACCTGTACACAGACACTGCTTACTAATTATAGATCTCCTGTGTATAATGGCACTGATGGTGATAGTATTGTGTTTTGTTTTTTTTTATTACTGATCAGTATTGTAGTATTCAGTCACTATGTGGTGGTAATATGCGGTCTGGTCATGGTGTTGTGGTATTTGTTCCTTGTGTTTGATATTATTCGGTCACTGTGGTGGTAATATGTCATCTGGTCATAGTGCTGTGGTATTTGTTCCTTGTATGTAGTATTATAGGTCATTTTAAAAATTGAAAAATAAATAAAAATATACCTAAATTGTATTGCATATTTTAACAAATATTTAGAAGGTTACAGTACAGTAGGACCCGGCCAAAAGTGTCAACCGTGTTCTGGTGGCGGCTTAAAAAATCTTTTGGCCAAAACAAAAGCTGCCGGCTATATGTGTGATCTGGTTATGGGAACTGTTAATGTGTGATAGGTGAGAAGTGGAGATTTTCCAAGAGAGAGCGGTGGGACTGTGGACAGTTCGAGGGGTGGAGCCTGGAGGCGGGGCTGGGGTGGAGCCTGGGCGGAGTCTCCAGGGGGCCCTGAAAATTTTGCCAGTATGGGGCCCCGAAATTTCTAGTGGCAGCCCTGTCTATATCATCTAATCATGTTGTCTCCTCTTCCCACAGGTATGCTCTGAATGTACCCATCTTTCCACGGCTCCTGTTTGTGAATTGCATTTACTCTCTATATGGTATGCTCTGAATGTACCCATCCTTCATGGCTCCTGTTTGTGAATTGCATTTACTCTCTCTATGGTATGCTCTGAATGTACCCATCTTTCCACGGCTCCTGTTTCTGAATTGCATTTACTCTATGGTATGCTCTGAATGTACCGATCTTTCCATGGCTCCTGTTTGTGAATTGCATTTACTCTCTCTTTGGTATGCTCTGAATGTACCCATCTTTCCACGGCTCCTGTTTGTGAATTGCATTTACTCTATGGTATGCTCTGAATGTACCCATCTTTCCATGGCATATAATCTTTTTCTGGTATGCTTCCTTACTAGTGATGAGCGAATATACTCGTTACTCGAGATTACCCGAGCACGCTCGGGTGACCTTGGAGTATTTCTTAGTGCTCGGAGATTTCATTTTATTGCCGCAGCTGAATGATTTACATCTCCCCACATGTACTTATGCTGGCTAACAGATGTAAATCATTCAGCTGCGGCAATAAAAACTAAATCTCCGAGCACTAAAAAATACTCGGAGGTCACCCGAGCGTGCTCGGGAAATCTCAAGTAACAAGTATATTCGCTCATCACTATTCCTTACCTATCATCTTGTTCCATGATCTATTTCATTTCTATTACTATGTTATTCGGTGTTAAAATAGATGTTTAGATGTTACCAGGCTGAATGTCTTTGATCATCTAACAAAAAAAAAACCCTGGTGTGCTGGCCCCAGCTGCCAAATTATCCTCAACCAGTTCCCACAATCCATCTCTTCTGGCCCAGAAGTCTGGACTATAAATTTAGAAACATCCTTAGGGGTGCACGCATGTGGGGGTGCACGCAAGCATGCCAGAAGCAAAGCGTCACGAAGATAAGCATCGTGATACAGCAGTTATTCCATGGCAGTTAGTCAGGGCAGGAGTCAGGTAACCCACACTCTGCTCTCCCTTCTATCCATGTGCTATATACCTATCCTCCTATGTTCCCTTGCAATCCACTTTCACCGCCCAATCCCCCCTCCATCAAGACTCATATACATCAGCTCCTCACTGCTTCCCTCTCCCATGTACAGCTCCCATGCACTTCTCACCTTCTTGAAAAACCTCAGTCCATCTTGCCCAAACACACTGCACAAAAAAACTTCATACAATTCCAAAAACTATTTGCTCTTTATCTTCCTACTCCTACTGATTTCAGGGGACATCTCCCCCAACCCCGGTCCACCATCCACCAACCTCAACCCCTACCCTACCTCACATCGAATCTTTAATAATCTTACTAATATTAATTGCACTCCTTCATCTCCTCCTTCTTTTAATTGTGCCCTTTGGAATCCACAGTCTGTATGCAACAAGCTTCCTTTCCTACACAATTACCTTCTGAAAAACTCTCTGAATCTGTTGGCCCTCATGTAAACCTGGATTCAGGATTCTGACACTGTCTCTCCTGCTGCCATTTCCCATGGTGGCTTACAATTCTCCCATACTCCTGTCCCCACAATGCACTTTCCAGGTCATCCCCCCAGTTCCGTCACTCTCATTCCCTTCTTTTGAAGTCCACACCATCAGGCTCTTTCGTCCCCTCTCCCTCAGAGTAGTGGTTATATACCGGCCCCCAGGCTCACCCACCCACTTCCTAGACCTTTTCTCTGCCTGGCTGCCGCACTTCATGTCCTCAGAACTACCAACCCTTATCCAGGGAGACTTCAACATCCCCATTAACAGCCCCACTTCCACTTCCACATCTGCATCTCAGCTTCTATCACTAACCACGTCTCTAGGCCTCTCACAGCTCTCAACATCTGAAACTCACAAAGACGGTAACACCCTGGACCTGGTTTTCGCCCGGCTCTGCTCAATCTCCTACCTAGATAACTCACCGCTTCCCCTCTCTGACCACAACATTCTCTCTTTCACACTCACAAATCCTCGCTCAGCCCAGCACCCTCCTACCTACCATTCAGTCAGAAATCTACAAGCCATTAACCCTCATACACTTTCAGACTCCCTACACTCATCATTGTTCCCAATCTCTTCTTTTTCCTGTCCTGATCTGGCTGTAGATCACTTCAATGACACTCTTAGAAGCACCCTTGACCAAGTAGCTCCCCTCACCCTCAGAACCTCCAAACATAGAGTGAAACAGCCCTGGCTCACATCGCAAACCCGATTTCTCCAGCGATGCTCTAGGTGTGCTGAACGCTTATGGAGGAAAATACACACACCAGAAGACTTCATACACTTCAAATTTATGTTAAGGACCTATAACTCTGCCCTCCGCCAAACAGACCTACTTCACCACCCTGATCTCCTCATTATCCAACAACCCCAAGAAACTTTTTGACACCTTTCACTCCCTCCTCAGGCCAAAAGCACAAGCCCCTATCACAGACATTTGTGCTGATGACGTGGTCTCCCACTTTATAGAGAAAATAGATAACATCCGTCAGGAAATCCACTCCCAATCACCAAGTTCAGTGACTCCCATCCCTCCCTGCATTTCTCCTGGCTCACTCTCCACATTCGATCCCATCACAGAAGAAGAAGTCTCCAAGCTCCTCTCCTCGTCTGACTACATGCACTACCGACCCCATTCTCTCACACCTCCTCCAGTCTCTCTCTCCAGTCGTCACAACTCACCTAACTACAATCTTTAATCTCTCCCTCTCCTCTGGCATTTTCCCCTCCTCCTTCAAACACTGTATCATTACTCCATTACTAAAGAAACCCACCCTCGACTCATCTTGCACAAACAATTACAGACCAGTATAAAATCTCCCCTTCATCTCTAAACTCTTGGAGCGCCTGATATACTCCCGCTTTACCCGTTACCTCTCCACTCACTCCCTCTTAGACCCTTCACAGTCCGGTTTCCACCCCCTACATTTGACAGAAACTGCACTCATCAAAGTGACCAATGACCTTCTGACAGCAAAACGTAATGGTGACCACTCTCTGCTCATTCTTCTCGACCTTTCTGCAGCTTTCGACACTGTTGACCATCCTCTCCTACTCTCTAGGCTCCAGTCAAAAGGCATTAAGGACACTGCTCTTTCCTGGTTCTCCTCCTATCTTTCTGACCACTCCTTCAGTGTTCTGTTCTCTGGCTCCACTTCATCTCCTCTTCCTCTCACAGTCGGGGTACCTCAGGGCTCAGTCCTTGGCCCCCTTCTCTTCTCTCTCTACATGGCCCCAATTGGAGAGACCATCAGCAGATTTGGCCTTCAGTACCATCTTTATGCTGATGACACACAACTATACACATCATCCCCTGACCTTACCCCCCACTGTACTACAGAACGCCACTGACTGTCTGTCTGCAGTCTCCAACATCATGTCCTCTCTCTATCTGAAACTCAACCTCTCCAAAACTGAACTTCTTCTGCTCCCGTCATCTACTAACCTCCCTAAATCTGACATTTCCCTCTCCGTGGGTGGCATCATAATAACACCCCGGCAGCAGGCGCGCTGTCTGGGTGTTAGGTTTGACTCCGATCTCTCCTTCACCTCTCATATACAATCTCTTGCCCGCTTGTGCCGCTTACACCTAAAGAACATCTCTAGAATCCGCCCTTTTCTCTCCATGGAAACAACAAAAACCCTCACTCTCGCCACAGAATTCACAACAGTACCCCCCCCCTTGAGGAGGGGTCACCGAACCCTCACCAGAGCCCCCAGGCCGACCAGGATGAGCCACATGAAAGGCACGAACCAGATCGGCAGCATGGACATCAGAGGCAAAGACCCAGGAATTATCCTCCTGACCATAACCCTTCCACTTAACCAGATACTGGAGTTTCCTTCTCGAAACACGAGAATCCAAAATCTTCTCCACTATATACTCCAATTCCCCTTCAACCAAAACCGGAGCAGGAGGATCAATAGATGGAACCACAGGTGCCACGTATCTCCGCAACAATGACCTATGGAACACATTATGGATGGAAAAAGAAGCTGGAAGAGTCAAACGAAAAGACACAGGGTTAAGAACCTCAGAAATCCTATATGGACCAATGAAACGAGGCTTACATTTAGGAGAGGAAACCTTCATAGGAATATAACGAGATGACAACCAAACCAAATCCCCAACACGAAGTCGGGGACCCACACAGCGCCTGCGGTTAGCAAAACGTTGAGCCTTCTCCTGGGACAAAGTCAGATTGTCCACTACATGAGTCCAAATCTGCTGCAACCTATCCACCACAGTATCCACACCAGGACAGTCCGAAGACTCAACCTGCCCTGAAGAGAAACGAGGGTGGAACCCAGAATTGCAGAAAAACGGCGAAAACAAAGTAGCCGAGCTGGCCCGATTATTAAGGGCGAACTCAGCCAAAGGCAAAAAGGACACCCAATCATCCTGATCAGCAGAAACAAAACATCTCAGACATCTCAGATATGATATGTTTCCAAGGTCTGATTGGTTCGTTCAGTCTGGCCATTTGTCTGAGGATGGAAAGCCGAGGAAAAAGACAAATCAATGCCCATCCTAGCACAAAAGGCTCGCCAAAACCTCTAAACAAACTGGGAACCTCTGTCAGAAACGATGTTCTCTGGAATGCCATGTAAACGAACCACATGCTGGAAAAACAACGGCACCAAATCAGAGGAGGAAGGCAATTTAGACAAGGGCACCAAATGGACCATCTTAGAGAAGCGATCACAAACCACCCAAATGACCGACATTCTTTGAGAGACGGGGAGATCCGAAATAAAATCCATAGAGATATGTGTCCAAGGCCTCTTCGGGACCGGCAAGGGCAAAAGCAACCCACTGGCACGAGAACAGCAGGGCTTAGCCCGAGCACAAATCCCACAGGACTGCACAAAAGAACGCACATCCCGCGACAGAGACGGCCACCAAAAGGATCTAGCCACCAAATCTCTGGTACCAAAGATTCCAGTATGACCAGCCAACACCGAACAATGAACCTCAGAGATAACTTTATTCGTCCACCTATCAAGGACAAACAGTTTCTCCGCTGGGCAACGGTCAGGTCTATTAGCCTGAAATTTTTGCAGCACCCGCCGCAAATCAGGGGAGATGGCAGACAAAATTACCCCCTCTTTGAGAATACCCGCCGGCTCAGGCAAACCCAGAGAATCGGGCACAAAACTCCTAGACAGGGCATCCGCCTTCACATTTTTAGAGCCCGGAAGGTACGAAACCACAAAGTCAAAACGGGAGAAAAACAGCGACCAACGAGCCTGTCTAGGATTCAACCGTTTGGCAGACTCGAGATAAGCCAAGTTTTTGTGATCAGTCAAGACCACCACGCGATGCTTAGCTCCTTCAAGCCAATGACGCCACTCCTCGAATGCCCACTTCATGGCTAGCAACTCTCGATTGCCAACATCATAATTTCGCTCAGCAGGCGAAAATTTCCTGGAAAAGAAGGCGCATGGTTTCATTACCGAGCAATCAGAACTTCTCTGCGACATAAAAACAGCCCCTGCTCCAATTTCGGAAGCATCAACCTCGACCTGGAACGGAAGCGAAACATCTGGTTGGCACAACACAGGGGCAGAAGAAAAACGACGCTTCAACTCCTGAAAAGCTTCCACAGCAGCAGAAGACCAATTGACCACATCAGCACCCTTCTTGGTTAAATCAGTCAACGGTTTAGCAATGCTAGAAAAATTAGCCATGAAGCGACGATAAAAATTAGCAAAGCCCAGGAACTTCTGCAGACTCTTCAGAGATGTTGGCTGAGTCCAATCATAAATGGCCTGAACTTTAACAGGGTCCATCTCGATAGTAGAAGGAGAAAAAATGAACCCCAAAAATGAAATCTTCTGAACACCAAAGAGACACTTTGACCCCTTCACAAACAAAGAATTAACACGCAGGACCTGGAACACCATTCTGACCTGCTTCACATGAGACTCCCAATCATCCGAGAAGACCAAAATATCATCCAAGTATACAATCAGGAATTTATCCAGGTACTCTCGGAAGATGTCATGCATAAAGGACTGAAACACTGATGGAGCATTAGAAAGTCCGAATGGCATAACCAGGTACTCAAAATGGCCTTCGGGTGTATTAAATGCTGTTTTCCATTCATCGCCCCGTTTAATACGCACAAGATTATACGCACCACGAAGATCTATCTTGGTGAACCAACTAGCCCCCTTAATCCGAGCAAACAAATCAGACAGCAGCGGCAAGGGGTACTGAAATTTGACCATAATTTTATTTAGAAGGCGGTAATCAATACAAGGTCTCAGCGAACCATCCTTCTTGGCCACAAAAAAGAACCCCGCTCCCAATGGCGACGATGACGGGCGAATATGACCCTTCTCCAAAGACTCCTTCACGTAACTCCGCATAGCGGCGTGTGTTGTGAGTTCTGTTTTTGGGCTCCCTCTGGTGGTTACTGATGGTACTGGGTGACTTGTGTTCTCTGCGGTCTCTGGTGTCCACCTGTTCCATCAGGTTATGGGAGTTTCCTATTTAACCTGGCTTTTTTGTCATTTCCTCGCCGGCTATCAATGTAATCAGCGTGTCTTTTTACCTCTGCTCCCTGCGTCTGTTATCTTCAGGACAAGCTAAGTTTTGATTTTCCTGTTCCACGTTTTGCTTTATTTTTGTCTTAGTCCAGCTTGCAGATATGTGATTCCTTGCTGCTGGTTGCTCTAGTGGGCTGAAATTACTCCTCATGTTCCATGAGTTGGCACATGAGTTCAAGTAATTTCAGGATGGTTTTTTGAAGGGTTTTTCGCTGACCGCGCAGTTCACTTTTGTATCCTCTGCTATCTAGCTTTAGCGGGCCTCATTTTTGCTGACTCTATTTTCATAACTACGTATGTGCTTTCCTCTCATTTCACCGTTATTACATGTGGGGGGCTGCTATTTCTGTGGGGTGTTTCTCTGGAGGCAAGTGAGGTCTGTGTTTCTTCTAATAGGGGAAGTTAATCCTTCGGCTGGCGCGAGACGTCTAGGAATCATCGTAGGCACGTTCCCCGGCTATTGCTAGTTGTGTGATTAGGTTCAGGATCGCGGTCAGCTCAGGTTCCATCACCCTAGAGCTTGTTTTGTTTTTGTGCTTGTCCTTTTGTGATCCCCTGCCATTGGGATCATGATAGTATAGCCGGCCCAAAAAAAAAAAATTGGTCATCGTTTTGGCTGAAGTAGGAGGAAAAGTAGTCTGAGGAAGTTTTTTTTTTTTTTTTCTCCTCCTCAGTGTTTGCTGCCTAGCCTTAATTGCAGCTTGGCTGCTTCTTTCCTCCTCTTTATCCTTGAATGGCTCTGACCTCAGCTGTTTATCATGGACGTCCAGAGTTTGGCTTCCAGCCTGAATAATCTTGCTGCTAAGGTTCAAAATATACAAGATTTTGTTGTACATACGCCTATGTCTGAACCTAGAATTCCTATCCCAGAGTTTTTTTCTGGAGATAGATCTAGTTTTCTGAATTTTAGGAACAATTGCAAGTTGTTTCTTTCCTTGAAATCTCGCTCCCCTGGAGACCCTGCTCAGCAGGTCAAGATTGTTATATCTTTCCTGCGGGGTGACCCTCAGAATTGGGCATTTGCATTGGCACCAGGGGATCCTGCGTTGCTCAATGTGGATGCGTTTTTTCTGGCATTGGGTTTGCTCTATGAGGAACCTAACCTAGAGATTCAGGCTGAAAAAGCTTTATTGGCTCTCTCTCAGGGGCAAGATGAAGCAGGAATATATTGTCAGAAATTTCGGAAATGGTCGGTGCTTACTCAGTGGAATGAGTGCGCTCTGGCTGCAAAATTCAGAGATGGCCTTTCTGAGGCCATTAAAGATGTTATGGTGGGGTTCCCGGCGCCTACAGGTCTGAATGAGTCCATGACTATGGCTATTCAGATTGATCGGCGTTTACGGGAGCGCAAACCTGTGCACCATTTGGCGGTGTCTTCTGAACAGGCACCTGAGATAATGCAATGTGATAGAATTCAGTCCAGAAGTGAACGGCAAAATTATAGGCGGAAAAATGGATTGTGTTTTTATTGTGGTGATTCAGCTCATGTTATATCAGCATGCTCTAAACGCACAAAAAAGGTTGATAAGTCTGTTGCCATTGGTACTTTACAGTCTAAGTTCATTCTGTCTGTGACTCTGATTTGTTCATTATCATCCATTTCCGTCGATGCGGATTCAGGCGCTGCCCTGAGTCTTATGGATTGGTCATTTGCCAATCGCTGTGGGTTTAGTCTGGAACCTCTGGAAGTTCCTATTCCTTTGAAAGGAATTGACTCTACACCTTTGGCTATGAATAAACCTCAGTACTGGACACAAGTGACCATGCGTATGACTCCCGTTCATCAGGAGGTGATTAGCTTCCTGGTACTGTATAATTTACATGATGTCTTAGTGCTTGGTCTGCCATGGTTACAAACTCATAACCCAGTCCTGGACTGGAAAACAATGTCTGTGTTAAGCTGGGGATGTCAGGGGGTTCATGATGATGCATCTCCGATTTCTATCGCTTCATCTACTCCTTCTGAGGTTCCGGTATTTTTGTCTGATTATCGGGAGGTTTTTGAGGAGCCTAAGCTCAGTTCGCTTCCTCCTCACAGGGATTGCGATTGTGCTATAGATTTGATTCCTGGCAGTAAATTCCCTAAAGGTCGTTTGTTCAATCTGTCAGTGCCAGAGCATACTGCTATGCGGAATTATGTTAAGGAGTCCTTGGAAACGGGATACATATCCGTCCATCTTCGTCTCCTTTGGGAGCAGGTTTTATTTTCGTGGCCAAAAAAGATGGTTCCTTGAGGCCTTGCATAGATTATCGTCTTTTGAATAAGATTACAGTCAAATATCAGTATCCTTTGCCATTGTTGACTGATTTGTTCGCTCGCATTAAGGGGGCTAAACGGTTCACTAAGATTGATCTTCGGGGTGCGTATAATCTTGTGCGGATAAGGCAGGGTGATGAGTGGAAAACCGCATTTAATACGCCTGAGGGCCATTTCGAGTATTTGGTGATGCCTTTTGGACTTTCTAATGCTCCTTCTGTCTTCCAGTCTTTTATGCACGATATTTTCCGTGAATATCTGGATAAATTTATTATCGTGTATTTGGATGATGTTTTGGTTTTGGTTTTTTCTGATGACTGAGAGTCTCATGTTCAGCAGGTCAGGAAGGTGTTTCAGGTCCTGTGGGCCAATTCTTTGTTTGTAAAGGGTTCTAAATGTCTCTTTGGAGTCCAGAAGATTTCTTTTTTGGGGTATATTTTTTCCCCTTCTACTATTGAGATGGATCCCGTCAAGGTTCAGGCTATTTGTGACTGGACGCAGCCTACATCTCTTAAGAGTCTACAGAAGTTCTTGGGCTTTGCTAATTTTTATTGTCGCTTCATAACTAATTTTTCTAGTGTTGTTAAGCCTTTGACGGATTTGACTAAGAAGGGTGCTGATGTTACTGATTGGTCTCCTGCGGCTGTGGAGGCCTTTCAGGAACTTAAGCGCCGGTTTTCTTCTGCTCCTGTGTTGCGTCAGCCAGATACGTCGCTTCCTTTTCAGGTTGAGGTTGATGCTTCCGAGATCGGAGCGGGGGCGGTTTTGTCACAGAGAAGCTCCGATGGCTCAGTGATGAAGCCATGTGCGTTCTTTTCTAGAAAATTTTCGCCCGCTGAACGGAATTATGATGTTGGTAATCGGGAGCTTTTGGCCATGAAGTGGGCATTTGAGGAGTGGCGTCATTGGCTTGAGGGTGCTAGACATCGTGTGCTGGTCTTGACTGATCACAAAAATCTGATGTACCTTGAGTCTGCCAAGCGTCTGAATCCTAGACAGGCTCGTTGGTCACTGTTTTTCTCCCGTTTCAATTTTGTGGTTTCATACCTGCCAGGTTCAAAGAATGTGAAGGCGGATGCTCTTTCTAGGAGTTTTGTGCCTGACTCCACTGGAAATTCTGAGCCCACTGGTATCTTAGGGATGGGGTGATTTTGTCGACTGTCTCCCCAGACTTGCGACGTGCTTTGCAGGAGTTTCAGGCGGATAAACCTGATCGTTGTCCGCCGGAAAGACTGTTTGTTCCGGATAATTGGACCAGTAGAGTCATCTCCGAGGTCCATTCTTCTGTGTTGGCAGGTCATCCTGGAATATTTGGTACTAGAGACTTGGTGGCCAGGTCTTTTTGGTGGCCTTCCTTGTCGAGGGATGTGCGTTCTTTCGTGCAGTCTTGTGGAGTTTGCGCTCGGGCTAAGCCTTGCTGTTCTCGGGCCAGTGGATTGTTGTCACCTTTGCCTATCCCGAAGAGGCCTTGGACGCACATTTCCATGGACTTTATTTCGGATCTCCCTGTCTCTCAAAAAATGTCCGTCATATGGGTTGTGCGTGACCGCTTTTCTAAGATGGTTCATCTGGTACCCTTGCCTAAGTTACCTTCCTCCTCTGAGTTGGTCCCTCTGTTTTTTCAAAACGTGGTCCGTTTGCATGGCATTCCGGAGAACATCGTTTCTGACAGGGGATCCCAGTTTGTGTCTAGATTTTGGCGGACGTTCTGTGCTAAGATGGGCATTGATTTGTCCTTTTCGTCTGCATTCCATCCCCAGACGAATGGCCAGACGGAACGAACTAATCAGACTTTAGAAACTTATTTAAGGTGTTTTGTTTCTGCTGATCAAGATGACTGGGTTTCCTTTTTGCCGCTTGCCGAGTTTGCCCTTAATAATCGGGCTAGTTCTGCTACCTTGGTTTCTCCTTTCTTTTGTAATTCGGGGTTTCATCCTCGTTTTTCCTCTGGTCAGGTGGAGCCTTCTGATTGTCCTGGAGTGGACATGGTGGTGGATAGGTTGCATCAGATTTGGAGTCATGTGGTGGACAATTTGAAGTTGTCCCAGGAGAGGGCTCAGCAGTTTGCTAATCGCCGTCACCGCGTGGGTCCTCGACTTCTTGTTGGGGACTTGGTGTGGTTGTCTTCTCGTTTTGTTCCTATGAAGGTCTCTTCTCCTAAGTTCAAGCCTCGGTTCATCGGTCCCTATAGGATCTTGGAAATTCTTAACCCTGTGTCGTTTCGTTTGGATCTCCCGGCATCGTTTGCTATTCATAATGTGTTCCATCGGTCGTTGTTGCGAAAGTATGAGGTACCTGTTGTTCCTTCGCTTGAGCCTCCTGCTCCGGTGCTGGTGGAGGGTGAATTGGAGTATGTTGTGGAGAAGATCTTGGATTCTCGTGTTTCCAGACGGAAACTCCAGTATTTGGTCAAGTGGAAGGGTTATGGTCAGGAGGATAATTCTTGGGTGATTGCCTCTGATGTTCATGCTGCCGATTTGGTCCGTGCTTTTCATAGGGCTCATCCTGGTCGCCCTGGTGGTTCTCGTGAGGGTTCGGTGACCCCTCCTCAAGGGGGGGGTACTGTTGTGAGTTCTGTTTTTGGGCTCCCTCTGGTGGTTACTGATGGTACTGGGTGACTTGTGTTCTCTGCGGTCTCTGGTGTCCACCTGTTCCATCAGGTTATGGGAGTTTCCTATTTAACCTGGCTTTTTTGTCATTTCCTCGCTGGCTATCAATGTAATCAGCGTGTCTTTTTACCTCTGCTCCCTGCGTCTGTTATCTTCAGGACAAGCTAAGTTTTGATTTTCCTGTTCCACGTTTTGCTTTATTTTTGTCTTAGTCCAGCTTGCAGATATGTGATTCCTTGCTGCTGGTTGCTCTAGTGGGCTGAAATTACTCCTCATGTTCCATGAGTTGGCACATGAGTTCAAGTAATTTCAGGATGGTTTTTTGAAGGGTTTTTCGCTGACCGCGCAGTTCACTTTTGTATCCTCTGCTATCTAGCTTTAGCGTGCCTCATTTTTGCTGATTCTATTTTCATAACTACGTATGTGCTTTCCTCTCATTTCACCGTTATTACATGTGGGGGGCTGCTATTTCTGTGGGGTGTTTCTCTGGAGGCAAGTGAGGTCTGTGTTTCTTCTAATAGGGGAAGTTAATCCTTCGGCTGGCGCGAGACGTCTAGGAATCATCGTAGGCACGTTCCCCGGCTATTGCTAGTTGTGTGATTAGGTTCAGGATCGCGGTCAGCTCAGGTTCCATCACCCTAGAGCTTGTTTTGTTTTTGTGCTTGTCCTTTTGTGATCCCCTGCCATTGGGATCATGACAGGCGTGCTCAGGTACAGATAAATTAAACAGTCGACCCTTAGGAAACTTACTACCAGGAATCAAATCGATAGCACAATCACAATCCCTATGCGGAGGTAGGGCATTGGACTTGGGCTCATCGAATACATCCCGGTAATCAGACAAGAACTCTGGGACCTCAGAAGGGGTGGATGATGAGATAGACAGAAATGGAACATCACCATGTACCCCCTGACAACCCCAGCTGGACACAGACATTGATTTCCAATCTAATACTGGGTTATGGACTTGTAGCCATGGCAACCCCAACACGACCACATCATGCAGATTATGCAACACCAGAAAGCGAATATCCTCCTGGTGCGCAGGAGCCATGCACATGGTCAGCTGGGTCCAATACTGAGGCTTATTCTTGGCCAAAGGCGTAGCATCAATTCCTCTCAATGGAATAGGACACTGCAAGGGCTCCAAGACAAACCCACAGCGCCTAGCATACTCCAAGTCCATCAAATTCAGGGCAGCGCCTGAATCCACAAATGCCATGACAGAATAGGAAGACAAAGAGCAGATCAAAGTAACGGACAAAAGAAATTTCGACTGTACCATACCAATGGTGGCAGACCTAGCGAACCGCTTAGTGCGCTTAGGACAATCGGAGATAGCATAAGTGGAATCACCACAGTAGAAACACAGCCCATTCTGACGTCTGTGTTCTTGCCTTTCAGCTCTGGTCAAAGTCCTATCGCACTGCATAGGCTCAGGTTCATGCTCAGATAATACCGCCAAATGGTGCACAGATTTACGCTCGTTCAAGCGTCGACCGATCTGAATGGCCAAAGACATAGACTCATTCAGACCAGCAGGCATAGGAAATCCCACCATGACATCCTTAAGGGCTTCAGAGAGACCCTTTCTGAAAATAGCTGCCAGTGCACATTCATTCCATTGAGTGAGCACGGACCACTTTCTAAACTTCTGACAATAAATCTCTATCTCATCCTGACCCTGACACAGAGCCAGCAAATTTTTCTCTGCCTGATCCACTGAATTGGGTTCGTCGTACAGCAATCCGAGCGCCAGAAAAAACGCATCAATATTACATAATGCAGGATCTCCTGGCGCAAGGGAAAATGCCCAGTTTTGAGGGTCGCCACGTAATAAAGAAATAATGATCTTAACTTGTTGAACTGGGTCACCAGAGGAGCGGGGTTTCAGAGCCAGAAATAGTTTACAATTATTTTTAAAATTCAAAAACTTTGCTCTATCGCCAGAAAATAACTCAGGAATAGGAATCTTAGGTTCTAACATAGGATTCTGAACCACTAAATCTTGAATATTCTGTACATTTATAGCGAGATTATCCATCAAAGAGAACAGACCTTGAATGTCCATGTCCACACCTGTGTTCTGAACCACCCTGATGTAAAGGGGAAAAGAAAGACAGAACACAGTGCAAAGAAAAAAAAATGGTCTCAGAACTTCTCTTTTTCCTCTATTGAGAAGCATTAGTACTTTGGGCCTCCAGTACTGTTATGAACAGATAATTCAGAACCACAATGGACATAGAAGTACAGAGCACACAAAGTGACCTGACAATTACCAAAAACAAAGGACGAGCTCTGAGACGTGGGAACTCTGCTGACCGCAATCCCTAATCCTAACACACCACACTAGAGGTAGCCGTGGATTGCACCTAACGCTCCCTATGCAACTCGGCACAGCCTGAGAAACTAACTAGCCCTGAAGATAGAAAAATAAGCCTACCTTGCCTCAGAGAAATTCCCCAAAGGAAAAGGCAGCCCCCCACATATAATGACTGTGAGTAGGGTTGAGCGAAACGGGTCGTTCATTTTCAAAAGTCGCCGACTTTTGGCAAAGTCGGGTTTCATGAAACCCGATCCGACCCCTGTGCGGGGTCGGCCATGCGGTACGCGACTTTCGCGCCAAAGTCGCGTTTCAATGACGCGAAAAGCGCCATTTCTCAGCCAATGAAGGTAAACGCAGAGTGTGGGCAGCGTGATGACATAGGTCCTGGTCCCCACCATCTTAGAGAAGGGCATTGCAGTGATTGGCTTGCTGTCTGCGGCGTCACAGGGGCTATAAAGGGGAGTTCCCGCCGACCGCCATGTTACTGCTGCTGATCTGAGCTTAGGGAGAGGTTGCTGCCGCTTCGTCAGAAGCAGGGATAGCGTTAGGCAGGGTCCATTAACCACCAAACCGCTTGTGCTGTAGCGATTTCCACTGCCCAACACCACCTTCGGTGTGCAGGGACAGTGGAAGCTACATTTTTTTTTCCCCCCTCAGCGCTGTAGCTCATTGGGCTGCCCTAGAAGGCTCCCTGATAGCTGCATTGCTGTGTGTACGCCGCTGTGCAAACCAACTGCTTTTTTCAAAGCACAAATCCTCTTGTTCCTTCCTTTCTGCACAGCTATCTTTTTGGTTTGTACACACTTTTTATTTAATTTGTGCATCAGTCCACTCCTTATTGCTGCCTGCCATACCTGGCTGAGATTACTGCAGGGAGATAGTAATTGAAGGACACTCCCTGTTTTTTTTTTTTTTTTTGTGGGAGATTAAGATTGACATTTCTGCTAGAGTGCCATCCCTGTCTGAGTCATCTCTCACTCAGTGGGCCATAGAAAGCCTATTTATTTTTTTGCTTGATTTGGGTTCTAAAATCTACCTGAAAAAATCACTACATCAATCAGTGGGAGAAAAATATTGGCCTCAGGGCTTGTGTGCCACTCCTGACTCCTGTGTGCATCATCACTCACTCAGTGGGCCATAGAAAGCCCATTTTTTTTTTTTTTGCTTTATTTGGGTTCTAAATTCTACCTGAAAAAATCAATAAATCAATCAGTGGGAGATTAATATTGGCCTTTGGGCTTGTGTGCCAGTCCTAAGCGTGCCATCTCTCTCTCTCTCAGATAGTGGGCCATAGAAAGCCTATTTATTTTTATTTTTTTTTATTGGGTTTATAAATTTTCCCTGGAAAAAAAAAAAAAGTGGGAGATTAATATTGGCCTCTGGGCTTGTGTGCCAGTCCTGAGCGTGCCATCTCTCTCACAAATAGTGGGCCATAGAAAGCCTATTTATTTATTTTTTTTTGGTTTTATAAATTCTCCCTTAAAAAAAAAAGGGAGATTAATATTGGCCTTTGGGCTTGTGTGCCAGTCCTAAGCGTGCCATCTCTCTCTGTCTCTCAGATAGTGGGCCATAGAAAGCCTATTTATTATTTTTTTTATTGGGTTTATAAATTTTCCCTGGAACAAAAAAAAAAAGTGGGAGATAAATATTGGCCTCTGGGCTTGTGAGCAACTCCTGACTCCTGTGTGCGTCATCTCTCACTCAGTGGGCCATAGAAAGCCTTTTTTTGTTTTATTTGTTTTCTAAATTCTCCCTGAAAAAATCATTTTATTTTATTTGGTTTCTAAATTCTTCCTGAAAAAATCATTTTATTCTATTTTTTTTTTCCTAAAGTCTCCCTGAAAAAAAAAAAAAAAAAACAAATCAGTGGGAGATTAATATTGCCCTTTCTGCTTGTGTGCCAGTCTTGACTCCTGGGTGTGCCATCTCTCTCTCTCTCTCCAGTTGTGGGCCATAGAAAGCCTATTATTTTTTTAGCTTGATTTGGGTTCCAAAATCTACCTGAAAAAATCACTACATCAATCAGTGGGAGATAAATATCGGCCTCTGGGCTTGTGTGCCACTCCTGACTCCTGTGTGCGTCATCTCTCACTCAGTGGGCCATAGAAAGCCTTTTTTTGTTTTATTTGTTTTCTAAATTCTCCCTGAAAAAATCATTTTATTTTATTTGGTTTCTAAATTCTTCCTGAAAAAATCATTTTATTCTATTTTTTTTTCCTAAAGTCTCCCTGAAAAAAAAAAAAAAAAAAACAAATCTGTGGGAGATTAATATTGCCCTTTCTGCTTGTGTGCCAGTCTTGACTCCTGGGTGTGCCATCTCTCTCTCTCTCTCCAATTGTGGGCCATAGAAAGCCTATTATTTTTTTTAGCTTGATTTGGGTTCCAAAATCTACCTGAAAAAATCACTACATCAATCAGTGGGAGATAAATATTGGCCTCTGGGCTTGTGTGCCACTCCTGACTCCTGTGTGCGTCATCTCTCACTCAGTGGGCCATAGAAAGCCTTTTTTTGTTTTATTTGTTTTCTAAATTCTCCCTGAAAAAATCATTTTATTTTCTTTGGTTTCTAAATTCTTCCTGAAAAAATCATTTTATTCTATTTTTTTTTTTTCCTAAAGTCTCCCTGAAAAAAAAAAAAAAATCAAATCAGTGGGAGATTAATATTTACATTTGTGCTTCAGTGACAGTCCTGCGTGTGTGGCATCTCTCTCATTTGTTGCCACCAACAACAGAGTGTGTAACATTGTGCCTGATTTTCGTTGTGGTCTCACTCACCTGTAAAGGGGTAGCTAAATCATACTGAAGTTATAGCTCACCGTGTAATTTGTGTGACAGCAACAAATACCGTTAGTTTGTTTACGTTTTTAAAACAATGAGGAAGTATGGTGGAAGAGGTCGTGGCCGGGGGCGTTCATTGTCAGCTGGTAATGAGGGTAGTGGTAGTGGTGGAGCATCAGCTGGTCGTGGGAAAAAAAATATTGCACCTAAGTCTGGAGCTGTGGAGCCAGGTTCGTCGTCTGGCTACACAAGGCCTCGAACGCTCCCTTTTCTGGGAGTAGGAAAACCGCTTTTAAAGCCGGAGCAGCAAGAGCAAGTTTTGGCTTATCTTGCTGACTCAGCCTCTAGCTCTTTTCCCTCCTCTCGTGAAACTGGTAAATGTCAAAGCAGCGCGTCGTTAGTGGATGTTCACGGTCAGGGACAAGTCGCTTCCTTGTCCTCTTCAGCAAAAACAACAACAGAGAAGAATGCAGCAGGCGACACAACGGGTTACTCCATGGAGCTCTTTACACATACCGTCCCTGGCTTAGAAAGTGAAGCAGTTAACAGTCCATGCCCATTACAAGTTGAATCTGACATGGAGTGCACTGATGCACAGCCACAGACAGACTACTATGCTGGTCCTTTGACTCAGACCACAACATTGCCCTCGCAGGGTAATGATCAAGAATCAGACCCTGATGAGACTATGTTGCCCCATCACGAACGCTATACCACCGACCGACACGGTGACACAGACGAAGTTGCACACGAGCTACAAGAAGAGGTAATAGATGACCCAGTTCTTGACCCCGATTGGCAGCCATTGGGGGAACAGGGTGCAGGCGGCAGCAGTTCTGAAGCGGAGGAGGAGGGGCCGCAGCAGGCATCAACATCGCAACAGGTTCCATCTGCCGGGCCCGTATCTTGCCCAAAACGCGTGGCAAAGCCAAAACCTGTTGGAGGACAGCGTGGCCATCCGGTTAAAGCTCAGTCTGCAATGCCTGAAAAGGTATCCGATGCTAGAAAGAGTGCAGTCTGGCATTTTTTTAAACAACATCCAATTGATCAGCGCAAAGTCATCTGTCAAAAATGTTCAACTACCTTAAGCAGAGGACAGAATCTGAAAAGTCTCAATACAAGTTGCATGCATAGACATTTAACCACCATGCATTTGCAAGCCTGGACTAACTACCAAACGTCCCTTAAGGTTGTAGCACCCTCGGCCAATGAAGCTAGTCAGCAACGCAACATCCCTTCCGGCAGTGTAGGGCCACCATTTTCCGCACCACCTGCAGTATCTGTGCAGGTTTCTTTGCCAGGCCAAAGCCGTCAGGGTCAGGGAATCACCAGTTTCGTAGTAGGAAACACTGCATCTAGGGCACCGGTGGCAACAATACCATCTCCCACCGTCTCTCAGTCTGCCATGTCCACCGGCACCCCCGCTAGTTCCACGATCTCCAGCTCTCCAGTCCAGCTCACCCTACATGAGACTATGGTTAGAAAAAGGAAGTACTTAGCCTCGCATCCGCGTACACAGGGTTTGAATGCACACATAGCTAGACTAATCTCGTTAGAGATGATGCCCTACCGGTTAGTTGAAAGCGAAGCTTTCAAAGCCCTGATGGACTACGCTGTACCACGCTACGAGCTACCCAGTCGACACTTTTTTTCCAGAAAAGCCATCCCAGCCCTCCACCAGCATGTTAAAGAGCGCATCGTCCATGCACTCAGGCAATCTGTGAGCACAAAGGTGCACCTGACAACAGATGCATGGACCAGTAGGCATGGCCAGGGACGTTACGTGTCCATCACGGCACACTGGGTAAATGTGGTGGATGCAGGGTCCACAGGGGACAGCAAGTTTGGGACAGTTCTGCCTAGCCCACGGTCTAGGAAACAATTGGCTGTAGCCGTTCGCACCCCCTCCTCCTCCTCTTCGTCCTCCTGCAGAAGCGAGAGCTCGTCCACAGACCGCAGTCGCACAACCACTCCATCCGCAGCTGCCACTGTTGCACACCAGGTCTCCCATTATGGGGCAGCTACTGGCAAACGTCAGCAGGCTGTATTGGCTATGAAGTGTTTGGGCGACAACAGACACACCGCGGAAGTTCTGTCCGAGTTCTTCCAGAAAGAAACGCAGTCGTGGCTGGGCACTGTAGATCTTGAGGCAGGCAAGGTAGTGTGTGATAACGGAAGGAATTTCATGGCTGCCATCTCCCTTTCCCAACTGAAACACATTCCTTGCCTGGCTCACACCTTAAACCTGGTGGTGCAGTGCTTCCTGAAAAGTTATCCGGGGTTATCCGACCTGCTCCTTAAAGTGCGTGGACTTTGCTCACATATCCGCCGTTCGCCCGTACACTCCAGCCGTATGCAGACCTATCAACGTTCTTTGAACCTTCCCCAGCATCGCCTAATCATAGACGTTGCAACAAGGTGGAACTCAACACTGCACATGCTTCAGAGACTGTGTGAACAGAGGCGGGCTGTTATGTTTTTGTGGGAGGATACACATACACGGGCAGGCAGTAGGATGGCAGACATGGAGTTGTCAGGTGTGCAGTGGTCGAAGATTCAAGACATGTGTCAAGTCCTTCAGTGTTTTGAGGAATGCACACGGCTGGTTAGTGCAGACAACGCCATAATAAGCATGAGCATCCCCCTAATGCGTCTGCTGATGCAAAGTTTGACGCACATAAAGGATCAGGCGTCTGCAGCTGAGGAAGAGGAAAGCCTTGATGACAGTCAGCCATTGTCTGGCCAGGGCAGTGTACAGGACGAGGTAGCGGGCGAAGAGGAGGAGGAGGACGAGGAGGATGATGGGGATGATTATATTTTTAATGAGGAAACTTTTCCGGGGCCACTGGAAATTGGTGGCGCGGCAAGGCCGGGTTCTGGTTTTTTGAGGGACACAAGTGACGTGGATTTGCCTGAAACTGCCCCTCAACCAAGCACAACCGCAGATTTGAGAACTGGAACTTTGGCCCACATGGCGGATTATGCCTTACGTATCCTCAAAAGGGACACACGCATAACTAAAATGATGAATGATGACGATTACTGGTTGGCCTGCCTCCTTGATCCTCGCTATAAAGGCAAATTGCAAAATATAATGCCACATGAGAACTTGGAACTAATATTAGCAACCAAACAATCAACTCTTGTTGACCGTTTGCTTCTGGCATTCCCTGCACACAGCGCCCGTGATCGTTCTCACACGAGCTGCAGGGGCCAGCAGACCAGAGGAGTTAGAGGGGCAGAAATCAGAAGTGGCGTTGGCCAGAGGGGTTTTCTGACCAGGTTGTGGAGTGATTTTGCTATGACCGCAGACAGGACAGGTACTGCAGCATCAATTCAAAGTGACAGGAGACAACATTTGTCCAGTATGGTTACAAACTATTTTTCATCCCTTATCGATGTTCTCCCTCAACCGTCATTCCCATTTGATTACTGGGCATCAAAATTAGACACCTGGCCAGAATTGGCAGAATATGCATTGCAGGAGCTTGCTTGCCCGGCAGCTAGTGTCCTATCAGAAAGAGTATTCAGTGCTGCAGGTTCAATACTAACAGAAAAAAGGACTCGTCTGGCTACCCAAAATGTAGATGATCTAACCTTCATTAAAATGAACCACAACTGGATTTCGAAATCTTTTGCCCCACCTTGCCCGGCTGACACCTAGCTTTCCTATGAAAAGGTCTTGCCTGTGGACTATTCTGAATGCCTTTTCCAATCTCGTAATTTTCTGCACCTGATTGTCCAGCATACGACATGTTTACACCTCACTAAATGGCCAAACTCCCCACACGGGGCCGTGGTATCGACACTTGGCGACAGCACCCGTGAGAGTGCAGTTTGTCTGAAGAGGTGGGTGAGCCCGCTTTTGGTCGACGGCACTGCCACTGGGTCCCTCCTAGTACAATAAAGTGTCTCTGGCGGTGGTGGTGCGCACCCAACGTCAGACACACCGTTGTAATATGAGGGGCCCTGGGCCTGTACCGCCGGCCACAAGACAGTTTCCCCCCACCCCAGCTCAAACAGTGCTCTACCACTTGCAAAATTATCTCACAGCTCCACCAATGTTTAGTCTATGCGCTGACATCCTTCAATGCCTGCCACTGACAATACCATTGTATTGACATTTTTGTTATGTTAGGCCTTCGATGCCTGTCTGTGGTCACTCCTTCCACTAGGCCTCCACTGACCACACCACTGCTGCCCGTGTACCCCTGGAACCAATTTAAAATTGCCTACAGCCATGTGTTATTATTTTAGGCCTTCGATGCCTGTCTGCGGTCACTCCTTCCACTAGGCCTCCACTGACCACACCACTGCTGCCCGTGTACCCCTGGAACCAATTTTAAATTGCCTACAGCCATGTGTTATTATTTTAGGCCTTCGATGCCTGTCTGCGGTGACTCCTTCCACTAGGCCTCCACTGACCACACCACTGCTGCCCGTGTACCCCTGGAACCAATTTAAAATTGCCTACAGCCATGTGTTATTATTTTAGGCCTTCGATGCCTGTCTGCGGTCACTCCTTCCACTAGGCCTCCACTGACCACACCACTGCTGCCCGTGTACCCCTGGAACCAATTTTAAATTGCCTACAGCCATGTGTTATTATTTTAGGCCTTCGATGCCTGTCTGCGGTGACTCCTTCCACTAGGCCTCCACTGACCACACCACTGCTGCCCGTGTACCCCTGTAACCAATTAAAAATTGCCTACAGCCATGTGTTATTATTTTAGGCCTTCGATGCCTGTCTGCGGTGACTCCTTCCACTAGGCCTCCACTGACAACACCACTGCTGCCCGTGTACCCCTGGAACCAATTTAAAATTGCCTACAGCCATGTGTTATTATTTTAGGCCTTCGATGCCTGTCTGTGGTCACTCCTTCCACTAGGCCTCCGCTGACCACACCACTGCTGCCCGTGTTCCCCTGGAACCAATTTAAAATTGCCTACAGCCATCTGTTATTATGTTAGGCCTTCGATGCCTGTCTGTGGTCACTCCTTCCACTAGGCCTCCACTGACCACACCACTGCTGCCCGTGTACCCCTGGAACCAATTTAAAATTGCCTACAGCCATGTGATATTATTTTAGGCCTTCGATGCCTGTCTGCGGTCACTCCTTCCACTAGGCCTCCACTGACCACACCACTGCTGCCCGTGTACCCCTGGAACCAACATCAGAAAATATAAAAATAAGTATTTTGCTTATAAAAAAGAAAATACTGGAGAGATATCAAATGCAGACATTTTAACATTAAAAAGAAACACATACAACAAAAATCTGGTACAGTACTAAAAATGGCCACCAGCTACAATAACTTTCTCCTGCAAGTAGTTAACTGAAAGGTTTTTTCAATTTTAAACACAGATATGGCATCCACCGAGTGTTGTCCTGTCGCGTCTTCTTTATATTATTGCCAAGAAGATGCAAAACAATGAAAATAATAAAATCATTATTTACCAAAAAAATAGAGTAAGTCAAAACCACATTGCAAATAAACATTCATTACAAATAAAGAAGCAGGGCGCGTCCGAGGGTGAGTATATACCTAATAAGAATATAATCACCCTCGGACGCGTCCTGCTTCTTTCCGACAGCCTTCCTTCCTAAGAATCAGCCCTTCCGTGGTGTAGAGAGAGGGTTTGTTACACTCCAAGGTGTTCCCCAGGTTGCCTTTCCTGAGCTTCGATCTTCCGGCTCTCGTTTAGTAGTTGTTGGAAACTACGCTGCATTGGGCCTACAAATTGGGTATGGGGTGTAGAGAGATGGTGTGTTCCACTCCAAGGTGTTCCCCAGGTTGCCTTTCCTGAGCTTCGATCTTCCGGCTCTCGTTTAGTAGTTGTTGGAAACTACGCTGCATTAGGCCTACAAATTGGGTATGGGGTGTAGAGAGATGGTGTGTTCCACTGTAGAGAGATGGTGTGTTCCACTCCAAGGTGTTCCCCAGGTTTCCTCTCCATTGCTTCGATCTTCCGGCTCTCGTTCAGTAGTTGTTGGAAACTACGCTGCATTAGGCCTACAAATTGGGTATGGGTTGTAGAGAGATGGTGTGTTACACTCCAAGGTGTTCCCCAGGTTTCCTCTCCATTGCTTCGATCTTCCGGCTCTCGTTTAGTAGTTGTTGGAAACTACGCTGCATTAGGCCTACAAATTGGGTATGGGGTGTAGAGAGATGGTGTGTTACACTCCAAGGTGTTCCCCAGGTTTCCTCTCCATTGCTTCGATCTTCCGGCTCTCGTTTAGTAGTTGTTGGAAACTACGCTGCATTGGGCCTACAAATTGGGTATGGGGTGTAGAGAGATGGTGTGTTCCACTCCAAGGTGTTCTCCAGGTTGCCTTTCCTGAGCTTCGATCTTCCGGCTCTCGTTTAGTAGTTGTTGGAAACTACGCTGCATTAGGCCTACAAATTGGGTATGGGGTGTAGAGAGATGGTGTGTTACACTCCAAGGTGTTCCCCAGGTTTCCTCTCCATTGCTTCGATCTTCCGGCTCTCGTTTAGTAGTTGTTGGAAACTACGCTGCATTAGGCCTACAAATTGGGTATGGGGTGTAGAGAGATGGTGTGTTCCACTGTAGAGAGATGGTGTGTTCCACTCCAAGGTGTTCCCCAGGTTTCCTCGCCAATGCTTCGATCATCATGCTCTCGTTTAGTAGTTGTTGGAAACTACGCTGCATTAGGCCTACAAATTGGGTATGGGGTGTAGAGAGATGGTGTGTTCCATTCCAAGGTGTTCTCCAGGTTGTCTTTCCTGAACTTCTATCTTCAGGCTCTCATTAAATTGTGGTTAAACGGAACAACTGCATTTGGCGTACTAGTTGGTTTGGGGCCTACTATCGGTGTCTGCCGCTCCTTGCTGTTCTCCTGGTTTCCTGTCCTGAAATTCCGTTTTCAGGCGCTCGTTAAGTAGTTGTTAATGTTAGACTGCATTTGGCCTACTAGTTGGGTTGGGGCCTACTATCGGTGTCTGCCACTCCTTGCTGTTCTCCTCCACTGAACAAAGCTGTGCCGCCTGTTTACTACTGTTGCCAATTTTGAACTGCATTTCGACTACTTACTGATTTGGGCCTACTCTCTGTGTCAGCCTCTCATTCCAGTTGTCCTCCACTGCAATGCCCCCTGATTAGTCCTGTGTTACCAATTTTGAACTGCATTTAGCCCACTTTATTCTTTGGGCCTATATCTGTGTTTCCTCCTCATCCTGCCCATTGCCCAGCCAGTGATAGATGAGTCTGCTGGTACATTGACCCATAATGCAACATTTCCCGTGCACGCTACACTGCAAGATTGTGACCCTGCTGAAAGTCAGGTCCCCCTTCCCGCATACCATACCACCTTACACGGGGACAAACAGGAAGGTACAGATGAAAGTGCAGGTTCCTTCATCAGGTGGGGGGAGGAATACTAGTTGGCGACGTCACTGGCACAGGGCCTCTCATGGTACGCAAAAGTGTTGCTGCCGGTGGGAGGCGCCCCCGCCGTGCAAACACACCGCTGTACTTTGAGGGGCCCTGTGCCAGTGCCAATGCCAACGAGTGGGCCCCCCCTGCTTGCTCAGGTTCACAGCACTTGCAAAGTTGAAATACTTACCTCTCCCTGCTCCACTGCCGTGACGTGGTCCAGATTTCCTGGGCCCACTAATTACTTGAACCAGCCCTACCCACCACAACTTTAGCCAAATGACCCCCAATTTCAAATGCCTTCCAATTATTATAAGGTAAATTACGCTTGACAAGCTTCATTAAGAAGAATGGATGGTTTTGACATTAAAATGGGCACTCTAGGTGTTTTCCTGGCCCCCACTCACTGCCGACTATGCTGCCCCATTGACTTGCATTGGGTTTCGTGTTTCGGTCGATCCCGACTTTACGTCATAATCGGGCGATTTCACTCGACCCGACTTTTGAGATAGTCGGGTTTCGCGAAACCCGGCTCGACTCTAAAAAGGTCAAGGTCGCTCAACTCTAACTGTGAGTAAGATGAAAATACAAACACAGAGATGAAATAGATTTAGCAAAGTGAGGCCCGACTTACTGAATAGACCGAGGATAGGAAAGATAGCTTTGCGGTCAACACAAAAACCTACAAACAACCACGCAGAGGGGCAAAAAGACCCTCCGCACCGACTAACGGTACGGAGGTGCTCCCTCTGCGTCTCATAGCTTCCAGCAAGCAAGAAAAACCAATATAGCAAGCTGGACAGAAAAAATAGCAAACAAAAAATAACACAAGCAAAACTTAGCTTATGCAGGATAGACAGGCCACAGGAACGATCCAGGAGGAAGCAAGACCAATACTAGAACATTGACTGGAGGCCAGGATCAAAGCACCAGGTGGAGTTAAATAGAGCAGCACCTAATGACTTAACCTCAACACCTGAGGAAGGAAACTCAGAAGCCGCAGTACCACTCTCGACCACAGGAGGGAGCTTGGCCACAGAATTCACAACAACCCACCCACCTCCTCACTCACACCTGATTGCCCTTAGATGGGGATATATTCAGACCCAGGAGTCTGATCCAGACTTTAGTCTGATCCATCTCATACAGGAGAACAAAGGAGCTTACAGATAACAAGTTTAAAAAGTACAAAATTTTATTAAGATCCTGAAAAACACACTGACAAATACATACATGAAATAAAATAAGGACACTAAAGACCATCCCTATACCCCATCCTATCTTAGGAGTAATGTAATGTGCTAGTAAAGCAGAGGAACAACCATGTGCCTATATGGGCAATGGATCAATGTAAGCCATAAACCTCACAGAAATACATATGAGGTCGGGGATAGCAGCCTAAGTAACGCTGAATAGTACTATCCTAAAAGCGATCCAAAGTCCAGGGCATACTATAAGAGATCTACCAGACTGCCAATAATGTAAATGCCACTAGCGTAAGGAGCGCAGTACAGATAATCTCCAATGGTTACTCTTACCCAGATAGAGAGATGGATGAAGTTAGGCAGGACCCCCGACGCACGTTTCGCTCCAGCGATCTGTTAGCTTTCTCAAGGGGAAGTGTCCGTACTCCACCAAACAAGCCTTATATCCACTGTTTCCGGTCACATGGAAAACATGTGACCCGGAAGTCAGTGGGGACTGCCAATGAACGGCGCATGCGTCAATGGCCCCCGGCACCGCAGCCACCCCGCCCGGCCAGCCTCCAAAGCCGACTGAATGGGAGCATGGAGTAACCATGACGCCCAGTCACCGGCCAAGGACGCCAAGCGGCCGGACCAAGGAGGGGCGGAGCCAGGAGCAAAAGGGTGCACGCGCACTGCAGACCGAGACCGCACCACAGCAGAAGAGGTACCGTATGATAGCTGTACCGGTACAATGACCCAACACTGCTTACATATGACAATATACATAGGCACAATGACCAATAATATAACAAGCACATGATAGATCTGTAAGGTGCTTCTGCATGCCGGTGTGAGGTCGAAATATTCAGAGGATACCAAGGACATCATATAGAAGGCTATAATAAACAAGAAAAAACACAAGTTAAACACAGTACATTAAAAGAAATAAAAAAGGTGAAGCAGACACCTTACCACAAAGGGGAGAAACAGATCTTACTATGGGCTACAAAAACGGGGCAAAATTGAGAGCTTCTTTAAGGCCCCCCGGTCTGGTGGTACCCAAGGTCACAATCCATTTGAGTTCACGTTGGGCAAGGAGTTGTTTGATATTGCCCCCTCGTATGCCAGTGTGGATGAGGTCTATCCCCCTTACCATGAATTCACTGGGATTACAATCATGATATTTATAAAAGTGTTTTGGTATAGTTTTTAATTGGGAGACATCCTCCACCGTCCTGGCCGCGCCAATGTCCCGCACATGCTCCCTCACCCTCACTCTTAATTCGCGTGATGTTAAACCAATATAAATAAGATGACAGCTGCAAGTAGCATAATAAATAACATTTTTGCTACTGCAAGATATAAAATGTCTAATTTCAAAATGTCTTTTACTGTCTGCTGAGGAGAATGAGGAGCTGCGCAGGACATTGGTGCAGGCAGCACAGTGTCCACACGTATAGCATCCCAAGGTACGACGTACTGAACCAAAAAGAGGAGTCACAGGGGCCACGTAATGACTCTTGACCAGGAGATCTTTTAAATTTCTTGCCCTCCTCGGGGTCATCAGAGGACGATCGGGCAGGAAGGGACTCAGGGAGGACTCAGTGCTAAGGATCCGCCAATGTTTATTCAAAATGGTGCGTATATTATCCCACTCATGATTAAATCCAGATATGAATCGTATTGATTCATCTGTCCTCTTTACCTTTTTTGAATACAACAACCGATTGCGTGGGGTGTTTTTGGCCCTGTTGTACCCGTATCTCACACACCGATGGCTATATCCCAGCTGTTCAAAGCGTGTTTTCAAATCACTTGCCTGACGTTCAAAAGTATGATCATCCGAGCAGATCCACCTAACCCGGAGGAACTGTCCGACCGGGACGGCCCTAATTGTGGCTTGACTGTGCCCTGAGGTAGCATGAACCAAAGCATTAACAGCCGTGGTTTTACGAAAAACCTCGGTCTCTATGAGTTGGTCATCCCCTACCCTCAGGAGTATATCCAGAAAGTCGATTTCACGGGGGTCACACTTATAAGTTAGTCTGATGTTGAAAGTGTTAGTATTGAGCACAGTCATGAAATCCCCGAGCTGCTGTTCCGTTCCACGCCATAAAAATAAAACGTCATCTATAAAACGCCACCAGCACAGCACATGGTCGGCGGCCTCCCCCCCAGCACCACCAAACACCAACCTCTCCCAAAAACCCAGAAAGAGGTTGGCGTAAGCCGGTGCACAGGCCGCCCCCATGGCTGCGCCGCGCTTCTGATGGTAAAAACAATCTTTAAAAGTAAAAAAATTATGTGTCAGAACGAATTCCAGCAGCTCGAGGATAAGCTCACACAATGGGCCGTCCAGGTCGGAGGCCTCCAGGAAAAAACGGGCCGCCCGTAGTCCATCGGTGTGATCGATACACGTGTACAGGGCCTCTACGTCCGCTGTAACCAATAGGACGTCCTGGTCCACAGAGACTCCGTCAACCCTTGCCAGGACGTCCGTTGTGTCCTTGACAAATGATGGCAATGTTTCCACTAAATTCTTAAGGTAGAAACCAACAAATTTACATATCGGGTCACATAACCCCTGCATCCCAGACAAAATAGGACGTCCCGGAGAGTTGACTCGGTGTTTGTGGACTTTCGGAAGAAGGTAAAATGTTGGTACTTTTGGGAATTTAACCGTCAAACCATCTAAAACCTTCTTATTAATTGTTCCCTCCTCGAAGGCCCTGTAAAGGATAGCCTGTAACTGCACAGAGAAGGAGGCCGCCGGATTATGGGAAAGCCTAGAATAGACGCTAGCATTACGCAGTAGTTTAAAGGCCTCCCTTTCGTACATCTCCACCGGCCACACCACGATGTTTCCCCCTTTGTCTGCGGCCTTGAATACCACATCACCAAGGGACTGAAGCTGTTTAATAGCCTCCCTTTCTTTCCATGTGAGATTATCAAAACGCCTCCTCGTGGAGAGCTCCTTAAAGTCCTCCGTCACTAGTTTGGTAAACACCTCCACGGCGGGGCACAAAGACAAAGGGGGAAACCTCGTGGATTTAGGAAGAATAGCCGGTGGGAACTCACCTTTTCCAGGAGCAGACTGCTCCTCCAAGAGCTCCTCCAAAATCCGGAGGGCCTCCCCCTCAGTGCAGTCCAGAGTATCCGATCCGTGTCCACCTCTGGAGTGTAGTTTTTTGAGAATCAGTTTACGTGAAAACAGGTGTAAATCTTTCAAGGCTGTAAAAAAATTGAACCCATTAGTAGGTGAGAATGACAAGCCTCTACTTAATACACTCAATTGACTCTCAGAGAGGACATGGTTTGAAAGATTTATTACCTGAAGCCCCCCCTGATGGCCTCGACCGTCCAACTGTTTGCCCATTGGGCCTTTTTTAGTGTTTTGTCTCGTGGTCATTCTTGCACTAGTTTGGGGGTCCTCTTTCTCCCTTTCTTGAGTGCCCTTTTTGGATGTATGTCTATCATCCATGAATGTGGAGGATTTATAAGATGTAGATCGGGACCTCGATCTTGACTCATTCCTGTAGTATGGGCGAGATCGTTCATTCCCACTTCTCCATTTGTACATCTTGTTTGTTTGTTTGTCGTTAATGTCCCGTTGAAATTTCTTAGACCAGTCAAGCCACAATTAGGGCCGTCCCGGTCGGACAGTTCCTCCGGGTTAGGCGGATCTGCTCGGATGATCATACTTTTGAACGTCAGGCAAGTGATTTGAAAACACGCTTTGAACAGCTGGGATATAGCCATCGGTGTGTGAGATACGGGTACAACAGGGCCAAAAACACCCCACGCAATCGGTTTTTGTATTCAAAAAAGGTAAAGAGGACAGATGAATCAATACGATTCATATCTGAATTTAATCATGAGTGGGATAATATACGCACCATTTTGAATAAACATTGGCGGATCCTTAGCACTGAGTCCTCCCTGAGTCCCTTCCTGCCCGATCGTCCTCTGATGACCCCGAGGAGGGCAAGAAATTTAAAAGATCTCCTGGTCAAGAGTCATTACGTGGCCCCTGTGACTCCTCTTTTTGGTTCAGTACGCCGTACCTTGGGATGCTATACGTGTGGACACTGTGCTGCCTGCACCAATGTCCTGCGCAGCTCCTCATTCTCCTCAGCAGACGGTAAAAGACATTTTGAAATTAGACATTTTATATCTTGCAGTAGCAAAAATGTTATTTATTATGCTACTTGCAGCTGTCATCTTATTTATATTGGTTTAACATCACGCGAATTAAGAGTGAGGGTGAGGGAGCATGTGCGGGACATTGGCGCGGCCAGGACGGTGGAGGATGTCTCCCAATTAAAAACTATACCAAAACACTTTTATAAATATCATGATTGTAATCCCAGTGAATTCATGGTAAGGGGGATAGACCTCATCCACACTGGCATACGAGGGGGCAATATCAAACAACTCCTTGCCCAACGTGAACTCAAATGGATTGTGACCTTGGGTACCACCAGACCGGGGGGCCTTAATGAAGCTCTCAATTTTGCCCCGTTTTTGTAGCCCATAGTAAGATCTGTTTCTCCCCTTTGTGGTAAGGTGTCTGCTTCACCTTTTTTATTTCTTTTAATGTACTGTGTTTAACTTGTGTTTTTTCTTGTTTATTATAGCCTTCTATATGATTTCCTTGGTATCCTCTGAATATTTCGACCTCACACCGGCATGCAGAAGCACCTTACAGATCTATCATGTGCTTGTTATATTATTGGTCATTGTGCCTATGTATATTGTCATATGTAAGCAGTGTTGGGTCATTGTACCGGTACAGCTATCATACGGTACCTCTTCTGCTGTGGTGCGGTCTCGGTCTGCAGTGCGCGTGCGCCCTTTTGCTCCTGGCTCCGCCCCTCCTTGGTCCGGCCGCTTGGCGTCCTTGGCCGGTGACTGGGCGTCATGGTTACTCCATGCTCCCATTCAGTCGGCTTTGGAGGCTGGCCGGGCGGGGTGGCTGCGGCGCCGGGGGCCATTGACGCATGCGCCGTTCATTGGCAGTCCCCGCTGACTTCCGGGTCACATGTTTTCCATGTGACCGGAAACAGTGGATATAAGGCTTGTTTGGTGGAGTACGGACACTTCCCCTTGAGAAAGCTAACAGATCGCTGGAGCGAAACGTGCGTCGGGGGTCCTGCCTAACTTCATCCATCTCTCTATCTGGGTAAGAGTAACCATTGGAGATTATCTGTACTGCGCTCCTTACGCTAGTGGCATTTACATTATTGGCAGTCTGGTAGATCTCTTATAGTATGCCCTGGACTTTGGATCGCTTTTAGGATAGTACTATTCAGCGTTACTTAGGCTGCTATCCCCGACCTCATATGTATTTCTGTGAGGTTTATGGCTTACATTGATCCATTGCCCATATACGCACATGGTTGTTCCTCTGCTTTACTAGCACATTACATTACTCCTAAGATAGGATGGGGTATAGGGATGGTCTTTAGTGTCCTTATTTTATTTCATGTATGTATTTGTCAGTGTGTTTTTCAGTATCTTAATAAAATTTTGTACTTTTTAAACTTGTTATCTGTAAGCTCCTTTGTTCTCCTGTATGAGATATTGCCGTTTGGAGCAGGATTTGGCAGTGCTCAGGACATGGTTTCTGAACACTTTACAATATGAGTCTGGGTTTATGTATATTGATTTAGTCTGATCCATGCATCTTTCAAATTCCATCTTTCAAATTACAGATTTCTAATTCCAATACTTTGAATTAGGCTTGAATTGGACTGGAATTGACTTTAAGGTAATGGGATGGAAAACCACTACATTGTGTTCCTGTGGTGTTTCCTGATGAAGGAGTCTTGAACTCTGAAACACGTAGAATAATAAAGCCACATGCACTAATAACTCTGGAATTCTAGTGATTCAGCAGCGCAGAAATGAAATGTAACACAATTTTCCCTATCTGTATCTAACGGCTGGTCCTTCTTGGACTCGTGGATCTGCTGCAGCGAATCCTTTCAATGCTTCAACTCAGCTACATCTGCTGAGTGCAATCTTACTGGCCTATAATTTCCAAGTTCAGTTTTTGTCCCCTTTTTGAATATTTGCATCACATTTGCTATACGCCAGTCCTGCGGTACAGACTCTGTTATTATGGAGTCTTTAAGTATTAAAAATAATGGTCTATCAATGACTATACTTAATTCCTGTAGTACTCGGGGGTGTATCACATACGGGCCTGGGGATTTGACAACTTTAGTGATTTTTAGACGCTGCCGTACTTCCTGCTGGGTTAAGCAGGTGACATTTAATGGGGAATTTTTGTTATCA
The DNA here is from genome assembly GCF_032444005.1 of Ranitomeya imitator. Classification (NCBI taxonomy): domain Eukaryota; kingdom Metazoa; phylum Chordata; class Amphibia; order Anura; family Dendrobatidae; genus Ranitomeya; species Ranitomeya imitator. The sequence continues at coordinate 260,515,822 of NC_091284.1, read as the reverse complement.
CTGGTCATGTTGTCCGTCATGGGATTTTCTTGTGTAAAAAGTGTTGAAAAAAGTCATTTATCATATTGGCTTTTTCCTCATCCTCATCCATCATTTCACCCAGACTATTTTTAAGAGGGGCAACACTATCATTTTTAGTTTCTTATTATTTATGTAGTTAAAGAATATTTTGGGATTATTTTTACTCTCTCTGGCAATGAGTCTCTTTGTCTCAATCTTTGCTGCCTTGATTGTCTTTTATAGGTTTATTTAATTTTTTGTATTTATTTAATGCCTCATCACTACCTACTTGCTTTAATTCTCTAAATGCTTTCTTTTTTTTGTCACTTATTGCACCCCTTACAGCTCTATTTAGCCATAGTGGTTTCCTCCCATTTCTAGTATGTGTATGTCTCCACTTTTCCTCATAGATTGTAAGCTTGCGAGCAGTGCCCTCATTCCTCTTGGTATCTGTTTTGATCTTTGTGTTTATTGTTATGCTGTAATGTCTATTGTCTGTACAAGTCCTCTCTAAAATATAAAGTGCTGTGGAATATGTCAGCGCTATAAAAATAAAATTATTATTATTATTATTATTATTATTATTATTATTATTATATTGTGCACAGGTCCTAGTCAGGATGCTAATAAACATCTCCCATTTTCTTTGTGTATTTTTATGTCTCAGGATATCGCCCCAGTTTATTGCACTAAGATCATCTCTCAACCGTTGGAAATTTGCCTTCCTGAAGTTTAGTGCCCTTGTAACCCCTCTACTACAACTCTTATTAAAGGATACATGAAAACTTATTATTTTGTGATCACAATTACCCAAGTGACCCCCAACCCTTATATTTGATATGCGGTCTGGCCTGTTGGTTAATATTAGGTCTAGCAGTGCCCCCCTTCTTGTTGGGTCCTGAACCAGTTGTGAGAGGTAATTGTCTCTCATATTTGTCAAAAACCTATTACCTTTGATGGAACTGCAGGTTTCTGTTCCCCAATGTATTTCAGGGTAGTTGAAGTCCCCCATATAAAATGACTTCTCCTTGAGTCGCAGCTTCATCTATTTGCTTTATCAGGATATTCTCTGCTGCTTCCATTACTTTTGGGGACTTATAACTAAGCCCTATCAGTAATTTATTATTTTTTCCCCCTCCCCTTATCTCCACCAACAGGGACTCTACATTTTCATTAAATTCACATATATTATCACACAGGATGGGTTTTGTTATGAACTGGTGGTTTAGGAGCAACATGGGACGAGCTCTGAAGGAGGTAGTACCTGTACTGACCGCAGTCCCTAAGCTCAACACAACACTAGAAGTAGCCGTGGGATGCTCCTGTCACTCCCTAGGCACCTCGTCACAGCCTGAGAACTAACTACCCCTAAAGATAGAAACAGGAAAACTATCTTGCCTCAGAGAAAATCCCCAAAGGATAGATAGCCCCCCACAAGTAATGACTGTGAGTGGAGAGGGAAAAGACATACACAGAATGAAACCAGGATGTAGCACAGGAGGCCAGTCTAGCTAGATAGATAGGACAGGATAGAATACTGTGCGGTCAGTATTAAAAACTACAAAAAATCCACACAGAGTTTACAAAAATCTCCACACCTGACTAAAGGTGTGGAGGGTAAATCTGCTTCCCAGAGCTTCCAGCTTAACTGAATTAATCCATACTGACAAGCTGGACAAAACATTGAAAGCACAGAACGAATAAGTCCACAACCTGTGGACAGAAAAAAGCAAGCAAGGACTTAACTTTGCTGAACTGGTCAGGATAACAGGGAAATCCAAGAGAGATGTGAATCCAACCAGGAACCATTGACAAGTGGCACTGGCTGAAGGGAAGAGCCAGGCATAAATAGCCGAGCAGAAAGACAATCAGTGGAAGCAGCTGCAGACTGCTAAATCCAAGGAGCAGCCATACCCCTTAAAACCACTGGAGGGAGCCCAAGAGCAGAACTCACAAAAGTGCCACTTACAACCACCGGAGGGAGCCCAAGAGCGGAATTCACAACAGTACCCCCCCTTGAGGAGGGGTCACCGAACCCTCACCAGAGCCCCCAGGCCGATCAGGACAAGCCAAGTGAAAAGCACGAACCAAATCGGCGGCATGGACATCGGAAGCAACAACCCAAGAATTATCCTCCTGGCCATAACCCTTCCACTTGACAAGATACTGAAGCCTCCGCCTCGAAAAACGAGAATACAAAATTTTCTCAACCTCATATTCCAACTCTCCCTCAACCAACACCGGGGCAGGAGGATCAACCGAGGGAATAACAAGCACCACATATCTCCACAACAAAGATCTATGGAAAACATTATGAATGGCAAAAGAGGCTGGAAGAGCCAAACGAAAAGACACCGGATTGATAATTTCAGAAATCTTATAAGGACCAATAAACCGTAGCTTAAACTTAGGGGAAGAAACCTTCATAGGAACATGACGAGAAGACAACCAAACCAAATCCCCCACACGAAGTCGGGGACCAACACACCGACGGCGGTTAGCAAAACGTTGAGCCCTTTCCTGAGACAACGTCAAATTGTCCGCCACATGAGTCCAAATCTGCTGCAGCCTGAACACCACAGAATCCACACCAGGACAATCAGAAGGCTCAACTGTTGTGAATTCTGCTCTTGGGCTCCCTCTTGTGGTTTCAAGTGGTATGGCTGCTCCTTGGAGTTAGCTGTCATCAGCTGCCTCCACTTATCGTCTCTTCTGCTCGGCTATTTAGGCCTGGCTCTTTCTTCAGCCAGTGCCACTTGTAAATGGTTCTTGGTTGGATTCACATCTCTTTGGATTTCCCTGTTATCCTGACCAGTTCAGCAAAGCTAAGTTTTTGCTCGCGCTTTTCTGTTCACAGATTGTGGACTTATCCGTTCAGTGCTTTCTATGTTTGTCCAGCGTTATCAGTATGAATTAATTCTGTCTTGCTGGAAGCTCTGGGAAGCAGATTTACCCTCCACACCTTTAGTCAGGTGTGGAGATTTTTTTGTAAACTCTGCGTGGATTTTTGTAGTGTTTTATACTGACCGCACAGTATTCCATCCTGTCCTATCTATCAAGCTAGACTGGCCTCCTGTGCTCATCCTGGTTTCATTCTGTGTATGTCTTTTCCCTCTCCACTCGCAGTCATTATTTGTGGGGGGCTAATCTATCCTTTGGGGATTTTCTCTGAGGCAAGATAGTTTTCCTGCTTCTGTCTTTAGGGGTAGTTAGCTCTTAGGCTGTGACGAGATGCCTAGGGAGAGTTAGGAGCATTCCACGGCTGCTTCTAGTGTTGTGTTGAGCTTAGGGACTGCGGTCAGTACCGTTACCACTTCCTTCAGAGCTGGTTTCATGTTGCTCCTAGACCACCGCATCATAACAGTACAAGTGGCCAAAAATGAATTAAATGCATCTCAAAAGAAGGAAAAGAAAGTTCTGAACCATTTTTTTTTCTGTGCTCTGGTTTGTCTTTTTTTTCCTCTTGATATCTGGGTGGTTCAGGATATATGCTTTGGCATGGATGTTCAGGGTTTGTTTTCTCGTGTGGATCAACTTGCTGCAAGAGTACAGAGTATCCAGGACTATGTTGTCCAGACTCCGGCTTTAGAGCCTAGAAGCGGAATTCACAACAGTACCCCCCCTTGAGGAGGGGTCACCGAACCCTCACCAGAGCCCCCAGGCCGATCAGGACGAGCCAAGTGAAAAGCACGAACCAAATCGGCGGCATGGACATCGGAGGCAACAACCCAAGAATTATCCTCCTGGCCATAACCCTTCCACTTGACAAGATACTGAAGCCTCCGCCTCGAAAAACGAGAATACAAAATTTTCTCAACCTCATATTCCAACTCTCCCTCAACCAACACCGGGGCAGGAGGATCAACCGAGGGAATAACGGGCACCACATATCTCCACAACAAAGATCTATGGAAAACATTATGAATGGCAAAAGAGGCTGGAAGAGCCAAACGAAAAGAGACCGGATTGATAATTTCTGAAATCTTATAAGGACCAATAAACCGTAGCTTAAACTTAGGGGAAGAAACCTTCATAGGAACATGACGAGAAGACAACCAAACCAAATCCCCCACACGAAGTCGGGGACCAACACACCGACGGCGGTTAGCAAAACGTTGAGCCCTTTCCTGAGACAACGTCAAATTGTCCACCACATGAGTCCAAATCTGCTGCAGCCTGTCCACCACAGAATCCACACCAGGACAATCAGAAGGCTCAACTGTTGTGAATTCCGCTCTTGGGCTCCCTCCGGTGGTTGTATGTGGCACTTTTGTGAGTTCTGCTCTTGGGCTCCCTCTTGTGGTTTCAAGTGGTATGACTGCTCCTTGGAGTTAGCTGTCATCAGCTGCCTCCACTTATCGTCTCTTCTGCTCGGCTATTTAGGCCTGGCTCTTTCTTCAGCCAGTGCCACTTGTAAATGGTTCCTGGTTGGATTCACATCTCTTTGGATTTCCCTGTTATCCTGACCAGTTCAGCAAAGCTAAGTTTTTGCTCGCGCTTTTCTGTTCACAGATTGTGGACTTATCCGTTCAGTGCTTTCTATGTTTGTCCAGCGTTATCAGTATGAATTAATTCTGTCTTGCTGGAAGCTCTGGAAAGCAGATTTACCCTCCACACCTTTAGTCAGGTGTGGAGATTTTTTTGTAAACTCTGCGTGGATTTTTGTAGTGTTTTATACTGACCGCACAGTATTCCATCCTGTCCTATCTATCAAGCTAGACTGGCCTCCTGTGCTCATCCTGGTTTCATTCTGTGTATGTCTTTTCCCTCTCCACTCGCAGTCATTATTTGTGGGGGGCTAATCTATCCTTTGGGGATTTTCTCTGAGGCAAGATAGTTTTCCTGCTTCTGTCTTTAGGGGTACTTAGCTCTTAGGCTGTGACGAGGTGCCTAGGGAGTGACAGGAGCATCCCACGGCTACTTCAAGTGTTGTGTTGAGATACAAGTTTTTGAACTTTAAAAATAACTGCAGATTGTTTTTTGCTTTGAAACCCCGTTCTTCTGGTGATCCCATTTAGCAAGTAAAAATTATCATATCCTTGCTGCGTGGTGACCCTCAAGACTGGGCTTTTTCTCTTGAAACAGGGGATCCGGCATTATTGAATGTTGATACATTTTTTCAAACGCTCAGATTATTATATGACGAACCTAATTCTGTGGATCATGCAGAAAAAACCCTGTTGGCCTTGTGTCAAGGTCAGGAAGCGGCAGAGTTATACTGCCAGAAATTTAGAAAATGGTCTGTGCTAACTAAATAGAATGAAGAGGCTCTGGCTGCTATTTTCAGAAAAGGTTTTTCTGAAGCCCTTAAAGATGTTATGGTGGGCTTTCCTACGCCTGCCGGTTTGAGCGAATCTATGTCTCTAGCCATTCAGATTTATCGGCGTCTGCGCGAGCACAAAGCTGTGCACCATATGGCAGTATCCTCTGAGCAGAGTCCAGAACCTATGCAATGTGATAGGATTTTGACTAGAACAGAACGTCAGGAATTCAGACGTCAGAATAGGCTGTGTTTTTACTGGTGATTCTGCTCATGTTATCTCTGATTGCCCTAAGCGTACTAAGAGAGTCGCTAGGTCTGTTACCATTAGTACTATACAGCCTAAATTTCTCTTATCTGTGACCCTGATTTGCTCATTGTCGTCCTTTTCTGTCATGGCATTTGTGGATTCAGGCACTGCCCTGAACTTAATGGACTTAGAATTCGCCAGGCGCTGTGGTTTTTCCTTGTAGCCTTTGCAGAGCCCTATTCCTTTGAGTGGTATTGATGCTACACCCTTGACCAAGGATAAACCTCAGTACTGGACACAGATGACTATGTACATGGCTCCAGCACATCAGGAAGATTGCCGTTTTCTGGTGTTGCATAACCTGCATGATGTTGTTGTACTGGGTTTTCCATGGTTACAGGAACATAATCCGGTGCTGGATTGGAAAACTATGTCTGTGACTAGTTGGGGCTGTCAAGGGGTACATAGTGACGTTCCTGTGATGTCAATTTCCTCTTCCCCCTCTTCTGAGGTCCCTGAGTTTTTGTCGGATTTCCAGGATGTATTCGATGAGCCCAAGTCCAGTTCCCTTCCTCCGCACAGGGACTGTGATTGTGCTATTAACTTGATTCCTGGTTGCAAGTTCCCTAAGGGCCGACTTTTCAATCTGTCTGTGCCAGAGCATGCCGCCATGTGGAGCTATGTTAAGGAATCTTTGGAGAAGGGGCATATTCGGCCGTCTTCGTCACCATTGGGAGCGGGTTTCTTTTTTGTTGCTAAGAAGGATGGCTCCTTGAGACCCTGTATAGATTATCGTCTTCTTAATAAGATCACGGTCAAATTCCAATACCCCTTGCCTTTGCTTTCTGATTTGTTTGCTCAGATTAAGGGGGCTAGTTGTTTAATAAGATTGACCTCCGAGGGGCATATAATCTTGTTCGTATTAAACAGGGTGACAAATGGCCAAACTGAGCGAACTAATCAGACCTTGGAGACCTATTTGAGATGCTTTGTGCCTGCTGATCAGGATGATTGGGTGTCTTTCTTGCTGTTGGCCGAGTTTGCCCTTAATAATCGGGCTAGTTTGGCTACTTTGGTTTCACCTTTCTTTTGTAATTTTGGTTTTCATCCTCGTTTTTCTTCTGGGCAGGTTGAGCCTTCTGATTGTCCTGGTGTTGATTCTGTGGTGGACAGGCTGCAGCAGATTTGGACTCATGTGGTGGACAATTTGACGTTGTCTCAGGAAAGGGCTCAACGTTTTGCTAACCGCCGTCGGTGTGTTGGTCCCCGGCTTCGTGTGGGGGATTTGGTTTGGTTGTCTTCTCGTCATGTTCCTATGAAGGTTTTTCCCCTAAGTTTAAGCCTCGGTTTATTGGTCCTTATAAAATTTCTGAAATTATCAATCCGGTGTCTTTTCGTTTGGCTCTTTCAGCCTCTTTTGCCATTCATAATGTTTTCCATAGATCTTTGTTGCGGAGATATGTGGTGCCCGTTGTTCCCTCGGTTGACCCTCCTGCCCCGGTGTTGGTTGAGGGAGAGTTGGAATATGAGGTTGAGAAGATTTTGGATTCTCGTTTTTCGAGGCGGAGGCTTCAGTATCTTGTCAAGTGGAAGGGTTATGGCCAGGAGGATAATTCTTGGGTTGTTGCCTCCGATGTCCATGCTACCGATTTGGTTCATGCTTTTCATTTGGCTCGTCCTTATCGGCCTGGGGGCTCTGGTGAGGGTTCGGTGACCCCTCCTCAAGGGGGGGGTACTGTTGTGAATTCCGCTCTTGGGCTCCCTCCGGTGGTTGTAAGTGGCACTTTTGTGAGTTCTGCTCTTGGGCTCCCTCTTGTGGTTTCAAGTGGTATGGCTGCTCCTTGGAGTTAGCTGTCATCAGCTGCCTCCACTTATCGTCTCTTCTGCTCGGCTATTTAGGCCTGGCTCTTTCTTCAGCCAGTGCCACTTGTAAATGGTTCCTGGTTGGATTCACATCTCTTTGGATTTCCCTGTTATCCTGACCAGTTCAGCAAAGCTAAGTTTTTGCTTGCGCTTTTCTGTTCACAGATTGTGGACTTATCCGTTCAGTGCTTTCTGTTTGTCCAGCGTTATCAGTATGAATTAATTCTGTCTTGCTGGAAGCTCTGGGAAGCAGATTTACCCTCCACACCTTTAGTCAGGTGTGGAGATTTTTTTGTAAACTCTGCGTGGATTTTTGTAGTGTTTTATACTGACCGCACAGTATTCCATCCTGTCCTATCTATCAAGCTAGACTGGCCTCCTGTGCTCATCCTGGTTTCATTCTGTGTATGTCTTTTTCCTCTCCACTCACAGTCATTATTTGTGGGGGGCTAATCCATCCTTTGGGGATTTTCTCTGAGGCAAGATAGTTTTCCTGCTTCTGTCTTTAGGGGTAGTTAGCTCTTATGCTGTGACGAGATGCCTAGGGAGAGTTAAGAGCATTCCACGGCTGCTTCTAGTGTTATGTTGAGCTTATGGACTGCGGTCAGTACAGTTACCACTTCCTTCAGAGCTCGTTCCATGTTGCTCCTAGACCACCGCATCATAACACTCAACCTGCCCCGAAGAAAAACGAGGATGAAAACCAAAATTACAGGGACCGGCAAAGGCAAAAGCAACCCACTAGCGCGGGAACAACAAGGCTTGGCCCGGGCGCAAGTCCCACAGGACTGCACAAAAGCACGCACATCGCGCGACAAGGAAGGCCACCAAAAGGATCTAGCAACCAAACCTCTGGTACCAAAAATCCCAGAATGACCAGCCAACACTGAACAATGAACCTCAGAAATTACCTTACTTGTCCATCTATCAGGAACAAACAGCTTCCCCACTGGACAGTGGTCAGGCCTATCAGCCTGATATTCCCGAAGCACCCGCCGCAAATCAGGGGAGATGGCAGAAAGAATCACCCCTTCCTTAAGAATGCCAACCAGCTCAAGGACTCCAGGAGAATCAGGCAAAAAACTCCTAGAGAGGGCATCAGCCTTAACATTGTTAGATCCCGGAAGATACGAGACCACAAAATCAAAACGGGAGAAAAACAGGGACCATCGAGCCTGTCTAGGATTCAGCCGCTTGGCCGACTCGAGGTAAATCAGATTCTTATGATCAGCCAAGACCACAACGCGGTGCTTAGCTCCCTCAAGCCAATGTCGCCACTCCTCAAACGCCCACTTCATAGCCAACAACTCCCGATTGCCGACATCATAATTGCGTTCTGCAGGCGAAAACTTTCTGGAAAAAAAAGCGCACGGTTTCATCAAAGAACCATCAGAATCCCTCTGAGACAAAACGGCCCCTGCCCCAATCTCAGAAGCGTCAACCTCAACCTGAAAAGGAAGAGAAACATCCGGCTGACGCAACACAGGGGCAGAAGTAAATCGGCGTTTAAGCTCCCGAAAGGCCTCAACAGCCGCAGAGGACCAATTCGTCACATCAGCGCCTTTCTTCGTCAAATCAGTAAGGGGCTTAACCACACTGGAAAAGTTGGCAATGAAACGGCGATAGAAATTAGCAAAGCCCAAAAATTTTTGAAGGCTCTTCACAGATGTGGGTTGAATCCAGTCATGAATAGCTTGGACCTTAACAGGATCCATTTCCATAGACGAAGGAGAAAAAATAAAACCCAAAAAAGAGACCTTCTGAACTCCGAATAGGCACTTAGACCCCTTCACAAATAAAGCATTATCACAAAGGATCTGGAACACCATCCTGACCTGCTTCACATGGGACTCCCAATCATCGGAAAAAATCAAAATATCATCCAAATATACAACCATGAATTTATCAAGATAATTGCGGAAAATATCATGCATGAAAGATTGGAACACAGATGGAGCATTAGAGAGCCTGAATGGCATCACGAGGTATTCAAAATGGCCTTCGGGCGTATTAAATGCAGTTTTCAATTCGTCACCCTGTTTAATACGAACAAGATTATATGCCCCTCGGAGGTCAATCTTAGTAAACCAACTAGCCCCCTTAATCTGAGCAAACAAATCAGAAAGCATAGGCAAGGGGTATTGGAATTTGACCGTGATCTTATTAAGAAGACGATAATCTATACAGGGTCTCAAGGAGCCATCCTTCTTAGCAACAAAAAAGAAACCCGCTCCCAATGGTGACGAAGACGGCTAAATATGCCCCTTCTCCAAAGATTCCTTAACATAGCTCCGCATGGCGGCATGCTCTGGCACAGACAGATTGAAAAGTTGGCCCTTAGGGAACTTACAACCTGGAATCAAGTTAATAGCACAATCACAGTCCCTATGTGGAGGAAGGGAACTGGACTTGGGCTCATCAAATACATCCTGGAAATCAGACAAAAACTCAGGGACCTCAGAAGAGGGGGAAGAGGAAATTGACATCAAAGGAACGTCACTATGTACCCCCTGACAACCCCAACTAGTCACAGACATAGTTTTCCAATCCAGCACCGGATTATGTTCCTGTAACCATGGAAAACCCAGTACAACAACATCATGCAGGTTATGCAACACCAGAAAACGGCAATCTTCCTGATGTGCTGGAGCCATGTACATGGTCATCTGCGTCCAGTACTGAGGTTTATCCTTGGCCAATGGTGTAGCATCAATGCCCCTCAAAGGAATAGGGCTCTGCAAAGGCTGCAAGGAAAAACCACAGCGCCTGGCAAATTCTAAGTCCATTAAGTTCAGGGCAGCGCCTGAATCCACAAATGCCATGACAGAAATGGATGACAATGAGCAAATCAGGGTCAGAGATAAAAGAAATTTAGGCTGTACAGTACTGATGGTAACAGATTTAGCGACCCTCCTAGTACGCTTAGGGCAATCAGAAATAACATGAGCAGAATCACCACAGTAAAAACACAGCCTATTCTGACGTCTGAATTCCTGCCGTTCTGTTCTAGTCAAAATCCTATCACATTGCATAGGCTCAGGACTCTGCTCAGAGGACACTGCCATATGGTGCACAGCTTTGCGCTCGCGCAGACGCCGATCAATCTGAATGGCTAGAGACATAGATTCGCTCAAACCAGTAGGCGTAGGGAAGCCCACCATAACATCTTTTATATGGTTATGGCACAATATTAATGTTTAACTGAATATTACCACACAGTGCATAGGGCTGGGTTCTTTTCAGGTTGGACACATTTGTGTCTATGGGCATGTTTTTACTAGCATATGTGCCTCATACCTTCCTCCTCCCTCGGTTTTTTGTGGGGGGTGGGCAGGGTTTTGGGGGAGTAGGTGTATGGGGGCTACATGCCAGCATATTCTAAGCTTACATCGTTGTGTATATTACTCTATGATACTGTTATATGAGACTTATTGTGATTTTATTGGTTTTTGGAATAAAGTTTATGAATTGTTCATCAATGCTCAGTTGTTTCTCCTTAAACTAAGATTCGCTCAAACCAGTAGGCGTAGGGAAGCCCACCATAACATCTTTAAGGGCTTCAGAAAGACCTTTTTTGAAAATAGCAGCCAGAGCATCCTCATTCCATTTAGTGAGCACAGACCATTTCCTAAATTTCTGGCAGTATAATTCTGCCGCTTCCTGACCTTGACACAGGGCCAACAGGGTTTTTTCTGCATGATCCACAGAATTAGGTTCGTCATACAATAATCCGAGCGCTTGAAAAAATGTGTCTACATTCAGCAATGCCGGATCCCCTGATTCAAGGGAGAATGCCCAGTCCTGAGGGTCACCACGCAGCAAGGATATGATGATTTTAACTTGCTGAATGGGATCACCAGAAGAACGGGGTTTCAAAGCAAAAAACAATTTGCAGTTATTTTTAAAGTTCAAAAACTTGTATCTGTCCCCAAAGAACAAATCAGGAGTAGGAATTCTAGGCTCCAAAGCCGGAGTCTGAACAACATAATCTTGGATACTCTGTACTCTTGCAGCAAGTTGATCCACACGAGAAAACAAACCCTGAACATCCATGCCAAAGCATAAATCCTGAACCACCCAGAGATCAAGAGGAAAAAAAAGACAAAACAGAGCACAGAATAAAAAATGGCTCAGATTTTTTTTTCCTTCTTTTGAGATGCATTTAATTCATTTTTGGCAACTTGTACTGTTATGAACTGGTGGTTTAGGAGCAACATGGGATGAGCTCTGAAGGAGGTGGTACCTGTACTGACCGCAGTCCCTAAGCTCAACACAACACTAGAAGTAGCCATGGGATGCTCCTGTCACTCCCTAGGCACCTCGTCACTGCCTGAGAACTAACTACCCCTAAAGACAGAAACAGCAAAACTATCTTGCCTCAGAGAAAATCCCCAAAGGATAGATAGCCCCCCACAAGTAATGACTGTGAGTGGAGAGGGAAAAGACATACACAGAATGAAACCAGGATGTAGCACAGGAGGCCAGTCTAGCTAGATAGATAGGACAGGATAGAATACTGTGCGGTCAGTATTAAAAACTACAAAAAATCCACACAGAGTTTACAAAAATCTCCACACCTGACTAAAGGTGTGGAGGGTAAATCTGCTTCCCAGAGCTTCCAGCTTAACTGAATTAATCCATACTGACAAGCTGGACAAAACATAGAAAGCACAGAACGAATAAGTCCACAACCTGTGGACAGAAAAAAGCAAGCAAGGACTTAACTTTGCTGAACTGGCCAGGATAACAGGGAAATCCAAGAGAGATGTGAATCCAACCAGGAACCATTGACAAGTGGCACTGGCTGAAGGGAAGAGCCAGGCATAAATAGCCGAGCAGAAAGACAATCAGTGGAAGCAGCTGCAGACTGCTAAATCCAAGGAGCAGCCATACCACTTAAAACCACCGGAGGGAGCCCAAGAGCAGAACTCACAAAAGTGCCACTTACAACCGCCGGAGGGAGCCCAAGAGCGGAATTCACAACAGGGTTTTAAGGATTATTTTACATATAAACACACATTCCTTCCTCGCTTATTTATACGGTCATTTCTGAACATACTATAGCCTTGTAAATTAACAGCCTAGTCATGGCTCTCGTCCAGCCATGTTTCAGATATCCCCACTATGTCATAATTATGTTCCAAGAAAATTAATTCTAATTCCTCCATTTTGTTGGTGAGGCTCCTGGCTTTAGTATACATGCATGTGGCGCCCAAGGGCCCTGTCATCACAGTAATCTTGCTTTCCTCACGGGGAGAGTGATATTACGTTTGGAGGCAAGGAAGGATAACTGCATCCAGGTACGACAAGCATGCAAAATATTCACACTCCAGGCCACCAGGGGGAGCTTTTGATCCTATTTACTAGGTGATTCTCCATATATATATATCTGGTAGTCTGTAGGAAAGTTAGAAAGTTCCAGACATCCGTCTGAGGAGGAGAGAGGGTCCACGGAGCTGTGCATGCCCTAAGTGCTGCAGTTCCCAGAAGGAGACATTTCAGAAAGCAGAATACATTGCAGTGAGCGTGCAGGAAAGCAAAGCACAGGAGAGGATACCAGAAGGGGACCAGCCAGGAGCAGGCTGCCTCCTTCAGAGGCGCAGATAACTGGTAGCCGGAACACCAAGGTAGTAAGGACCTATATGCCTTACTTCAGAGACTGGCAGGACAGCTTATTGCACCTTACCTGTCTGCACCTACACCCAGGAGGCACGGTGGCACCCCTTAGAGGCCGGGGCATGCTAGAGTCCCTATAAACATCCTCAAGCCACCAGCCATACGGCTAAGGGGGACAGAGAGACTAAGGGGGACAGAGAGAGACACAACATCTGTGAGGACCTTATTTGAAGCTTATGCAGTAAGGAACTACACCACTACAGTGCAAGGGAAGGCTATCGATTTCCACCTGGACATGGGGACTCTGGACTTGCTTCCAAACCGGCCGGACTCTACCTGCCCTGTGATCTGGTGCCCTGGACTGTGGCTGCTGAAACCAACAGTAAACAAGGTAAAGAGACTGCAAACCTGTGTCCTTGTTCTTCACTGCACCTCTCACCATTCTACCATCTACACACTGGAAAGCCCTGAGGATATACTTCACCTGTGGGAAGGTATACCATCTAGCTGCCATAACATCACCCCAGCGGACCCCTTAAAGCAGCGTTGGTCACCCTGACCGAATACCACAGGTGGCGTCAAGAACATAAACCTTATCCCTTTAAAGACCTTTCCCTTTTATACGGACATCCCAGGGCCACGGACTGGGTCAGCCACCGTGACATCCCCCTGTGAACCGCAGGACCCGGTACTGAGTAACCCCCTTGCCCTGACGGGGCGCTCCATGCACTCTATGTGTCTTTCTGTACCTCTATTCTTCCTTAAATTATCAACTGTTCTAACCCCACCCCCCATACCACCGCCACCCCCAACTTCTTTATTTGTGCCCAGGTCACTATCTGCTCTATCTTCCCCTCCTATAAAATAAATACCCTCTCCCCAATCCCTAGTTTAAACACTCCTCCAACCTTCTAGCCATTTTCTCCCCCAGCACAGCTGCACCTTCCCCATTGAGGTGCAGCCTGTCCCTAGCATAGAACCTGTAGGCAACTGAGAAGTCAGCCCAGTTCTCCAGGAACTCAAACCCCTACTTCCTACACCAATTCCTGAGCCATTTATTTATCTTCCTAATCTCCCGTTGCCTCTCTGGCGTGGCACGTGGTACAGGGAGTATTTCAGAGATTAGGAGTGTCTAACTGGTCACAGCCCCTGAGGAAGCCCACGCGAAACGCGCGTCAGGGCTGCAATTAGGATACACACTGGCAGAGACCCATGGGTAAGACCTGCATTTCTTTATAGGATGTTCCTCTTGGCTGTGTATGTACTTTTGCCTTAGAAATACTTATATTGGGAATAACTAGTTTACTTTACCTGCTTTTTTGACCTGCAATATGCACATTTAAAACAGATCTTATGTCAATTGATTTGCAGGGTGATATTGTGCATACGTATGTGTGTAGGTTAACCCCTTCCTGCTTCTTCAGTGTTGTTTGTCCTTCACACGTGAGTTCTGGATGTGCCTTGTCTTTTTTAGTCTGTCTACTAATGTATGTTTATATTTAGAGAATAAAATATTTTTTATACTCTACTCACATAAGTTTTGGACTGTTTGCTCCGTGAGTTATTTGTAGGATTCATATTTCTGGAGTGTCCTTAACCCCTTCCCGACCTGTGACACAGCGTATGCGTCATGAAAGTCGGTGCCAATCCGACCTGTGACGCATATGCTGTGTCACAGAAAGATCGCGTCCCTGCAGGCCGGGTGAAAGGGTTAACTCCCATTTCACCCGATCTGCAGGGACAGGGGGAGTGGTAGTTTAGCCCAGGGGGGGTGGCTTCACCCCCTCGTGGCTACGATCGCTCTGATTGGCTGTTGAAAGTGAAACTGCCAATCAGAGCGATTTGTAATATTTCACCTAAAAAAATGGTGAAATATTACAATCCAGCCATGGCCGATGCTGCAATATCATCGGCCATGGCTGGAAATACTAATGTGCCCCCACCCCACCCCACCGATCGCCCCCCCAGCCCCCCGATCTGTGGCCCGCTCCCCTCCGTCCTGTGCTCCGCTCCCCCGTCCTCCTGTCCGCTCCCCCCGTGCTCCAATCACACCCCCCCGTGCTCCAATCAAACCCCCCCGCACTCCGATCCCCCCCGTGCTCCGAACCACCCCCCCTGCACACCGATCCACCCCCCCTGCACACCGATCCACCCGCCCGCACACCGATCACTCTCCCCCATGCTCCGATCCCTCCCCCCCGTGCTCCGACGCCCCCCCGTGCCCTGATCTCCCCCCCCCTGTGCCCTGATCTCCCCCCCTTATACTTACCGATCCTGGCGGGGTCCGTCCGTCTTCTTCCCCGAGCGCCGCCATGTTCCAAAATGGCGGGCGCATGCGCAGTGCGCCCGCCGAATCTGCCGGCCGGCAGATTCGTTCCAATGTGAATTTTGATCACTGTGATATAATCTATCACAGTGGTCAAAATAAAAAAACAGTAAATGACCCCCCCATTTGTCCCCCATAGATAGGGACAATAATAAAATAAAGAATTTTTTTTTTTTTCACTAAGGTTGGAGTTAGAACTAGGGTTAGGGTTAGGGTTAGGGGTAGGGTTAGGGGTAGGGTTAGGGGTAGGGGTAGGGTTAGGGGTAGGGTTAGGGGTAGGGTTAGGGGTAGGGTTAGGGGTAGGGTTAGGGTTAGGGTTAGGGTTTCGGTATGTGCACACGTATTCTGGTCCTCTGCGGATTTTTCCGCAGCGGATTTGATAAATCCGCAGTGCTAAACCGCTGCGGATTTATGGCAGATTTACCGCGGTTTTTCTGCGCATTTCACTGCGGTTTTACAACTGCGATTTTCTATTGGAGCAGTTGTAAAACCGCTGTGGAATCCGCAGAAAGAAGTGACATGCTGCGGAATGTAAACCGCTGCGTTTCCGTGCAGTTTTTCCGCAGCATGTGTACAGCGATTTTTGTTTCCCATAGGTTTACATTGAAATGTAAACTCATGGGAAACTGCTGCGGATCCGCAGCGTTTTCCGAAGCGTGTGCACATACCTTTAGAATTAGGCTATGTGCACACGGTGCGGATTTGGCTGCAGATCCGCAGCGGATTGGCCGCTGCGGATCCGCAGCAGTGTTCCATCAGGTTTACAGTACCATGTAAACCTATGGAAAACCAAATCCGCTGTGCCCATGGTGCGGAAAATATCGCACGGAAACGCTGCGTTGTATTTTCCGCAGTATGTCAATTCTTTGTGCGGATTCCGCAGCGTTTTACACCTATTCCTCAATAGGAATCCGCAGGTGAAATCCGCAGTAAATCCGCAGGTAAAACGCAGTGCCTTTTACCCGCGGATTTTTCAAAAATGGTGCGGAAAAATCTCACACGAATCCGCAACGTGGGTACATAGCCTTAGGGTTAGGGTTGGGTTGGAATTAGGGTTGTGGTTAGGGTTAGGGGTGTGTTGGGGTTAGGGTTGTGGTTAGGGGTGTGTTGCGGTTAGGGTTGTGGTTAGGGTTACGGCTACAGTTGGGATAAGGGTTAGGGGTGTGTTGGCGTTAGAATTGAGGGGTTTCCACTGTTTAGGCACATCAGGGGGTCTCCAAACGCAACATGGCGCCACCATTGATTCCAGCCTATCTTTTATTCAAAAAATCAAATGGTGCTCCTTCCCTTCCGAGCCCCGACGTGTGCCCAAACAGTGGTTTACCCCCACATATGGGGTATCAGTGTACTCAGGACAAACTGGGCAACAATTACTGGGGTCCAATTTCTCCTGTTACCCTTGAGAAAATAAAGCTGTGAAGCACTTGGGGGTTCAAAGTGCTCACCACATATCTAGATAAGTTCCTTGGGGGGTCTAGTTTCCAAAATGGGGTCACTTGTGGGGGGTTTCTACTGTTTAGGCACACCAGGGGCTCTGCAAACGCAACGTGACGCCCGCAGACCATTCCATCAAAGTCTGCATTTCAAAACGTCACTACTTGACTTCCGAGCCCCGACATGTGCCCAAACAGTGGTTTACCCCCACATATGGGGTATCAGCGTACTCAGGACAAACTGGGCAACAATTACTGGGGTCCAATTTCTCCTGTTACCCTTGAGAAAATAAAAAATTGCTTGCTAAAACATCATTTTTGAGGAAAGAAAAATGATTTTTTATTTTCACGGCTCTGCGTTGTAAACGTCTGTGAAGCACTTGGGGGTTCAAAGTGCTCACCACATATCTAGATAAGTTCCTTGGGGGGTCTAGTTTCCAAAATGGGGTCACTTGTGGGGGGTTTCTACTGTTTAGGCACACCAGGGGCTCTGCAAACGCAACGTGACGCCCGCAGACCATTCCATCAAAGTCTGCATTTCAAAACGTCACTACTTGACTTCCGAGCCCCGACATGTGCCCAAACAGTGGTTTACCCCCACATATGGGGTATCAGCGTACTCAGGACAAACTGGGCAACAATTACTGGGGTCCAATTTCTCCTGTTACCCTTGAGAAAATAAAAAATTGCTTGCTAAAACATCATTTTTGAGGAAAGAAAAATGATTTTTTATTTTCACGGCTCTGCGTTGTAAACGTCTGTGAAGCACTTGGGGGTTCAAAGTGCTCACCACATATCTAGATAAGTTCCTTGGGGGGTCTAGTTTCCAAAATGGGGTCACTTGTGGGGGGTATCTACTGTTTAGGCACACCAGGGGCTCTGCAAACGCAACGTGACGCCCGCAGACCATTCCATCAAAGTCTGCATTTCAAAAGTCACTACTTCCCTTCTGAGCCCCGACGTGTGCCCAAACAGTGGTTTACCCCCACATATGGGGTATCAGCGTACTCAGGAGAAACTGGACAACAACTTTTGGGGTCCAATTTCTCCTGTAACCCTTGGGAAAATAAAAAATTCTGGGCTAAAAAATTATTTTTGAGGAAAGAAAACGTATTTATTATTTTCACTGCTCTGTGTTATAAACTTCTGTGAAGCACTTGGGGGTTCAAAGTGCTCACCTCACATCTAGATAAGTTCCTTTCGGGGTCTAGTTTCTAAAATGGGGTCACTTGTGGGGGGTTTCTACTGTTTAGCCACATCAGGGGCTCTGCAAACGCAACGTAACGCCCGCAGAGCATTCCATCAAAGTCTGCATTTCAAAATGTCACTACTTGACTTCCGAGCCCCGACATGTGCCCAAACTGTGGTTTACCCCCACATATGGGGTATCAGCGTACTCAGGAGAAACTGTACAACAACTTTTGGGGTCAAATTTCTCCTTTTACCCTTGGGAAAATAATAAATTGCAGGCTAAAAAATCATTTTAGAGAAAATAAAATTTTTATTTTATTTTCATGGCTCTGCGTTATAAACTTCTGTGAAGCACTTGGAAGTTCAAAGTCCTCACCACACATCTAGATTAGTTCCTTTGGGGGTCTAGTTTCCAAAATGGGGTCATATGTGGGGGATCTCCAATGTTTAGGCACACAGGGGCTCTCCAAACGTGACATGGTGTCCGCTAATGATTGGAGCTAATTTTCCATTTAAAAAGCCAATTGGCGTGCCTTCCCTTCCGAGCCCTGCCGTGCGCCCAAACAGTGGTTTACCCCCACATATGGGGTATCAGCGTACTCAGGACAAACTGGACAACAACATTTGCGGTCCAATTTCTCCTATTACCCTTGGCAAAATAGGAAATTCCAGGCTAAAAATCATTTTTGAGGAAAGAAAAATATTTTTTTATTTTCATGGCTCTGCATTATAAACTTCTGTGAAGCACCTGGGGGTTTAAAGTGCTCAATATGCATCTAGATAAGTTCCTTGGGGGGTCTAGTTTCCAAAATGGGGTCACTTGTGGGGGAGCTCCAATGCATAGGCACACAGGGGCTCTCTAAACGCGACATGATGTCCGCTAACAATTGGAGCTAATTTTCCATTCAAAAAGTCAAATGGCGCGCCTTCCCTTCCGAGCCCTGCCGTGTGCCCAAACAGTGGTTTACCCCCACATATGAGGTATCGGCGTACTCGGGAGAAATTGCCCAACAAATTTTAGGATTCATTTTATCCTATTGCCCATGTGAAAATGAAAAACTGAGGCGAAAAGAATTTTTTTGTGAAAAAAAAAGTACTTTTTCATTTTTACAGATCAATTTGTGAAGCACCTGAGGGTTTAAAGTGCTCAATATGCATCTAGATAAGTTCCTTGGGGGGTCTAGTTTCCAAAATGGGGTCATTTGTGGGGGAGCTCCAATGTTTAGGCACACGGGGGCTCTCCAAACACGACATGGTGTCCGCTAACGATGGAGATAATTTTTCATTCAAAAAGTCAAATGGCGCTCCTTCCCTTCCGAACCTTACCATGTGCCCAAACAGTGGTTTACCCCCACATGTGAGGTATCGGTGTACTCATGAGAAATTGCCCAACAAATTTTAGGATCCATTTTATCCTGTTGCCCATGTGAAAATGAAAAAAATTGAGGCTAAAAGAATTTTTTTGTGAAAAAAAAAGTACTTTTTCATTTTTACGGATCAATTTGTGAAGCCCCCGGGGGTTCAAAGTTCTCACTATGCATCTAGATAAGTTCCTTGGGGCGTCTAGTTTCCAAAATGGGGTCACGTGTGGGGGAGCTCCAATTTTTAGGCACACGGGGGCTCTCCAAACGTGACATGGTGTCCGCTAAAGAGTGGAGCCAATTTTTCATTCAAAAAGTCAAATGGCGCTCCTTCCCTTCCAAGCCCTGCCGTGCGCCCAAACAGTGGTTTACCCCCACATATGAGGTATCAGCGTACTCAGGACAAATTGGACAACAACTTTCGTGGTTCAGTTTCTCCTTGTACCATTGGGAAAATAAAAAAAATGTTGCTAAAAGATAATTTTTGTGACTAAAAAGTTAAATGTTCATTTTTTCCTTCCATGTTGCTTCTGCTGCTGTGAAGCACCTGAAGGGTTAAAAAACTTCTTGAATGTGGTTTTGAGCACCTTGAGGGGTGCATTTTTTAGAATGGTGTCACTTTTGGGTATTTTCAGCCATATAGACCCCTCAAACTGACTTCAAATGTGAGGTGGTCCCTAAAAAAAATGGTTTTGTAAATTTCGTTGTAAAAATGAGAAATCGCTGGTCAAATTTTAACTCTTATAACTTCCTAGCAAAAAAAAATTTTGTTTCCAAAATTGTGCTGGTGTAAAGTAGACATGTGGGAAATGTTATTTATTAACTATTTTGTGTCACATAACTCTCTGGTTTAACAGAATAAAAATTCAAAATGTGAAAATTGCGAAATTTTCAAAATTTTCGCCAAATTTCCGTTTTTATCACAAATAAACGCAGAATTTATTGACCTAAATTTACCACTAACATGAAGCCCAATATGTCACGAAAAAACAATCTCAGAACCGCTAGGATCCGTTGAAGCGTTCCTGAGTTATTACCTCATAAAGGGACACTGGTCAGAATTGCAAAAAACGGCCAGGTCATTAAGGTCAAAATAGGCTGGGTCATGAAGGGGTTAATGCTTATATGTGCTGAACCTTTATGGGCATATGGCTTGTCATTTTGATTAAGATGTATCAGTGGAACCTGTTTATAGTGTCTAACTGGTCTGTAGGAGCCAGAACTCTTAATGGTTGGTAGGGGATCAAGTACTTGCTTCTCACTGCAAACTCTTAATAGTTGGTAGGGGATCAAGTACTTGCTTCTCACTGCAAATTGTAAATACATTTAGATAATTTATACAATTTGATTTTCTGGATTTTATTTTTGATATTCTATGTCTCAGTGTTAAAATTAACCTACCCTTAAAATTATAGACATTTGTAATGTCTTTGTCAGTGAGCAAACTGGCAAAATCAGCAAGGGATCAAATACTTATTTCCCCCACTGTATATGTGCCCTCCTATCCTGGTATAATATTCCCCATTCAGATATACATGTGCCCTATCCAGGTATATATTTGCCCCCTCTCATCCTGGTATAATGGGCCCATCCTCGTGCATCTGTCCTTAATATGTGCCCCAACCGGCTATAATGTGCTCTGTTTTGTAATGCATTAAAAATAAATCATTTTTGGATCTGAGTTTTATCATTGTTTGGTCTGATTTTTACCATCAGTGTTTCATCAGTAATTTTCACTAATGAAAAATAAATCAAATGCAAAGCTTCTATTGTGTATTGTAATGCTAATCACTAGAGTTGAGCGACCTTGACCTTTTTAGAGTCGAGCCGGGTTTTGCGAAACCCGACTATGTCCAAAGTCGGGTCGAGTGAAATCGGCCGATTATGACGTAAAGTCGGGATCGACCGAAACACGAAACCCAATGCAAGTCAATGGGGCAGCATAGTCGGCAGTGAGTGGGGGCCAGGAAAACACCTAGAGTACCCATTTTAATGTCAAAACCATCCATTCTTCTTAATGAAGCTTGTCAAGCGTAATTTACCTTATAATAATTGGAAGGCATTTGAAATTGGGGGTCATTTGGCTAAAGTTGTGGGGGGTAGGGCTGGTTCAAGTAATTAGTGGGCCCAGGAAATCTGGACCACGTCACGGCAGTGGAGCAGGGAGAGGTAAGTATTTCAACTTTGCAAGTGCTGTGAACCTGAGCAAGCAGGGGGGGCCCACTCGTTGGCATTGGCACTGGCACAGGGCCCCTCAAAGTACAGCGGTGTGTTTGCACGGCGGGGGCGCCTCCCACCGGCAGCAACACTTTTGCGTACTATGAGAGGCCCTGTGCCAGTGACGTCGCCAACTAGTATTCCTCCCCCCACCTGATGAAGGAACCTGCACTTTCATCTGCACCTTCCTCTTTGTCCCCGTGTAAGGTGGTATGGTATGCGGGAAGAGCAACCTGACTTTCAGCAGGGTCACAATGTTGTTGTGTAGCGTGCACGGGGAATGTTGCGTTATGGGTCAATGTACCAGCAGACTCATCTATCACTGGCTGGGCAATGGGCACGATGAAGTGGAAACACAGATATAGGCCCAAAGAAGAAAGTGGGCTAAATGCAGTTCAAAATTGGTAACACAGGAATAACCAGGGGGCATTGCAGTGGAGGACAACTGGAATGAGAGGCTGACACAGAGAGTAGGGCCAAATCAGTAAGTAGTCGAAATGCAGTTCAAAATTGGCAACCGTAGTAAACAGGCGGCACAGCTTTGTTCAGTGGAGGAGAACAGCAAGGAGTGGCAGACACCGATAGTAGGCCCCAACCCAACTAGTAGGCCAAATGCAGTCTAACATTAACAACTACTTAACGAGAGGCTGAAAATGGAATTTCAGGACAGGAAACCAGGAGAACAGCAAGGAGTGGCAGACACCGATAGTAGGCCCCAAACCAACTAGTACGCCAAATGCAGTTGTTCCATTTAACCACAATTTAATGAGAGCCTGAAGATAGAAGCTCAGGAAAGGCAACCTGGGGAACACCTTGGAGTGTAACACACCATCTCTCTCCACCCCATACCCATTTTGTAGGCCTAATGCTGTGTACTTTTCTACAACTACTAAACGAGAGTCGGAAGACCGAAGCAATGGCAAGGAAACCTGGGGAACACCTTGGAGTGTAACACACCATCTCTCTCCACCCCATACCCAATTTGTAGGCCTAATGCAGCCTACTTTCCGACACCTACTAAACGAGAGCATGAAGATCGAAGTTCAGGAAAGGCAACCTGGGGAACACCTTGGAGTGTAACACACCATCTCTCTCCACCCCATACCCATTTTGTAGGCCTAATGCAGTGTACTTTTCTACAACTACTAAACGAGAGTCGGAAGACCGAAGCAATGGCAAGGAAACCTGGGGAACACCTTGGAGTGTAACACACCATCTCTCTCCACCCCATTCCCCATTTTTTAGGCCTAATGCAGCCTACTTTCCGACACCTACTAAACGAGAGCATGAAGATCGAAGCTCAGGAAAGGCAACCTGGGGAACACCTTGGAGTGTAACACACCATCTCTCTCCACCCCATACCCATTTTTTAGGCCTAATGCAGTGTACTTTTCTACAACTACTAAACGAGAGTCGGAAGACCGAAGCAATGGCAAGGAAACCTGGGGAACACCTTGGAGTGTAACACACCATCTCTCTCCACCCCATTCCCCATTTTTTAGGCCTAATGCAGCCTACTTTCCGACACCTACTAAACGAGAGCATGAAGATCGAAGCTCAGGAAAGGCAACCTGGGGAACACCTTGGAGTGTAACACACCATCTCTCTCCACCCCATACCCATTTTGTAGGCCTAATGCTGTGTACTTTTCTACAACTACTAAACGAGAGTCGGAAGACCGAAGCAATGGCAAGGAAACCTGGGGAACACCTTGGAGTGTAACACACCATCTCTCTCCACCCCATACCCAATTTGTAGGCCTAATGCAGCCTACTTTCCGACACCTACTAAACGAGAGCATGAAGATCGAAGCTCAGGAAAGGCAACCTGGGGAACACCTTGGAGTGTAACACACCATCTCTCTCCACCCCATACCCAATTTGTAGGCCTAATGCAGCCTACTTTCCGACACCTACTAAACGAGAGCATGAAGATCGAAGCTCAGGAAAGGCAACCTGGGGAACACCTTGGAGTGTAACACACCATCTCTCTCCACCCCATACCCATTTTTTAGGCCTAATGCAGTGTACTTTTCTACAACTACTAAACGAGAGTCGGAAGACCGAAGCAATGGCAAGGAAACCTGGGGAACACCTTGGAGTGTAACACACCATCTCTCTCCACCCCATTCCCCATTTTTTAGGCCTAATGCAGCCTACTTTCCGACACCTACTAAACGAGAGCATGAAGATCGAA
The DNA here is from genome assembly GCF_032444005.1 of Ranitomeya imitator. Lineage (NCBI taxonomy): Eukaryota > Metazoa > Chordata > Amphibia > Anura > Dendrobatidae > Ranitomeya > Ranitomeya imitator. Next base: position 260,492,109 of record NC_091284.1, on the reverse strand, counting down.
GCTCAGGAAAGGCAACCTGGGGAACACCTTGGAGTGTAACACACCATCTCTCTCCACCCCATACCCATTTTGTAGGCCTAATGCAGCGTACTTTTCTACAACTACTAAACGAGAGCATGAAGATCGAAGCTCAGGAAAGGCAACCTGGTGAAAACCTTGGAGTGTAACACAACCTGTCTCTACACCCCATACCAAATTTGTAGGCCTAATGCAGCGTAGTTTCCACCAACTACTAAACGAGAGCCGGAAGATCGAAGCTCATGAAAGGCAACCCGGGGAACACCTTGGAGTGTAACACAACCTCTCTCTACACCACGAAAGGGCTGATTCTTAGGAAGGAAGGCTGTTGTAAATAAGCATTGCGCGTCCGAGGGTGATTATATTCTTATTCGGTATCTACTCACCCTCGGACGCGCCATGCTTCTTGATTTGTAATTAATGTTTATTTGCAATGTGCTTTTGACTTACTCAATTATTTTTTTAATTATTGATTTTATTAAATTAATAGTTTAACATCTTATTGGAAATAATTTAAAGGAGACGCGACAGGACAACACTCGGTGGATGCCATATCTGTGTTAACAACTCCAAAAAACTTTCAGTTAACTTCTTGCAGGAGAAAGAAATTGTAGCTGTTGGACCTTTGTAGTACAGTTCCAGATATTTGTTGTGTGTTTGTTTTGATTGTTAAAATGTCTGCATTTGAGATCTCAACACGATCTTATTTTTTATAATCAAATTAATTTTTTAAATATTTTATTAGGTTGGTTCAAGGGGTACACGGGCCGCAGTAGACAGGTCAGTGGAGGCCTAGTGGAAGGAGGGACCGCAGATGCGCCACTGTTTCACCCATACACAATTAGTAGGCCTAATGCAGCGTAGTTTCCAACAGCTACTAAACGAGAGCCGGAAGATCGAAGCTCAGGAAAGGCAACCTGGGGAACACCTTGGAGTGTAACACAACCTCTCTCTACACCACGGAAGGGCTGATTCTTAGGAAGGAAGGCTGTTTTAAATAAGCATTGCGCGTCCGAGGGTGATTATATTCTTATTCGGTATCTACTCACCCTCGGACGCGCCATGCTTCTTGATTTGTAATTAATGTTTATTTGCAATGTGCTTTTGACTTACTCAATTATTTTTTTAATTATTGATTTTATTAAATTAATAGTTTAACATCTTATTGGAAATAATTTAAAGGAGACGCGACAGGACAACACTCGGTGGATGCCATATCTGTGTTAACAACTCCAAAAAACTTTCAGTTAACTTCTTGCAGGAGAAAGAAATTGTAGCTGTTGGACCTTTGTAGTACAGTTCCAGATATTTGTTGTGTGTTTGTTTTGATTGTTAAAATGTCTGCATTTGAGATCTCAACACGATCTTATTTTTTATAATCAAATTAATTTTTTAAATATTTTATTAGGTTGGTTCAAGGGGTACACGGGCCGCAGTAGACAGGTCAGTGGAGGCCTAGTGGAAGGAGGGACCGCAGATGCGCCACTGTTTCACCCATACACAATTAGTAGGCCTAATGCAGCGTAGTTTCCAACAGCTACTAAACGAGAGCCGGAAGATCGAAGCTCAGGAAAGGCAACCTGGGGAACACCTTGGAGTGTAACACAACCTCTCTCTACACCACGGAAGGGCTGATTCTTAGGAAGGAAGGCTGTTTTAAATAAGCATTGCGCGTCCGAGGGTGATTATATTCTTATTCGGTATCTACTCACCCTCGGACGCGCCATGCTTCTTGATTTGTAATTAATGTTTATTTGCAATGTGCTTTTGACTTACTCAATTATTTTTTTAATTATTGATTTTATTAAATTAATAGTTTAACATCTTATTGGAAATAATTTAAAGGAGACGCGACAGGACAACACTCGGTGGATGCCATATCTGTGTTAACAACTCCAAAAAACTTTCAGTTAACTTCTTGCAGGAGAAAGAAATTGTAGCTGTTGGACCTTTGTAGTACAGTTCCAGATATTTGTTGTGTGTTTGTTTTGATTGTTAAAATGTCTGCATTTGAGATCTCAACACGATCTTATTTTTTATAATCAAAATAATTTTTTAAATATTTTATTAGGTTGGTTCAAGGGGTACACGGGCCGCAGTAGACAGGTCAGTGGAGGCCTAGTGGAAGGAGGGACCGCAGATGCGCCACTGTTTCACCCATACACAATTAGTAGGCCTAATGCAGCGTAGTTTCCAACAGCTACTAAACGAGAGCCGGAAGATCGAAGCTCAGGAAAGGCAACCTGGGGAACACCTTGGAGTGTAACACAACCTCTCTCTACACCACGGAAGGGCTGATTCTTAGGAAGGAAGGCTGTTTTAAATAAGCATTGCGCGTCCGAGGGTGATTATATTCTTATTCGGTATCTACTCACCCTCGGACGCGCCATGCTTCTTGATTTGTAATTAATGTTTATTTGCAATGTGCTTTTGACTTACTCAATTATTTTTTTAATTATTGATTTTATTAAATTAATAGTTTAACATCTTATTGGAAATAATTTAAAGGAGACGCGACAGGACAACACTCGGTGGATGCCATATCTGTGTTAACAACTCCAAAAAACTTTCAGTTAACTTCTTGCAGGAGAAAGAAATTGTAGCTGTTGGACCTTTGTAGTACAGTTCCAGATATTTGTTGTGTGTTTGTTTTGATTGTTAAAATGTCTGCATTTGAGATCTCAACACGATCTTATTTTTTATAATCAAATTAATTTTTTTTATATTTAATGATGTTGGTTCAAGGGGTACACGGGCAGCAATAGACAGGTCAGTGGAGGCCTAGTGGAAGGAGTGACGGCAGACAGGCATCAAAGGCCTAACATTGGGCTGGCTGTAGGCAAGTTAAAATTGGTTCCAGGGGAACACGGCCATCAGTGGCCTGGTCAGTGTAGTTGTAGTTGAAAGAACGGGACGCAGACAGGCTTCGAAGGCCTAACATAATAACATAGGGCTGGCTGTAGGCAAGTTAAAATTGGTTCCAGGGGAACACGGCCATCAGTGGCCTGGTCAGTGTAGTTGTAGTTGAAAGAACGGGACGCAGACAGGCTTCGAAGGCCTAACATAACAAACTTGGGCTGGCTGTAGGCACTTTTAAATTGGTTCCAGGGGTACACGGGCAGCAGTGGTCTGGTCAGTGGAAGTCTAGTGGAAGGAGTGACCGCAGACAGGCTTCCAAGGCCTAACATAACAAACTTGGGCTGGCTGTAGGCACTTTTAAATTGGTTCCAGGGGTACATGGGCAGCAGTGGTCTGGTCAGTGGAAGTCTAGTGGAAGGAGTGACCGCAGACAGGCTTCCAAGGCCTAACATAACAAACTTGGGCTGGCTGTAGGCACTTTTAAATTGGTTCCAGGGGTACACGGGCAGCAGTGGTCTGGTCTGTGGAAGTCTAGTGGAAGGAGTGACCGCAGACAGGCTTCGAAGGCCTAACATAACAAACTTGGGCTGGCTGTAGGCACTTTTAAATTGGTTCCAGGGGTACACGGGCAGCAGTGGTCTGGTCAGTGGAAGTCTAGTGGAAGGAGTGACCGCAGACAGGCTTCCAAGGCCTAACATAACAAACTTGGGCTGGCTGTAGGCACTTTTAAATTGGTTCCAGGGGTACACGGGCAGCAGTGGTCTGGTCTGTGGAAGTCTAGTGGAAGGAGTGACCGCAGACAGGCTTCGAAGGCCTAACATAACAAACTTGGGCTGGCTGTAGGCACTTTTAAATTGGTTCCAGGGGTACACGGGCAGCAGTGGTCTGGTCAGTGGAAGTCTAGTGGAAGGAGTGACCGCAGACAGGCTTCCAAGGCCTAACATAACAAACTTGGGCTGGCTGTAGGCACTTTTAAATTGGTTCCAGGGGTACATGGGCAGCAGTGGTCTGGTCAGTGGAAGTCTAGTGGAAGGAGTGACCGCAGACAGGCTTCCAAGGCCTAACATAACAAACTTGGGCTGGCTGTAGGCACTTTTAAATTGGTTCCAGGGGTACACGGGCAGCAGTGGTCTGGTCTGTGGAAGTCTAGTGGAAGGAGTGACCGCAGACAGGCTTCGAAGGCCTAACATAACAAACTTGGGCTGGCTGTAGGCACTTTTAAATTGGTTCCAGGGGTACACGGGCAGCAGTGGTCTGGTCAGTGGAAGTCTAGTGGAAGGAGTGACCGCAGACAGGCTTCCAAGGCCTAACATAACAAACTTGGGCTGGCTGTAGGCACTTTTAAATTGGTTCCAGGGGTACACGGGCAGCAGTGGTCTGGTCTGTGGAAGTCTAGTGGAAGGAGTGACCGCAGACAGGCTTCGAAGGCCTAACATAACAAACTTGGGCTGGCTGTAGGCACTTTTAAATTGGTTCCAGGGGTACACGGGCAGCAGTGGTCTGGTCAGTGGAAGTCTAGTGGAAGGAGTGACCGCAGACAGGCTTCCAAGGCCTAACATAACAAACTTGGGCTGGCTGTAGGCACTTTTAAATTGGTTCCAGGGGTACATGGGCAGCAGTGGTCTGGTCAGTGGAAGTCTAGTGGAAGGAGTGACCGCAGACAGGCTTCCAAGGCCTAACATAACAAACTTGGGCTGGCTGTAGGCACTTTTAAATTGGTTCCAGGGGTACACGGGCAGCAGTGGTCTGGTCTGTGGAAGTCTAGTGGAAGGAGTGACCGCAGACAGGCTTCGAAGGCCTAACATAACAAACTTGGGCTGGCTGTAGGCACTTTTAAATTGGTTCCAGGGGTACACGGGCAGCAGTGGTCTGGTCAGTGGAAGTCTAGTGGAAGGAGTGACGGCAGACAGTCTTCGAAGGCCTAACATAACAAAATTGGGCTGACTGTAGGCACTTTTAAATTGGTTCCAGGGTAACACGGCCAGCAGTGGCCTGGTCAGTGTAGTAGTTGTAGAAAGAAGGGACCGCAGACAGGCTTCGAAGGCCTAACATAACAAAAATGTCAAAACAATGGTATTGTCAGTGCCAGGCATTGAAGGATGTCAGCGCCTAGACTACACATTGGTGAAGCTGTGAGAGATAATTTTGCTAGTGGTAGAGCACTGTTTGAGCTGGGGGGGGGGAACTGTCTTGTGGCCGGCGGTACAGGCACAGGGCCCCTCATATTACAACGGTGTGTCTGACGTTGGGTGCGCACCACCACCGCCAGAGACACTTTATTGTACTATGAGGGACCCAGTGGCAGTGCCGTCGACCAAAAGCGGCCACACCCACCTCTTCAGACAAACAGCACTCTCAAGGGTCCAAGCGCAAAGTGGCGATAGCACGGCCCCGTGTGGGGAGTTTGGCCATTTCGTGAGGTGGAAACATGTCGTATGCTGGACAATCAGGTGAAGAAAATTACGAGATTGGAAAAGTCATTCAGAATAGTCCACAGGCAAGACCTTTTCATAGGAAAGCTAGGTGTCAGCCGGGCAGGGTGGGGCAAAAGATTTTGAAATCCAGTTGTGGTTCATTTTAATGAAGGTTAGATCATCTACATTTTGGGTAGCCAGACGAGTCCTTTTTTCTGTTAGTATTGAACCTGCAGCACTGAATACTCTTTCTGATAGGACACTAGCTGCCGGGCAAGCAAGCTCCTGCAATGCATATTCTGCCAATTCTGGCCAGGTGTCTAATTTGGATGCCCAGTAATCAAATGGGAATGACGGTTGAGGGAGAACGTCGATAAGGGATGAAAAATAGTTTGTAACCATACTGGACAAATGTTGTCTCCTGTCACTTTGAATTGATGCTGCAGTACCTGTCCTGTCTGCGGTCATAGAAAAATCACTCCACAACCTGGTCAGAAAACCCCTCTGGCCAACGCCACTTCTGATTTCTGCCCCTCTAACACCTCTGGTCTGCTGGCCCCTGGAGCTCGTGTGAGAACGATCACGGGCGCTGTGTGCAGGGAATGCCAGAAGCAAACGGTCAACAAGAGTTGATTGTTTTGTTGCTAATATTAGTTCCAAGTTCTCATGTGGCATAATATTTTGCAATTTGCCTTTATAGCGAGGATCAAGGAGGCAGGCCAACCAGTAATCGTCATCGTTCATCATTTTTGTAATGCGTGTGTCCCTTTTGAGGATACGCAAGGCATAATCCGCCATGTGGGCCAAAGTTCCCGTTGTCAAATCTGCGGTTGTGCTTGGTTGAGGGGCAGTTGCAGGCAAATCTACGTCACTTGTGTCCCTCAAAAAACCAGAACCCGGCCTTGCCACGCCACCAATTTCCCGTGCCCCCGGGAAAGCTTCCTCATTAAAAATATACTCATCCCCATCATCCTCCTCATCCTCCACCTCCTCTTCGCCCGGTACCTCGTCATGTACACTGCCCTGACCAGACAATCGCTGACTGTCATCAAGGCTTTCCTCTTCCTCTGGTGCAGACGCCTGATCCTTTATGTGCGTCAAACTTTGCATCAGCAGACGCATTAGGGGGATGCTCATGCTTATTATGGCGTTGTCTGCACTAACCAGCCGTGTGCATTCCTCAAAACACTGAAGGACTTGACACATGTCTTGAATCTTCGACCACTGCACACCTGACAACTCCATGTCTGCCATCCTACTGCCTGCCCGTGTATGTGTATCCTCCCACAAAAACATAACAGCCCGCCTCTGTTCGCACAGTCTCTGAAGCATGTGCAGTGTTGAGTTCCACCTTGTTGCAACGTCTATGATTAGGCGATGCTGGGGAAGGTTCAAAGAACGCTGATAGGTCTGCATACGGCTGGAGTGTACAGGCGAACGGCGGATATGTGCGCAAAGTCCACGCACTTTGAGGAGCAGGTCGGATAACCCCGGATAACTTTTCAGGAAGCACTGCACCACCAGGTTTAAGGTGTGAGCCAGGCAAGGAATGTGTTTCAGTTGGGAAAGGGAGATGGCAGCCATGAAATTCCTTCCGTTATCACTCACTACCTTGCCTGCCTCAAGATCTACAGTGCCCAGCCACGACTGCGTTTCTTGCTGCAAGAACTCGGACAGAACTTCCGCGGTGTGTCTATTGTCGCCCAAACACTTCATAGCCAATACAGCCTGCTGATGTATGCCAGTAGCTGCCCCATAATGGGAGACCTGGTGTGCAACAGTGGCAGGTGCGGATGGAGTGTTTGTGCGACTGCGGTCTGTGGACGAGCTCTTGCTTCTGCAGGAGGACGAGGAGGAGGAGGAGGAGGGGGTGCGAACGGCTACAGACAACTGTTTACTAGACCGTGGGCTAGGCAGAACTGTCCCAAACTTGCTGTCCCCTGTGGACCCTGAATCCACCACATTTACCCAGTGTGCCGTGATGGACACGTAACGTCCCTGGCCATGCCTACTGGTCCATGCATCTGTTGTCAGGTGCACCTTTGTGCTCACAGATTGCCTGAGTGCATGGACGATGCGCTCTTTAACATGCTGGTGGAGGGCTGGGATGGCTTTTCTGGAAAAAAAGTGTCGACTGGGTAGCTCGTAGCGTGGTACAGCGTAGTCCATCAGGTCTTTGAAAGCTTCGCTTTCAACTAACCGGTAGGGCATCATCTCTAACGAGATTAGTCTAGCTATGTGGGCGTTCAAACCCTGTGTACGCGGATGCGAGGCTAAGTATTTCCTTTTTCTAACCATAGTCTCATGTAGGGTGAGCTGGACTGGAGAGCTGGAGATCGTGGAACTAGCGGGGGTGCCGGTGGACATGGCAGACTGAGAGACGGTGGGAGATGGTATTGTTGCCGCCGGTGCCCTAGATGCAGTGTTTCCTACTACGAAACTGGTGATTCCCTGACCCTGACTGCTTTGGCCTGGCAAAGATACCTGCACAGATACAGCAGGTGGTGCGCTAAATGGTGGTCCTACACTGCCGGAAGGGATGTTGCGTTGATGACTAGCTTCATTGGCCGAGGGTGCAACAACCTTAAGGGACGTTTGGTAGTTAGTCCAAGCTTTCAAATGCATGGTGGTTAAATGTCTATGCATGCAACTTGTATTGAGACTTTTCAGATTCTGACCTCTGCTTAAGGAAGTAGAACATTTTTGACAGATGACTTTGCGCTGATCAATTGGATGTTGTTTAAAAAAATGCCAGACTGCACTCTTTCTAGCATCGGATACCTTTTCAGGCATTGCAGACTGAGCTTTAACCGGATGGCCACGCTGTCCTCCACCAGGTTTTGGCTTTGCCACGCGTTTTGGGCAAGATACGGGCCCGGCAGATGGAACCTGTGGCGATGTTGATGCCTGCTGCGGCCCCTCCTCCTCCTCTGCTTCAGAACTGCTGCCGCCTGCACCCTGTTCCCCCAATGGCTGCCAATCGGGGTCAAGAACTGGGTCATCTAATAACTCTTCTTGTACCTCCTGCGCAACTTCGTCTGTGTCACCGTGTCGTTCGGTGGTATAGCGTTCGTGATGGGGCAACATAGTCTCATCAGGGTCTGATTCTTGATCAGCACCCTGCGAGGGCAATGTTGTGGTCTGAGTCAAAGGACCAGCATAGTAGTCTGGCTGTGGCTGTGCGTCAGTGCACTCCATGTCAGATTCAATTTGTAATGGGCATGGACTGTTAACTGCTTCACTTTCTAAGCCAGGGACGGTATGTGTAAAGAGCTCCATGGAGTAAAAAAGAAAAAGTAGGCGCGCACTTACCCTGTTGCGGTGAATATCACTTTATTAGGACATATAAACAAACGGATAGCAGGGAGGGATAGGGTCAGCCACGGACAACGATCGTTTCGTGCTCTACGGCACTTCAACGGGAAGGACCCGTTGAAGGGCCGTAGAGCACGAAACGATCGTTGTCCGTGGCTGACCCTATCCCTCCCTGCTATCCGTTTGTTTATATGTCCTAATAAAGTGATATTCACCGCAACAGGGTAAGTGCGCGCCTACTTTTTCTTTTTTGCCATTTGGATTCTGCACACATTTTTCCTGGCAGCAGCACCCCGTTGATTCAGGTGTAAAGGATTCATACAGCCAGTATCACTTTCTGTGGTGCTAGACCGATATTATAATACGGTCACTGAGTTGGACCTTTGAGCAGTGCGGATGTATGTTTTCTCTACTATTGAGCTCCATGGAGTAACCCGTTGTGTCGCCTGCTGCATTCTTCTCTGTTGTTGTTTTTGCTGAAGAGGACAAGGAAGTGACTTGTCCCTGACCGTGAACATCCACTAACGACGCGCTGCTTTTACTTTTACCAGTTTCACGAGAGGAGGCAAAAGAGCTAGAGGCTGAGTCAGCAAGATAAGCCAAAACTTGCTCTTGCTGCTCCGGCTTTAAAAGCGGTTTTCCTAATCCCAGAAAAGGGAGCGTTCGAGGCCTTGTGTAGCCGGACGACGAACCTGGCTCCACAGCTCCAGACTTAGGTGCAATATTTTTTTCCCCACGACCACCTGATGCTCCACCACTACCACTACCCTCATTACCAGCTGACAATGAACGCCCCCGGCCACGACCTCTTCCACTAGACTTCCTCATTGTTTTAAAAACGTAACCAAACTAACGTTATTTGTTGCAGTCACACAACTTACATGGTGAGCTATAACTTCAGTATGATTTAGCTACCCCTTTACAGGTTGGTGAGACCACAGCGAAAATCAGGCCCAATGTTACACACTCTTTTTTTGGTGGCTGCAAATTAGAGAGATGCCCCACACGCAGGACTGTCACTGAAGCACAAATGTTAATATTAATGTCACACTATTATTTTTTTTTTATTTTTATTTTTTTCAGGAACACTTTAGAAACCCCCCCAAAAAAAAAAAATAGATTTTTGCAGGGAGAATTTAGAAAACAAATGTAACAAACTATATGCTTTCTATGGGCCACTGAGTGAGAGATGACGCACACAGGAATCAGGAGTGGCACACAAGCCCAGAGGCCAATATTTTTCTACCAATGATTGATGGAGTTATTTTCTCTGGTAGATTTTGGAACCCAAATCAAGGAAAAAAAATATAGGCTTTCTATGGACCACAATTGGAGAGAGAGAGAGAGAGAGAGATGGCACACCCAGGAGTCAAGACTGGCACACAAGCAGAAAGGCCAATATTAATCTCCCATTTTTTGGGGGGGTTTGTTTTTTTTTTTTTTTTCAGGGAGACTTTAGAAAAAAAAATAATAAAAAAAATATGATTTTATCAGGAAGAATTTAGAAACCAAATAAAATAAAATGATTTTTTCAGGGAGAATTTATAAAACAAATAAAAACAAAAATAGGCGTTCTATGGCCCACTGACTGAGAGATGACGCACCCAGGAGTCAAGACTGGCACACAAGCAGAAAGGCCAATATTAATCTCCCACTGTTTTTTTTTTTTTTTTTTTTTTTTCAGGGAGACTTTAGAAAAAAAAATAATAAAAAAAATATGATTTTATCAGGAAGAATTTAGAAACCAAATAAAATAAAATGATTTTTTCAGGGAGAATTTAGAAAACAAATAAAACCAAAAATAGGCGTTCTATGGCCCACTGACTGAGAGAGAGAGAGAGATGGAACGCTTAGTACTGGCACACAAGCCCAAAGGGCAATATTAATCTCCCTTTTTTTTTCAGGGAGAATTTCTAAAACCCCAAAAAAAAAAAAAATAGGCTTTCTATGGCCCACTATTTGTGAGAGAGATGGGACGCTCAGGACTGGCACAGATGGCACGCTCAGGACTGGCACAGAAGCCCAGAGGCCAATATTAATCTCCCTTTTTTTCTGGGAGAATTTATAAAACCAAAAAAATATTTAAATAGGCTTTCTATGGCCCACTATTTGTGAGAGAGATGGCACGCTCAGGACTGGCACAGATGGCACGCTCACAACTGGCACACAAGCCCAGAGGCCAATATTAATCTCCCTTTTTTCAGGGAAAATTTATAAAACCAAAAAAAAAATTAAATAGGCTTTCTATGGCCCACTATTTGTGAGAGAGATGGCACGCTCAGGACTGGCACAGATGGCACGCTCACAACTGGCACACAAGCCCAGAGGCCAATATTAATCTCCCTTTTTTCAGGGAAAATTTATAAAACAAAAAAAAAAATTAAATAGGCTTTCTATGGCCCACTATTTGTGAGAGAGATGGCACGCTCAGGACTGGCACAGATGGCACGCTCACAACTGGCACACAAGCCCAGAGGCCAATATTAATCTCCCTTTTTTTCAGGGAGAATTTATAAAACCAAAAAAAAAATTAAATAGGCTTTCTATGGCCCACTATTTGTGAGAGAGATGGCACGCTCAGGGCTGGCACAGATGGCACGCTCAGGACTGGCACACAAGCCCAGAGGCCAATATTAATCTCCCTTTTTTTCAGGGAGAATTTATAAAACCCCCAAAAAAATAAAATAGGCTTTCTATGGCCCACTATTTGTGAGAGAGATGGCACACTCAGGACTGGCACACAAGCCCAAAGGCCAATATTAATCTCCCACTGTATTTTTATCAGGGAGAATTTATACACCCCACAAAAAAAAATACAGAAAAATGAAAAGGCTTTCTATGGCCCACTATGTGAGAGAGATGGCACACACAGGGATGGCACTCTAGCAGAAATGCCAAATTGCCAATCTTAATCTCCCACCAAAAAAAAAAAAAAAAAAAAAAACAGGGAATGTCCTACAATTACTATCTCCCTGCCTGCAGTAATCTCAGCCAGGTATGGCAGGCAGCTACTATCTCCCTGCCTGCAGTAATCTCAGCCAGGTATGGCAGGCAGCAATAAGGAGTGGACTGATGCACAAATGAAATAAAAAGTGTGGACAAACAAAAAAGATAGCTGTGCAGAAAGGAAGGAACAAGAGGATTTGTGCTTTGAAAAAAGCAGTTGGTTTGCACAGCGGCGTACACACAGCAATGCAGCTATCAGGGAGCCTTCTAGGGCAGCCCAATGAGCTACAGCGCTGAGGGGGAAAAAAAAAAAAAAAAACTTCCACTGTCCCTGCACACCGAGGGTGGTGTTGGACAGTGCAAATCGCTACAGCACAAGCGGTTTTGTGGTTAATGGACCCTGCCTAACGCTATCCCTGCTTCTGACAAAGCGGCAGCAACCTCTCCCTAAGCTCAGATCAGCAGCAGTAAGATGGCGGTCGGCGGGAACGCCTCTTTATAGCCCCTGTGACGTCGCAGACAGCAAGCCAATCACTGCAATGCCCTTCTCTAAGATGGTGGGGACCAGGACCTATGTCATCACGCTGCCCACACTCTGCGTTTACCTTCATTGGCTGAGAAATGGCGCTTTTCGCGTCATTGAAACGCGACTTTGGCGCGAAAGTCGCGTACCGCATGGCCGACCCCGCACAGGGGTCGGATCGGGTTTCATGAAACCCCGACTTAGCCAAAAGTCGGTGACTTTTGAAAATGTTCGACCCGTTTCGCTCAACCCTACTAATCACTAATAGCACACAGATTGCACACTCATGCCATCTGTGTGCTGGATCCATAGACTTGGATAGATTATTTTGATCTGTGACTCGGATTAAAAATAGATATGTCTCCGCGATTCTTTGTAGACACGGACATGATAACAGCCTAATAAAATATAATGAGTATGTGTTTTATTCTTGGAGAAACACTGATAATACACGTCTGTGAATCATGGACATCTAATTTAGGCCTAAGAGTTCTAGCAGAATGTGTCACTTTAATTAATTTTGCTGCCTCTTCATATTTTTAGAGCAGGGATAAACAATTTGGAGCACTTCAGTTTTTTTTTAAACTGGTATTGCCCTCATCCCCTGACAGACAGTTGTACTTTCACATTAGCTGCAGTGTTGCAGGTAACAGAGCCCCAGCCAAGGCTGGGTTTCGCTATTTAGCTATTAGATATTATAGAGGCAAAACTATGATCTTATATGCATCTTGCTTCTTTTGAGGCATCCAATGATTTTACTTGTAATGGCATCAGCTGATTGGCGCTAAGTACCGGGCTAAATATTGACCCCTTTGGTAGCCATGATCCAGACTAAAATTTACCTGATTGACAAGGTGTCTAAAAAGGAGAGACTTGACGGATCCAGATATTTCTAGGTGTTCTGTTCTTTGGATGAAAGAAAAAAATGTTGAGAGTGCAGATGACATGAGATAAAGTCACAAAACTATCAAAAATGATGCTTCAAAATTGCTATCAAGTTTATTTTGAAAAAAGAAAACGTTTCCATTAAACAAGCAGACAAGTATAGAATGAACACAAAAGACAAACACAGAACACAATGGCACAAGGCTATAATTTAATTACTATAAATTGAAATGTTTGGCAGGAGGCGGTTTGTCACCAACAATAAGCCAAAATACCTAATGGGCCAAGGTCATTAACGTATCAACAAGAAGATCAAAAATGATGTCATATTGTCCAATGAGACCTCAGCAACTCTTGGATGGCCAGAATGATATATTAGACAACATTAGGTCATATTCCTATTACATGAGAAACATTAGGTAGTATCCTATTACATGAGCTATAATGTACTTTAAAATACAAGGTGATCAAAACAAATATTTTTTTCTGTTTTACTATTTACTTTTCTATGCAGTATTTCTTCATACTTGGTAATGTTTCATGTCAGTACATAAAAAAATGTTGCTCCTTAACCATTTGACTCATTTGGAAGATAATAGTTGCAGGTAAGGATCTATTTTTCCTGACTGTTTAACATTTAAAAGTATTTACCATTGAAAAATACATCAAATAAATTAAAAATATAGTAAAAGAAAAACTGAATATAGAAAGGGACCTTAAAGTTAAAGAAAAAATAGTTGGAAAAATTTTCTGATAGTAAAATATTCTTAACTTGTTCCTCCTATTTTGTTAGGAATTAGGAAAAGTTGTTTTTAATTATTAGAAAACATAACACATATTTCTATGATATCCTAATATGTTTAGATTTGGCCTACATGCCAGTTTAATCATGGCAGGAGGACCACACATTAAAATGATGACGTCCTCAGCAGGTGGTGGGAGATGCTCTTCGATCATCTTCAAGTCAATAAAGCCCCTGCTGTATTCCCAGTCTAAACATAAGCACAGAATCAAAAAAGAAAAGGAAAGTTAGAAAATGGGCAGTAGAAGGTTCTGTAAGACTATGCATGGTTGGTCCTTTCATGGTCATAAAAATTTTGGAAACTTGCAGAAAATGGTATAACTAAATAGTGTGATAAATTAGTAGAAATAGTAGAAAGTAAGCCACATTAAAAAATATAAGCAAAGCTAAGGCAAAAATTAAAACTGCAGAATTTAAAGATAGTAGCCAATTTCTGCTTTACTTTTTCAATGGGACTTACAATACTTTGAAACGATTATGTAAGCACGAAGCTAAAACCTAGCAATGATCAGCCAACAAATGAATGATCAGCCTTTTGTTGATTGATTATATCTTTTAAGTGGGCCTAAAAATAATTGCTAGCAGCAATGGGTTATGGCTATGGGTTGAGCTAGATGGACTTAAAGTCTTCCTTCAACCTTAATAACTATGTTACTAGATCTCCACTTGTAAGCAGAATGTACGTTTGCAGTATTCAAACTGTATGGACACAGGGTAATTGTACTATTGATTGACATCCTCATACTGTGTTAATTTGTCTTTAGTTTAATTAATGTTTTATCACACTGTACTTACCTTCGGAAGCACTATCCACAGTAAACCAAAGCTTAAAGCGGGCTGAATGCTCATCCTTTAACCTTAAAAGATCATCACGAAGGAATATATCATCCTCTGACTAGAAGGAGACAAAATCATTGTTTTCTCATACTTTAGACACTATGCATTTGCCATTTTTTATTTATTTACAGTACTGTGTTTTAGGCCGGAATAGGTAAAAATGCTGCAAAGTAAGAATGCTTGCAATATTACAGGGTGGGCCATATATATGGATACACCTAAATAAAATGTGAATGGTTGGTGATATCAACTTCCTGTTTGTGGCATATTAGTATATGGGAGGGGGAAAACTTTTCAAGATGGGTGATGACCATGGCGGCCATTTTGAAGTCGGACATTTTGGATCCAACTTTATTTTTTTCCAATGGGAAGAGGGTCATGTGACACATCAAACTTATTGAGAATTTCACACAAAAAAAATGCTTGATTTTAAAGTAACTTTATTCTTTCATGAGTTATTTACAAGTTTCTCTTTGTTTACAGCTATTGACATGTCGCAGAGGTTAACACGTGAGGAGAGGATAGAAATTGTGTTGATGTCTGGTGAACGCAGAATGGGCAAAGCAAAAATTGGAACAGGACCCTCAGTTTTAACAGGACATTATGTTAAGTGATGAGGCAAACTTTTTTGTGGCCTATTTATATGGATACACCTAAATAACATGGGAATGGTGACAATTTTCTTGCGTAGGGTGTCTTGTATTGAAATCTGCTGCAATGACCCGGGTACTGTGTTCACCAGACATCAACACAATTTCTATCCACTCCTCACATGCTAACCTCTGCGACATGTCAATGGCTGTAAACAAAGAGAAACTTGTAAATAACTCATGAAAGAATAAAGTTACATTAAAACCGAGCAAACCATTGTTTTTCTTGTGAAATCTAATATATAAAGCTGAATGTGTGTGTCTGTATGTATGTGTGTATGTCCGGGATTGGCATCTGCACCATCGCAGCTACAGCCACAAAATATGCACAGTCACACGTCTGGACCCCAAGAGCGTCATAGGCTATGTTGTGAGGTGAAATTTTAACCCCGCGCATTCCAATTCAACAAACAATTTTGCCCCTATCTACATAATGGTGAAAAAGTGAAAGGAAAAATGTGTTGGAGGCAAATTGACAGCTGCCAGATGTGAACAAGGGAACTTAAAGAGTGAGAGCGATGGCGCCAAAAAGTATATACCGTACAGTTGCTAAGGTGAGGCCCCGACCTGGGATACTCACCACACATGGGGATATGAACACACACAAAATGCGCCACACACTACCACGTGCTTGAACACATATACCACCCTCAGCACACATTTCACCACACATACACCAACCTCACCACATAAAAGTCGAAACACAAAAGTCGCCGCTCAAAACTCACCCTGCGCAAAACTCACCACATGCAAAACTAGGCTCACGCAAAACTCGCCACATGTGCAAAACTCATCTCATGGAAAACTCGCCACACGCAAAACTTGCACACACAGAAAAATTGCCACATGCACAAAAGTTGCAACACATGCAAAAGTTGCCTCACACAAAACTTGCACATACTCAAAACGCACCACACATAAAACTCGCCATGCGCAAAACTCGCCATGCGCAAAACTTGCTGCACACAACTTGCTGCACTAACCTGTCACAGACAACTCGACACACAAAAAGTTGCTACACGCATGTCGCCACACAAAACTCATCTCACAAAAGTCGCTACATGTATGTCGCCACACGCAACTCAACACACACAACTTGACACATGAAACTCACATGTACTATATACAGAAGGAGATGACTTACAGGTATATACTATATACAGGAGGAGATGACACACGTATATACTATATACTGGAGGAGATGATATACAGGTATATACTATATAAAAGAGATGACACACATGTATATAGAGGAGGAGATGACATACAGCAGGTATATACTATATACAGGGGAGATGACATACAGGTATATAGTATATACAGGAGATGACATACAGGTATACACTATATATAGGAGGAGATGACATACAGGTATATAGTATATACAGAAGAGATGACATACAGGTATATACTATATACAGGAGGAGATGACACATAGGTACATACAATATACAGGAGGAGATGACATACAGCAGGTATATACTATTTACAGGGGAGATGACATACAGGTATATACTATATACAGGAGATGACATACAGGTGTATACTATATATAAGGGAGATGACAAACATGTATATACTGAGGGGAAAATGAGAGCTGTGAGGTGAAAATGATGGGTGTGAGGTGAAAATGAAAAGGTGTGAGTGCAAAATGAGAGGAGTGAGGGAAAATAGTGGACTGATCGGAAAATGACAGATGTGTGTTAGGACTCGAGTTCCCGCTTCTGCACAGGGGGAATCTCGAGCCATCTCCGCTGCGGTCTCCCATTCTTATCCAGCCGCAGTGGAGTCTGCTCAGCAGGGACGTCGGTCCTAGCGTCTTGCTCAGTCTCACTCTGTACAGAGAGTTACTGCTGCTTCTTCAGCTTCTGCCATTAATGCCAGTGCTGGTCAGCAGCGAGCGGACTTCTCTGGGACTAAGTCCTTGTCTGCACACACTGAGCATGCCCAGGGCAAGATCTCCCGTTGGAGATCGAGGGTCATGTGCTCAGGCTCTGCAGCACATTCCATTGGTCCTCTTGGCAGGTCTTGGAAGGGCAAAGTTTCTGTGGCCACTTCCTGTGCTGCAACTATATAAACTGCGCATGACCGCACGGCCATGCGCTAGTGTACATTTGCATACGTGTGTTTGTTGTGAGTGCAAGTCGTCCTTGGATACCCCTTCCCTATTGAATGTCTGTTCGCGGAAGGTGTATGGTTGCTATCTAGCGCCCGACTTAGCCTACAGCACGAATCACACATTACAGCGTCCAGTTGCTGTGACCGCCAGTACGGCGCCGTGCACTTCCTCTGTGCTTTCCTTACCCAAGCCTGGGTGGTTAGTGGCATTCGTCAGTGCGGCACCGCATGCACTCTTGTGCCTTAATATTGTTATTTAGCTTCCTTACACACCCAGTTGCGGTATTGTGCCAGCAAGGGTCTAATCGGACTTCAATCCTAGTTGGGGTTGAGTTCGCTGACTACTTGCTCGCGCTCTATGTGCGGTACCGCGATCCTGTGACGCAACAGGATCGCTTCCTTCACGCTGGGTGAAGTTTAACCCACGTGTGTATACTTATGAGTACCGCCATATAGTCCGTCATTACTTGGCAGCAGGTTCCATCTCTGCACGGTGGACCCCGGGCTGCGAACGCACCATACTCTATCTGTCTTATTATTTGGTGCGTTCCGCTAGCCCTAACATTACACTAGCGCCAGGGTCTGGCTAGTAATGACGGACAAACAGCAATCCTTGCGGTATATCCAGCAGCTGGAGGGTAGGTTGGCGGCTCTTGAGAGCGCAACCTCAGCTGTGGATGTTACCGCAGTTGCTGTACAGGCTGCTAGCGTGGCTGCAGCAACCCTGTCCATTGCCACCCCTGCTCCGACATTTTCTCGCCTCCCGCTGCCAGAAAAATTTTCTGGTGATAGCAAATTTTGTAGGGGATTTGTGAGTCAGTGCTCTATTCACCTTGAGCTCCTGGCTGCACGTTTTCCCACAGAGCGGGCTAAGGTGGGATTTATAGTGTCTCTCTTGTCGGACAGGGCGTTGGAATGGGCTACGCCGCTGTGGGAGCGTGGCGATCATGTGGTGCAGAGTGCTCCGCTGTTTCTGAGCACTCTGAAACAGGTCTTTTTAGGACCTCAAGTCACCCATGATACTGCGCTCCAACTGCTGGCATTAACTCAGGGTGAGTCCTTGGTCAGTCATTTTGCCGTCCAATTCCGCACTTTAGCTTCTGAGCTGGATTGGTCGGATAAAGCTCTTATCCCCATATTTTAGAGGGGTCTGGCTGACCACGTAAAGGACGCTCTGGCCACTATGGAGATTCCTGCCACACTGGAGGAGTTAATAACTGTCTCCACTCGAATTGACCTCCGTTTTAACGAGCGGAGGTTAGAGCGAGCCCAGTGTAGGCAGAGGTTTCGGCTGGCTCCTACCTTCGCCAAACCTCTGGAATCTCCGGTCCTGGTTCCTGAGTCACATGAGGCCAGGGAAGTGTCACAAGCGGGATCTAAGTCCTGGACCGCTTTTGCACTCAAGGTCTGTCATGTTTGCCAGCAGTCAGGACATCTAGCCACCAGATGTTCTCAGCAGTCGAGGAAACGTCAGCGTCTAGTGGTAGTAGGTGGAGGTACACTAGACACGGCGACGTTTGCCTCTAAATTGTCCTTTAAGGGGACAATTACTATAGGATCATTCTCCCACTCGGTAGAGCTCTGCGTGGATTCTGGGGCGGAGGGCAATTTTATGTCTTCTGCCTTCTCCCAACGTCACGCAATACCCCTGGTTATGCTAGCTTAACCAGTAACGGTACGAGTGGTGAATGGGTCGACACTGCCCTCACAGATAACACACCAGACCATCCCTTTTACTCTGTCCATGTCGCCATCTCATCAGGAGATTATATCTCTGCTCGTCATTCCTGAGGGAATTGATGAGGTCCTGTTGGGAATACCTTGGCTACGGTACCACTCTCCTCATATCGAGTGGTCCTCTGGCAGAATCCTGGGATGGGGCGAATCTTGTGGGGGTAGGTGTCAAAGGGAGTGCGTTCAGGTTGCTACTACAGAGGTACCCGCAGATCTTTCCTCTCTCCCCAAGCAGTATTGGTCTTATGCAGACGTGTTCTCCAAAAAGGCGGCGGAGATCCTTCCGCCCCATCGCCCCTATGACTGTCCTATTGATCTCTTGCCTGGTGCTGAGCCTCCCCGGGGTCGAGTCTATCCGCTATCTCTCCCGGAAACGGAGGCAATGTCACAGTACATCCAGGAAAATCTGGCAAGAGGATTCATTAGGAAGTCAGTGTCATCTGCTGGGGCAGGGTTCTTCTTCATGCAGAAGAAGAATGGGGAATTGCGTCCATGCATAGACTACAGGGGTCTTAATGCCATCACCGTTAAAAATAAGTATCCTTTGCCCTTGATATCTGAGCTCTTCGATAGGCTTCGGGGAGCAAGGGTATTTACTAAATTAGATCTGAGGGGTGCTTACAACCTGATTCGCATCCGTGAGGGGGACGAATGGAAGACGGCTTTTAACACCAGGGATGGGCACTATGAATATCTGGTGATGCCCTTCGGGCTCTGTAATGCCCCAGCCGTTTTCCAAGACTTTGTGAACGATATCTTCCGGTATATATGCTTTCCACCTCGGTCGTAGTCTATCTGGATGATATTCTCATCTACTCTCCAGATATTGACTCCCACCGGAGAGATGTTTGCAAAGTCTTCGACCTCCTACGGGCAAACTCCCTCTATGCCACGTTGGAGAAGTGTATGTTTGAGCAGGAGTCCTTACCTTTCCTAGGCTACATCATCTCTGCCCAGGGATTGGCTATGAATCCTGCCAAACTACAGGCTGTGATGAACTGGCAGGAACCCCATTCTCTTAAAGCGGTGCAGCGCTTTATGGGGTTCATTAATTATTATCGCCAGTTCATTCCGCACTTCTCAACTTTGGTAGCTCCCTTGGTTGCCCTCACCAAGAAGGGGGCGAATCCCAAATTGTGGTCTGAGGAGGTCTCCAAGGCCTTTAACTCTATAAAGTCACACTTCGCTAGCGCTCCCATCCTACATCGCCCCGATGTTGATAAGCCATTTATCATGGAGGTGGATGCCTCTTCTGTTGGTGCTGGAGCAGTCCTCTTCCAAAAGGATGCTCAAGGTCGGAAGCATCCTTGCTTATTTTTCTCCAAGACCTTCTCACCAGCAGAGAGGAATTATTCCATCGGGGACAGGGAGTTGCTAGCCATGAAGTTGGCTTTCTCGGAGTGGAGACATCTCTTGGAGGGAGGACGTTTTCCCTTCCAAGTCTTCACAGACCATAAAAATTTGGTGTACCTGCAGACAGCCCAGCGGTTGAATTCTCGCCAGGCCAGATGGTCCTTATTCTTCTCCCGGTTTCATTTCACCCTCCATTTTCTTTCTGGGGAGAAGAACATTCGGGCCGATGCTCTCTCTCGCTCCGTTGTGTCATCTGCGGAGGAGGAGGAGGAGCCTCGGCTTATTGTCCCCACCGAGAGCTTGAGAACTGTGGCCCCGGTTTCGCTAGAGTCTGTGCATCCGGGCAAGACTTTTGTACCATCCAGTTTGCGACCGGAGGTTCTCTCTTGGGCACACTCGTCCAGGGTGGGTGGACATTTTGGTACCAAAAGGACATCTGAGTTACTGGCGAGGACATACTGGTGGCCGCATATGGCTCGTGATGTCGCAGAGTATGTTCGGGCGTGTGTCTCTTGCGCCAAGAACAAGACTCCTCGGCAACGGCCAGCTGGTTTGCTTTATCCTCTGCCGGTGGCGGACAGGCCCTGGGAGATGGTCGGGATGGACTTTGTGGTGGGCTTACCCAAGTCTCGTAACTGCACCATTATCTGGGTGATCACCGACCATTTTTCCAAAATGGTGCACTTGGTGCCTCTTCCACGGCTACCTTCTGCACGGGCGTTGGCTGTCTTGTTCGTCAAGCATATCTTTCGCCTACACGGTATGCCAGACAAAATTGTTAGTGACCGGGGTCCCCAGTTTGCGTCTCGATTCTGGAGAGAGCTTTGTCGTCTACTCAGTATTGAGTTGAATCTCTCTTCGGCATATCATCCCGAGACGAATGGGTTGGTAGAGAGGGCCAACCAGACCTTGGTCACATATTTACGACATTTTGTTTCTGCCAGGCAGGATGACTGGGCATCCTTGCTACCGTGGGCAGAGTTTGCACTTAACAATGCCAAGGTGAACGCTATTTTGGGGTGCAAGGTGGTACGCGGCAAAAAGTTCTATCTGGTGGATTGGAAGGGTTATGGCCCAGAGGACAGGTCATGGGAGCCTGCTGAAAACATTCAGGCCCCACAGCTCATTGCTGCCTTCGAGCGTAGCGAGGCCCAAGGAGGGGGGGGCCCTAGGAGGGGGGGGGTAATGTTAGGTCTCGAGTTCCCGCTTCTGCACAGGGGGAATCTCGAGCCATCTCCGCTGCGGTCTCCCATTCTTATCCAGCCGCAGTGGAGTCTGCTCAGCAGGGACGTCGGTCCCAGCGTCTTGCTCAGTCTCACTCTGTACAGAGAGTTACTGCTGCTTCTTCAGCTTCTGCCATTAAAGCCAGTGCTGGTCAGCAGCGAGCGGACTTCTCTGGGACTAAGTCCTTGTCTGCACACACTGAGCATGCCCAGGGCAAGATCTCCCGTTGGAGATCGAGGGTCATGTGCTCAGGCTCTGCAGCACATTCCATTGGTCCTCTTGGCAGGTCTTGGAAGGGCAAAGTTTCTGTGGCCACTTCCTGTGCTGCAACTATATAAACTGCGCATGACCGCACAGCCATACGCTAGTGTACATTTGCATACGTGTGTTTGTTGTGAGTGCAAGTCGTCCTTGGATACCCCTTCCCTATTGAATGTCTGTTCGCGGAAGGTGTATGGTTGCTATCTAGCGCCCGACTTAGCCTACAGCACGAATCACACATTACAGCGTCCAGTTGCTGTGACCGCCAGTACGGCGCCGTGCACTTCCTCTGTGCTTTCCTTACCCAAGCCTGGGTGGTTAGTGGCGTTCGTCAGTGCGGCACCGCATGCACTCTTGTGCCTTAATATTGTTATTTAGCTTCCTTACACACCCAGTTGCGGTGTTGTGCCAGCAAGGGTCTAATCGGACTTCAATCCTAGTTGGGGTTGAGTTCGCTGACTACTTGCTCGCGCTCTATGTGCGGTACCGCGATCCTGTGACGCAACAGGATCGCTTCCTTCACGCTGGGTGAAGTTTAACCCACGTGTGTATACTTATGAGTACCGCCATATAGTCCGTCATTACTTGGCAGCAGGTTCCATCTCTGCACGGTGGACCCCGGGCTGCGAACGCACCATACTCTATCTGTCTTATTATTTGGTGCGTTCCGCTAGCCTTAACAATGTGAGGTCGAAATGACAAGTGTTAGGGGGGAATGAGAGGAGTGAGGGGGAAAATAAGAAGAGTGAGGGGGAAAATGAGAGGTGTAAGGGAGAAAATGAGAGATGTGAGGGGGAAAATGAGAGGCGTGATGGGAAAATAAGAGAAGTGAGGTGCTATAACTAACTACAGATATTTACTATGCCCAGGCAACGCCGGGCTCTTCAGCTAGTTCTCAATAAATTTGATGTGTCACATAGCCTTCTTCCCATTGGAAAAAATAAAGTTAGATCCAAAATTGCCGACTTCAAAATGGCCACCATGGTCACCCCCCACCCACCCCCTCCCATATACTAATGTGCCACAAACAGGAATTTGATATCACCAACCATTAACATTTTATTTAGGTGTATCCATATATATGGCCCACCCTGTAGAAGTGTTAATAGTTTATTTTTATCAATTCAATTGCGAAGTGAATGAACAAAAGAAAAATCTAAATTAAATCATTATTTAGTGTGACCACTCTTTTGCCTTTGGCGGAGTCACACTAGCGTATAATACGGACAATGCTATGCGAGAAATCATCGCATAGCACTTGCACCATTGTTAATCTATGGGGAAGCTCAAATCACCATTTTTTCTCGGGTGTATTCTACGTGCGAGTGAAATCGCAGCATGCTGTGTGTGATCTTATGCCTATATCGGCTGAGTCTCGCTAATGCAATTCTATGGGTGCGAGAAAAAATCGGGCACCAATCCGTGTGACTTGTGAGAAATACACACACATTTTCAAAAAGGAAATGCAGTGAGAAATGTAAAGCCATACGCATGTCATACGCATGCCATACGGATATGTAGATGTGAGGAAATCGCATCATCGCATTGCAAACGGATTACACATGGTTGGCCATACGGAGAACACTTGTGCGACTCTCGGCCGAGAGAATCGGACTGATTTTTTATACGGTAAGTGTGACGCTTCAAAACAGAATCAAAGCAACAATTCTTCTAGACAAACTTGTACAGTTTTTGAAGGAACTCGGCAGCGAGGATATTCCAAACAACTTGGAGAACTGACTATAGATATTCTGTGGATATTGGCTTCTGTCTCTTCCTGTAATCCTGGACTGACTTGATGATGTTGAGATTACAGATCTGTTTGGACCATATAATCACTTCCAGGACTCCTTGCTCTTGTTTATACTGAAGATACCTCTTAGTTAAATTGGCTGTATGTTTGGACTCCTCCTTCTGCTAAATAAATTTGGAGCTAGACACCTCCTGGATGATATTGAATGATTAGTATCTTACTTAACTTTTCAGCATTGAGGACTCCAAGCAAAGGGAAACTTTGAGCACCGTTGATGCAGGGGTCAACCAAGGAAACTTCATAATTGAGTCTTTCTTGTATTACTTAAAGAGACAGAAGGTCTGTTGTGGGGTCTCCAAGATGTTTGGAACATCGTTCCTGCTGAGTTGCTTCAAAAAACTATGTGTGAATGTAGCTAGAAGAATCCATGCTCTGATACTGTTTTTAAGACAAAGAATGGCGACACCAAATATTGATTTGATTTAGGTTCTACTTTTGTTCGTTCACTTTGCATTTCATTAATTGATAAAAATAAACTACCATTTTTATTTTTGAAAGCATGCTAACTTTGCAGCATTTTCCCATATCTCCCTAGAACTTTTGCACACTACTATAAATGTTTCCCACTTATTTTGTAAAGCCACAAAATAAAGGTTACACCAGAAATCATTAACTTGGAATACCCAGTATGAAAATTTAATTAAAGTTTATTTTTATTTATTATTATAGCGTCATTTATTCTATGGTGCTTTACATTTGAGATTGTGGCATAATGACAGTAAAATTAAGTAGTAAAAGTTCAGTTGCATTTGCTGTTCTTAATATGACATGACTTGTTAGGGAAGTAGTTGTTGAGAGGATAAGATGTTGACATTGTCAGACATAAAGGTTACTATGACATACCAGACATACCAGGCAAGGTATACAAGAAATGAAAAAAGCAAGGTCTGCCAGTCCAGCAATCAGCATTCTAACTGAATCTTATTGTGGCAGTAGTAGATAAAATGAGAATAAAGCATGTACGTAAATATAAGGCCTCATTTACACATCTGATTTTTTTTGCTGGCTAAAAGAAGAAAATGTACCACAAATTGCTATATAATTTCTCCTGAGTGCGCCTACCCTATAAGTGGTTGGAAACAATTTTTCTGCACAGTGCAAAACTCAACAGGGAAGTGAATCACCCGCCAGGGCCGTGGGGTACTCGGTACCGGGTCCAGTGGTGTTCACAGGGGGATGTCACGGTGGCTGCGACCTGGTCAATGGCCCTGGGCACTCATGTAAAAGGGAAAGGTCTTTAAAGGGAATTAAGTTTGTGTTCGTGATGCCACCTGTGGTATTCTGTCAGTGGGGACCAACGCTGCTTTAAGGGGTCCTCTGGGGTGATGTTATGGCAGCTAGATGGTATAACTTCCCACAGGTGAAGTATATCCCCAGGGCTCCCGGTGTGTAGATGGAAGATGGTGAGGAGTGCAGTAAAGAAGGAGGACACAGGTTTGCAGTCTCTTTACCTTGGTTTACTGAAGACTTCAGCATCCGCAGTCCAGAGCACCAGATCACAGTGCAGTCAGGGTCTGGCCGGCTTGAAGGCAAGTTAGGAGTCCCTTTACACAGGTGGAAATCAAAAGCCTTCCTCTAGCGTAGCGGTGGTGTAGTCCCTTACGGCTTAAAGCTCCACATAAGGTCCTCACAGATGTTATCTCTCTCTCTGTCCCCCGGATAGGATAGGACATAACCCGTATGACTGGTGGCTTGAGGCTGTTTATAGGGACTCTAGCACGCCCTGGCCTCTGAGGGGTGCCACCGTGCTTCCTGGGCATTAGGTCGGACAGGTAACTTGGAGTTCAGCGGTCCTGCCGGTCTCTGATGTAAGTCATAGAGGTCAGTACAACTTCAGTGTTCCGGCTACCGGTCTCTGCGCCTCAGAAGGAGGCAGCCTGCTATGGCTGGTCTCCCCCTGATGTCCTCTCCTGTGCTTTGCTCTCCTGCACGTTCACTGCAATCAATCCGGCTTTCTAAATGTCTCACCGGGAACTGCTACACAGCTTCGTAAACCCTTCTGCTGCCTCAGACTGATCCAATCTCCTGACTGGACCTTTCTGGAACGATCTCACTTTTCATACAGACTACCAGTTTTATGTATATGGGGAGTCACCTAGCAAGTAGGATCAAAAGCTCCCCCAGGTGGCCTGGAGTGTGACTATGTTGCATGTTTGTGGTACCTGGTTGCAGTTATCCCTTCTTGCCCTCAAGCGTAACATCACTCTCCCCGTGAGGAAAGCAATGCTATTGTGATGACCAGGACCCTGGAGTGCCACAGAAGGAGCGCGATATTGAAGTTCAGATTTTGCAGGAATGGATGGACGTTGCCATATCACATTAGGAGTAGAGATGAGCAAACTTGTTTTGAAAACGTTCGTCAATCTCAAATTCGGCACGAATATAGCACATTCGGATTCATGTTTGGTTTCCTGAGCATTTTTCTGACAAAATTATGTCACAATTCAGTGATCACATTTCTATTAATGCTTTTGTTAGAATTTTGGCTAGGATAGTGGTTCTGTATAATGAGAGGGGGGACATGCTTTATAAGGGGCTGGGTTGTGTATAGGTCAGTGGATCAGAGAAGTGTAATTAAATTTTTTTTAATAATGTGTGTACATTCCTGCAGCTGATCAAACCATCCACAACATCATGACACAAGGGCTTCTGTAATTGGCTGCCAAAGTCACATGTCGCTCTCCATATAAAAAGTGAAGATGTTGTTTTTCAGTGTAACAGCGCACAGAGGCCACTCCTGCAAGTTATGTAGTATCCTTTCCTGTGTGAAATCGACCATTCCAGCATCTGCTAATATATAGAAAGCAATGGAACTCTCAATGTTTTTGAATGGTTTTCGAATGCTGCTCCGATGTAAAAAAAGGAGACAAGAAAAATAGCAAATTTTGGCACACAAAAATAGATTCTTTGGATTTATTTATTTTTATATTGATAAGGTAGAAATCAGCTGAGTTAGTTCCAAATGTATACAGATATAGTAGGTTCAATGTTTCAGCCTATCATGGCCATTTTCAAGAAATATCTGTGGAGAGTTGGATCGCAGGGTACTAGGGTCTAGAGTCCATGTTGTGCTAATAGTGTTGTGCAGACAGGAGTCTACATTTCCTACTCAAAATCATTTGGGCTAATACTGTGTTGCAACCAGGACTCAGGATGTCCCATTTGCTAATCAAAATTGTTAGGGCTAATATTGGGGTGTAGCCAGGAGGCAACTGTTGTGAATTCTGCTTTTGGGTTCCCTCCAGTGGTTGTAGGTGGGGGAATGCAGTTGTCCCTGAGTTGCAGTCCTGGCCAGGTGTATCTGCTGATTGCAGTTCTGACTGGGATATTTAGGTGTGCAGGATTCATTAGTCCTTGCCAGTTGTCCATGGTTCTGGGAGGATTTGGATCTTTGTCTGGTTCCTCCTGCCTTGCTGCCAATTCAGCAAAGATAAGTGTCTGGATTTTGTTCCTGTGGCACACATGCTGTGTGCTTAATAATTCTGTGCTATTCATTTGTTTTCTCTTGTCCAGCTTAGATTGGGTCAGTGTTTTCTCAGTCTTGTTGGATTCTCTGGAGTTGCAGATATACGCTCCACATCTTTAGTTAGATGGTGGAATTTTTTGTATTTTCTGCTGTGGATATTTTTGGAAGGATTTTAATACTGACCGCTTAGTATTCTGTCCTATCCTTTCCTATTTTAGCTAGAGTGGCCTCTTTTGCTAAATCCTGTTTCCTGCCTGCGTGTGTCTTTTCCTCTACTACTCACAGTCAATATTTGTGGGGGGCTGCCTATCCTTTGGGGTTCTGCTCTGAGGCAAGGTAGATTTCCTATTTCCATCTATAGGGGTATTTAGTCCTCGGCTGTGTCGAGGTGTCTAGGATTTGTTAGGCACACCCCACGGCTACTTCTAGTTGCGGTGTTAAGTTCAGGATTTGCGGTCAGTATAGGTTCCACCAACTCAGAGAAAGTTCCATGCGGCTCCAAGGTCACCGGATCATAACAGGCACCATTTGCTAGTCAAAATCATTAGGACTAATATCAGGGTGCAGCCAGCTGGCCCCATTTGCTAGTCAAAATCATTAGGACTAATATCAGGGTGCAGGAGTTTCCATTTGCTTATCAAAATTGTTAGGGCTAATGTTATGATCTGGTGGCCTAGGAGCAGCATGAGACATACTCTGGAGAAGGTGGTACCTGTACTGACCGCAAACCCTGAACTTAGCAGCGCAACTAGAAGTAGCCGTGGGGGGTACCTAACACTCCCTAGACCCCTTGACACAGCCTAAGAACTAACTTCCCCTAAAGACAGAAACAGGAAACTTATCTTGCCTCAGAGAAAATCCCCAAAGGATAGACAGCCCCCCACAAATATTGACTGTGAGAGGAGAGGGAAATAACATACGCAGACATGAAATCAGGATTTAGCATAGGAGGCCATACTAGCTAAAGAGAAAGAATAGGACAGAGTACTATGCGGTCAGTATTAAAACACTAGAAAATATCCCCCACAGAAAATACAAATCACCACATCTGACTAAAGACATGGAGGGCATATCTGCATCTCCAGAGACACAGCTAGGCTGCAAAAAATCCTTCACTGACAAAGCTGGACTAGACTAAACATGAAAATGCACAGAGCTATAAGGTCCACAGCAGGTGGACAGCAAAAACAAAGCCAGAACTTATCTTTGTTGAAATGAACAGCAGAACAGAAGAGACCAGGTATGGATGTGAATCCTCCAAAAACAATGGACAACTGGCACTGACTAAAGGCTAAAGCAGGACTAAATAGCCCAGCCCAAATTGCAAAAAATAGAAACACCTGATAAATGCTGCGATCCAACTACCGCAGCACTACCACTCATAACCACCGGAGGGAGCCCAAGAGCAGAATTCACAACAGTACCCCCCTTGAGGAGGGGTCACCGAACCCTCACCAGAGCCCCCAGGCCGATCAGGACGAGCCAAATGAAAGGCACGAACCAAATCGTCAGCATGAACATCGGAGGCAACAACCCAAGAATTATCCTCCTGGCCATAACCCTTCCATTTGACCAGATACTGAAGCTTCCGCCTCGAAAAACGAGAATCCAAAATCTTCTCAAACACATACTCCAACTCCCTATCAATCAACACCGGGGCCGGAGGATCAACAGAGGGAACAACGAGCACTACATACTTCCGCAACAAAGATCTATGGAAAACATTATGGATGGAAAAAGAGGCTGGAAGGGCCAAACGAAAAGACACTGGATTGATAATCTCAGAAATCCTATAAGGACCAATAAACCGAGCCTTGAACTTAGGGGAAGAAACCTTCATAGGAACATGACGGGAAGACAACCAGACAAAATCCCCAACCCGAAGTCAGGAACCAACACACCGACGACAGTTAGCAAAACGCTGAGCCTCCTCCTGAGACAACACCAAATTGTCCACCACAGAAGCCCAAATCCGCTGCAGCCTGTCAACCACAGAATCCACACCAGGACAATCAGAAGGCTCAACCTGCCCTGAAGAAAAACGAGGATGAAAACCAAAATTACAAAAAAAAGGCGAAACCAAGGTAGCAGAACTTAGCCGATTATTAAGGGCAAACTCAGCCAATGGCAAGAAAGCCACCCAATCATCCTGATCAGCAGACACAAAGCATCTCAAATAAGTTTCCAAAGTCTGATTAGTTCCCTCGGTCCGGCCATTTGTCTGAGGATGAAATGCGGAAGAAAAAGACAAATCAATGCCCAGCCTAGCACAAAAGGCCCGCCAAAACCTAGAAACAAACTGGGAACCTCTATCGGACACAATATTCTCCGGAATGCCATGCAAACGAACCACATGCTGAAAAAACAACGGAACCAAATCAGAAGAGGAAGGCAATTTAGGCAAAGGTAACAAATGAACCATCTTAGAAAACCGGTCACAAACCACCCAGATAACCGACATCCTCTGGGAAACCGGAAGATCTGAAATAAAATCCATAGAAATATGCGTCCAAGGTCTCTCAGGAACCGGCAAAGGCAGAAGCAACCCACTAGCGTGGGAACAGCAAGGCTTAGCCCGCGCGCAAATCCCACAGGACTGCACAAAAGAACGCACATCCCGCGACAAGGAAGGCCACCAAAAGGACCTACCAACCAAATCTCTGGTACCAAAAATCCCAGGATGGCCAGCCAACACAGAACAATGAACCTCAGAAATCACTTTACTAGTCCATCTATCAGGAACAAACAGTTTCCCCACTGGACAGCGGTCAGGCTTATTAGCCTGAAATTCCTGAAGAACCCGTCGTAAATCAGGGGATATAGCAGAAAGAACCACCCCTTCCTTCAGAATGCCGACCGGCTCAAGAACCCCAGGGGAATCAGGAAAAAAACTCCTAGAGAGGGCATCCGCCTTAACATTCTTAGTACCAGGAAAGTACGAGACCACAAAATCAAAACGGGAGAAAAACAAGGACCATCGAGCCTGTCTAGGATTCAATCGTTTGGCAGACTTGAGGTAAATCAGATTCTTATGATCGGTCAGGACCACAATACGGTGCTTGGCCCCCTCAAGACAATGACGCCACTCCTCAAATGCCCACTTCATAGCCAACAACTCCCGATTGCCGACATCATAATTGCTTTCCGCAGGCGAAAACTTCCAAGAAAAGAAGGCACACAGTTTCATCAAGGAACCATCAGAATTCCTCTGAGACAAAACGGCCCCTGCCCCAATCTCAGACGCGTCAACCTCAACCTGAAATGGAAGAGAAACATCCGGCTGACTCAACACAGGGGCAGAAGTAAATCGGCGTTTAAGCTCCTGAAAGGCAGAAACAGCCGCAGAGGACCAATTCGTCACATCAGCGCTTTTCTTCGTCAAATCGGTCAGAGGTTTAACCACACTGGAGAAGTTAGCAATGAAACGACGATAAAAATTAGCAAAGCCCAAGAATTTCTGAAGGCTCTTCACAGATGTAGGCTGAAACCAATCATGAATGGCCTGAACCTTAACCGGATCCATTTCTATAGATGAGGGAGAAAAAATGAAGCCCAAAAAAGAAACCTTCTGCACTCCAAAGAGGCACTTCGACCCCTTCACAAACAAAGCATTATTACAGAGGATCTGAAATACCATCCTGACTTGTTTCACATGAGACTCCCAATCATCGGAAAAAATAAAAATATCATCCAAATATACAACCATGAATTTATCAAGATAACTCCGAAAGATATCATGCATGAAGGACTGGAACACAGATGGGGCATTAGAGAGTCCGAATGGCATCACAAGGTATTCAAAATGGCCTTCGGGCGTATTAAATGCAGTTTTCCATTCGTCACCCTGTTTAATACGAATAAGATTATATGCCCCTCGAAGGTCAATCTTAGTAAACCAGCTAGCCCCCTTAATCCTAGCAAACAAATCAGTAAGCAAGGGCAAAGGGTATTGAAATTTGACCGTGATCTTATTCAAGAGGCGATAATCAATACACGGTCTCAAGGAGCCATCCTTCTTGGCAACAAAAAAAAAACCTGCTCCCAATGGTGAAGAAGATGGCCGAATATGCCCCTTCTCCAAAGACTCTTTAATATAGCTCCCCATGGCGGCATGTTCTGGCACAGACAGGTTGAAAAGTCGACCCTTAGGGAACTTACAACCTGGAATCAAGTCAATAGCGCAATCATAGTCCCTATGTGGTGGAAGGGAACTGGATTTGGGCTGATCGAATACATCCTGGAAATCTGACAAAAACTCAGGAATTTCAGAAGAGGGGGAAGAGGAAATTGACATCAAAGGAACATGACCATGAACCCCCTGACAACCCCAACTAGTCACAGACATAGATTTCCAATCTAACACCGGATTATGTAGCTGTAACCATGGAAAACCCAGCACAATATCATCATGCAAATTATGCAACACCAGAAAACGACAATCTTCCTGATGGGCTGGCGCCATGCGCATGGTCAGCTGTGTCCAAAACTGAGGTTTATTTTTAGCCAACGGTGTAGCATCAATGCCCCTTAAAGGAATAGGGTTCTGCAAAGGTTGCAAGGGGAAACCACAACGTCTGGCAAATTCTAAGTCCATTAAATTCAGAGCGGCGCCTGAATCCACAAATGCCATGACAGAAAATGACGATAATGAGCAGATCAAGGTCACAGATAACAGAAATTTAGGTTGTACAGTACTGATGGTAACAGAACTAGCGATTCTCTTTGTACGCTTAGGGCAATAAGAAATAACATGAGCAGAATCGCCGCAGTAAAAACACAACCTATTCTGACACCTAAATCCTTGTCGTTCAGCTCTAGACAAAATCCTATCACACTGCATAGGCTCAGGGCTCCGCTCAGAGGACAACGCCACAGTGTGCACAACTCTGCACTCGCGCAAGCGCCGATCAATCTGAATCGCCAGAGACATAGAATCACTCAGACCAGCAGGCGTGGGGAACCCCACAATAACATCTTTAACGGATTCAGAAAGACCCTTTCTGAAAATTGCCGCCAAGGCATCCTCATTCCATTTAGTCAGTACAGACCATTTTCTAAATTTCTGGCAATACGATTCTGCCGCTTCTTGACCCTGACACAGGGCCAACAAGATCTTCTCAGCTTGATCCACAGAATTAGGCTCATCATACAATAACCCCAATGCTTGAAAGAAAGAATCAACATTAAGCAAAGCAGGATTGCCAGATTCCAGGGAAAATGCCCAATCCTGTGGGTCACCACGCAGCAGGGATATGATGATTTTAACCTGCTGAATGGGATCACCAGGGGACCGGGGTCTCAATGCAAAAAACAGTTTACAGTTATTTTTGAAAGTCAAAATTTGGATCTGTCACCAAAAAATAAATCAGGAGTAGGAATCCTAGGTTCTAAGGCAGGAGTCTGAATAATATAATCTGAAATACCTTGTACCCTAGCAGCAAGCTGATCCACCCGAGAAACTAACTCCTGAACATCCATGCTATTACTAGGTTCCGTAGCCACCCCGAGATTAAGAGGGAGGAAAAGACAAAACAGGCTAAGGAAAAAAAAATGGCTCAAAACTTTTCCTCTCTTCTTCTGAGATGCAATTAACTCATTGTGGGCCAGTTGTACTGGTATGCTCTGGTGGCCTAGGAGCAGCATGAGACGTACTCTGGAGAAGGTGGTACCTGTACTGACCGCAAACCCTGAACTTAGCAGCACAACTAGAAGTAGCCGTGGGGGGTACCTAACACTCCCTAGACCCCTCGACACAGCCTAAGAACTAACTTCCCCTAAAGACAGAAACAGGAAACCTATCTTGCCTCAGAGAAAATCCCCAAAGGATAGACAGCCCCCCACAAATATTGACTGTGAGAGGAGAGGGAAATAACATACGCAGACATGAAATCAGGATTTTCTCTGAGGCAAGATAGTTTTCCTGTTTCTATCATTAGGGGTTGTTAGTTCTTAGGCTGTGACGAGGTGCCTAGGGAGTGTCAGGAGCATCCCACGGCTACTTCTAGTGTTGTGTTGAGCTTAGGGACTGCGGTCAGTACAGGTACCACTTCCTTCAGAGCTCGTCCCATGTTGCTCCTAAACCACCAGATCATAACAGTACAAGTGGCCAAAAATGAATTAAATGCATCTCAAAAGAAGGAAAAAATTCTGAGCCATTTTTTTTTCTGTGCTCTGCTTTGTCTTTTTTTTCCTCTTGATCTCTGGGTGGTTCAGGATTTATGCTCTGGCATGGATGTTCAGGGTTTGTTTTCTCGTGTGGATCAACTTGCTGCAAGAGTACAGAGTATCCAAGATTATGTTGTCCAGACTCCAGCTTTGGAGCCTAGAATTCCTACTCCTGATTTGTTTTTTGGGGACCGATCCAAGTTTTTGAACTTTAAAAATAACTGCAAATTGTTTTTTGCTTTGAAACCCCGTTCTTCTGGTGATCCCATTCAGCAAGTTAAAATCATCATATCCTTGCTGCGTGGTGACCCTCAGGACTGGGCATTCTCCCTTGAATCAGGGGATCCGGCATTGCTGAATGTAGACGCATTTTTTCAAGCGCTCGGATTATTGTATGACGAACCTAATTCTGTGGATCATGCAGAAAAAACCCTGTTGGCCCTGTGTCATGGTCAGGAAGCGGCAGAATTATACTGCCAGAAATGTAGGAAATGGTCTGTGCTCACTAAATGGAATGAGGATGCTCTGGCTGCTATTTTCAGAAAAGGTCTTTCTGAAGCCCTTAAAGATGTTATGGTGGGCTTCCCTACGCCTACTGGTTTGAGCGAATCTATGTCTCTAGCCATTCAGATTGATCGGCGTCTGCGCGAGCGCAAAGCTATGCACCATATGGCAGTGTCCTCTGAGCAGAGTCCTGAACCTATGCAATGTGATAGGATTTTGACTAGAACAGAACGGCAGGAATTCAGACGTCAGAATAGGCTGTGTTTTTACTGTGGTGATTCTGCTCATGTTATTTCTGATTGCCCTAAAAGTACTAGGAGGATCGCTAGGTCTGTTACCATCAGTACTGTATAGCCTAAATTTCTTTTATCCGTGACCCTGATTTGCTCATTGTCGTCCTTTTCTGTCATGGCATTTGTGGATTCAGGCGCTGCCCTGAACTTAATGGACTTAGAATTTGCCAGGCGTTGTGGTTTTTCCTTGCAGCCTTTGCAGAGCCCTATTCCTTTGAGGGGCATTGATGCTACACCATTGGCCAAGGATAAACCTCAGTACTGGACGCAGATGACCATGTACATGGCTCCTGCACATCAGGAAAATTGCCGTTTTCTGGTGTTGCATAACCTGCATGATGTTGTTGTACTGGGTTTTCCATGGTTACAGGAACATAATCCGGTGCTGGATTGGAAAACTATGTCTGTGACTAGTTGGGGCTGTCAAGGGGTACATAGTGACGTTCCTTTGATGTCAATTTCCTCTTCCCCCTCTTCTGAAGTCCCTGAGTTTTTGTCCGATTTCCAGGATGTATTTGATGAGGCCAAGTCCAGTTCCCTTCCTCCACATAGGGACTGTGATTGTGCTATTAACTTGATTCCTGGTTGTAAGTTCCCTAAGGGCCGACTTTTCAATCTGTCTGTGCCAGAGCATGCCGCCATGCGGAGCTATGTTAAGGAATCTTTGGAGAAGGGGCATATTTAGCCGTCTTCGTCACCATTGGGAGCGGGTTTCTTTTTTGTTGCTAAGAAGGATGGCTCCTTGAGACCCTGTATAGATTATCGTCTTCTTAATAAGATCACGGTCAAATTCCAATACCCCTTGCCTTTGCTTTCTGATTTGTTTGCTCAGATTAAGGGGGCTAGTTGGTTTACTAAGATTGACCTCCGAGTGGCATATAATCTTGTTCGTATTAAACAGGGTGACGAATGGAAAACTGAATTTAATACGCCTGAAGGCCATTTTGAATACCTTGTGATGCCATTCGGGCTCTCTAATGCTCCATCTGTGTTCCAATCCTTCATGCATGATATTTTCCGCAATTATCTTGATAAATTCATGGTTGTATATTTGGATGATATTTTGATTTTTTACGATGATTGGGAGTCTCATGTGAAGCAGGTCAGGATGGTGTTCCAGATCCTTCGTGATAATGCTTTATTTGTGAAGGGGTCTAAGTGCCTATTCGGAGTTCAGAAGGTCTCTTTTTTGGGTTTTATTTTTTCTCCCTCGTCTATGGAAATGGATCCTGTTAAGGTCCAAGCTATTCATGACTGGATTCAACCCACATCTGTGAAGAGCCTTCAAAAATTTTTGGGCTTTGCTAATTTCTGTCGCCGTTTCATTGCCAACTTTTCCAGTGTGGTTAAGCCCCTTACTGATTTGACGAAGAAAGGCGCTGATGTGACAAATTGGTCCTCTGCGGCTGTTGAGGCCTTTCGGGAGCTTAAGCGTCGATTTGCTTCTGCCCCTGTGTTGCGTCAGCCGGATGTTTCTCTTCCTTTTCAGGTTGAGGTTGACGCTTCTGAGATTGGGGCAGGGGCCGTTTTGTCTCAGAGGGATTCTGATGGTTCTTTTGATGAAACCGTGTGCTTTTTTTTCCAGAAAGTTTTCGCCTGCAGAACGCAATTATGATGTCGGCAATCGGGAGTTGTTGGCTATGAAGTGGGCGTTTGAGGAGTGGTGACATTGGATTGAAGGAGCTAAGCACCGCGTTGTGGTCTTGACTGATCATAAGAATCTGATTTACCTCGAGTCGGACAAGCGGCTGAATCCTAGACAGGCTCGATGGTCCCTGTTTTTCTTCCGTTTTGATTTTGTGGTCTCGTATCTTCCGGGATCTAAGAATGTTAAGGCTGATTCCCTCTCTAGGAGTTTTTCGCCTGATTCTCCTGGAGTCCTTGAGCCGGTTGGCATTCTTAAGGAAGGGGTGATTCTTTCTGCCATCTCCCCTGATTTGCGGCGGGTGCTTCGAAGATTTCAGGCTGATAGGCCTGACCGCTGTCCAGTGGGGAAGCTGTTTGTTCCTGATGGATGGACAAGTAAGGTGATTTCTGAGGTTCATTGTTCTGTGTTGGCTGGTCATCCTGGGATTTTTGGTACCAGAGATTTGGTTGCTAGGTCCTTTTGGTGGCCTTCCTTGTCGCGCGATGTGCGTGCTTTTGTGCAGTCCTGTGGGACTTGCGCCCGGGCCAAGCCTTGCTGTTCCCACGCTAGTGGGTTGCTTTTACCTTTGCCAGTCCCTGAGAGGCCCTGGACGCATATTTCCATGGATTTTATTTCGGATCTTCCTGTTTCCCAGAAGATGTCTGTTATCTGGGTTGTTTGTGACCGGTTCTCTAAAATGGTCCATCTGGTACCTTTGACTAAGTTGCCTTCCTCCTCAGATTTGGTTCCATTGTTTTTTCAGCATGTGGTTCGTTTGCATGGCATTCCGGAGAATATTGTGTCTGACAGAGGTTCTCAGTTTGTCTCTAGGTTTTGGCGGGCCTTTTGTGCTAGGATGGGCATTGATTTGTCTTTTTCTTCGGCGTTTCATCCTCAGACTAATGGCCAAACTGAGTGAACTAATCAGACCTTGGAGACCTATTTGAGATGCTTTGTGTCTGCTGATCAGGATGATTGGGTGGCTTTCTTGCCATTGGCCGAGTTTGCCCTTAATAATCGGGCTAGTTCGGCTACTTTGGTTTCACCTTTCTTTTGTAATTTTGGTTTTCATCCTCGTTTTTCTTCTGGTTGAGCCTTCTGATTGTCCTGGTGTGGATTCTGTGGTGGACAGGCTGCAGCAGATTTGGACTCATGTGGTGGACAATTTGACGTTGTCTCAGGAAAGGGCTCAACGTTTTGCTAACCGCCGTCGGTATGTTGGTCCCCGGCTTCGTGTGGGGGATTTGGTTTGGTTGTCTTCTCGTCATGTTCCTATGAAGGTTTCTTCCCCTAAGTTTAAGCCTCGGTTTATTGGTCCTTATAAGATTTCTGAAATTATCAATCCGGTGTCTTTTCGTTTGGCTCTTCCAGTCTCTTTTGCCATTCATAATGTTTTCCATAGATCTTTGTTGCGGAGATATGTGGTGCCCGTTGTTCCCTCGGTTGATCCTCCTGCCCCGGTGTTGGTTGAGGGAGAGTTGGAATATGAGGTTGAGAAAATTTTGGATTCTCGTTTTTCGAGGCGGAGGCTTCAGTATCTTGTCAAGTGGAAGGGTTATGGCCAGGAGGATAATTCTTGGGTTGTTGCCTCCGATGTCCATGCCACCGATTTGGTTCGTGCTTTTCACTTGGCTCGTCCTGATCGGCCTGGGGGCACTGGTGAGGGTTCGGTGACCCCTCCTCAAGGGGGGGGGGTACTGTTGTGAATTCCGCTCTTGGGCTCCCTCCGGTGGTTGTAAGTGGCACTTTTGTGAGTTCTGCTCTTGGGCTCCCTCCGGTGGTTTTAAGTGGAATGGCTGCTCCTTGGATTTAGCAGTCAGCAGCTGCTTCCACTGATTGTCTATTCTGCTCGGCTATTTAGCCTGGCTCTTTCCTTCAGCTTCTGCCACTTGTCAATGGTTCCTGGTTGGATTCACATCTCTTTGGATTTTCCTGTTATCCTGACCAGTTCAGCAAAGCTAAGTCCTTGCTTGCTCTTTTCTGTCCACAGGTTGTGGACTTATCCGTTCTGTGCTTTCTATGTTTGTCCAGCTTGTCAGTATGAATTAATTCAGTTAAGCTGGAAGCTCTGGGAAGCAGATTTACCCTCCACGCCTTTAGTCAGGTGTGGAGATTTTTTTGTAAACTCTGCGTGGATTTTTGTAGTGTTTTATACTGACTGCACAGTATTCCATCCTGTCCTATCTATCTAGCTAGACTGGCCTCCTGTGCTCATCCTGGTTTCATTCTGTGTATGTCTTTTCCCTCTCCACTCACAGTCATTACTTGTGGGGGGCTATCTATCCTTTGGGGATTTTCTCTGAGGCAAGATAGTTTTCCTGTTTCTATCATTAGGGGTAGTTAGTTCTTAGGCTGTGACGAGGTGCCTAGGGAGTGTCAGGAGCATCCCACGGCTACTTCTAGTGTTGTGTTGAGCTTAGGGACTGCGGTCAGTACAGGTACCACTTCCTTCAGAGCTCATCCCATGTTGCTCCTAAACCACCAGATCATAACAGGAGCCACAGATAGGTGAGTCTGCAGAGCTGTTCACATGTTCTATTCCATGGGCATCAGAGCTCTGCTCCAAAGATTCACATAGCTCAGCAGAGGAGGTTAAGGAGAAGGAAGACGAGGAAGTTATGTTGCAGCTTGCCGCACAGAAACAGAGTGATGCAACCACGACAAGCACTGCATCCTCAGCCACAACTCTGGCTGTGGCTAGCGCCGGTTGAGAGTCTGCAGTTCATATGAGCTGCAAGAGTTGATTAGCCTGGGTCTTTTTTTTACACCACAAAAGATGACCCTACTCACATTATCTGCCAACTTTGTAAAACACTACTCGAACCAAGCATTGCAATACATTGACTACTACATGATTGAACCAGCACATGCATGATTAACATGCCTTAGTCTGGGAAACAGACACTGCGCTAAAATGCAGACTAGCGGGCATCGCCGTTCCATCAACAGTATCTGTTGCTTCTTCCTCCTTTGTCACTGTGGCAAGTGTTCTCACACAGGTCTCCAACCACAGAACCTCCACTTGATTATCCCCTACAGTCAGGGTGAATGAGAGCCCTTTAGCTATTACACAAGTGGAAATGAATGCTGTTTTTGATTCACTGAGTACATCACAGCTTTCTCAGTGTACCATAACATCAATGCCTGCACCTCACTCACAGACCAGCAGATTGTCCTATGCACCATACTCCACCCTCTATCAGCACAGCAGCCAACCCTTGGCCCGAAGTTGTGGTCACATAAAATATTGATTCCTCCTACACATGCAAAAGCTAAGATCTTGAACTCCACCTTCTCCAATGTGTTGGCAACGGAAATGCTGCCTTTCCGCCTGGTGGTTACAATCTGTTTCCGAGAGTTAATGGTCATCACAGTCCCCCAGTACCAGCTTCCCAATCACCATTACAGCTCTAAGAAAGCTGTGCCTGCACTACCCCAGCATGATGCAGACAACATCACCCGTTCCCTGAAAAAAATCTATGTTTTCCATTGTGCATTTCACCACTGACACCTGGATGAGTAAACATGGGTGTTACAGCTCGCTGACTGGGCACTGGGAGACTCTGGTGGTTGTGGGGCAGATGGTCAAGGGGCTGCTCCATAAGTTTTAGAATCCCCAAAACTTTCAGGACAAACCTTTGTATCTAACACTTCCTCCACTGCTTCTGACTCCTCCACTTCCTCTAGGGCCTCTACCTGCGCCCTGATCCTCTCCCTTAATGAGACACACGTTTGAACAGTGCAGAGAGAATCCCCCATAATCCCCCATCTTTGTACTGCACAGCCAGGGCACACCACAGTCAGGCAGTGTTTAAATTAATATGTCTTGGAGATTGCAGAGATTACACAGGTCAAGAGTTTTGGATGGCTATCCAGGCAGAGTTAGAGCAATGGCTGTCTTCACTGAACCTGGAGCGAGGGAAGGCCGTGTGCGATAACGGTGCAAACCTGGTGATGGCTCTATGCCAGGGCAACCTCACCCACGTGTCTTGCATGGCTCATGTCCTCAACCTGGTGGTCCAGCAATTTCTCCACCACTATTCCTGGATGCGGTGCTGCAGAAAGCACAGTCGCTGTGTGCTCACTTCTGACGAACACACCCCGCAGGGAATCCACCTTGCATTGCTATAGAGGTCTTTTGGCCTACTGGTTAACCGTTTGAATTGCAATGTGCCAACACAGTGGAATTCCACTGTGCACTTGTCGCAGCCACTGTGGTAGCAGCAATGAACCCTGGTGCAGTATGTCATTTTGCATAGCCTGGGCCAATGCAGTACGGAGGTGGTGCAAATCACGCTTGCAGAGTGTGCTCAGATAAAGGACCTCTGCACCCTTCTGCACAGTTTTGAAATGACTACTAAGATGGATAGCGCTGACAGTGCCATCATCAGCATCACTATTCCAGTCATCAAACATACTGGAGCACACTTTGAATAGTCTACGAGAGGAGGTGGTGGTACTAAATGAAGAGGTGGAAGCAGTATAGGATGCAGAAGGGATAACAATTTCTCTAAGTTCTGGACTGTCACTGCACAGGCACGTGCCATGGGAGGGTGGCTCATGGTACCAGACAAACTGCAATACTTTCAGTTAACTACCTGTATTACTAGCCTTACGTTTTTCTACCATTAGTAGTCTATAAAACTGATTTTTGTGCCACCTGAGCGTGGCTGGGAAAAATAACAGTTTCAGCTGTTGCATGAGGTATCAGGGCCAAGTAGGCTTACACCGCTCCCTCACCCACCTCGTCTTAGTTGAAAGTTCATTTCAAAGCTCTAAATGCTGACCGCGACCCTGATACCGCATTCATGGCCCATTGTTGACTGCTGCTGTACCATTATCAAATTTTTACTGTGGGTGGGTCATTGGATGCCATTTTACCTGGTGCCTGACCCTAATTTAGGAAATGTTTGGACTCCAATTTGGGTCTCCTTCATGTGTGTTGCCTGAATTTGACAGACCTCTCAAAGCAGCAGACCTACACCTGTCACTCATCCACCTGTTACTGATCAATGTTTCAGCTAGAAATGCTGGTCCAAGCCCATGCATCCATGCTGCACAGTTATACTATTTGAACTCTGGGCCAATTGATTCCACTTTTCCTGATGTCTACCCCAATTTGAGTTGTTTGGGAAGCTTTTTGGCCCCCCTTAAAGTGTTGTTTATACGTTTCGTTTTGCCTTCCATTGAATTCAATGCAGTTCGGGGACTTTCAATGAACTGTTTGTCGAACATGATCGGCGGACATTGGGACTTTTGTCAAACCGAACCTTGAAAAGTTCGCTCTTCTCTAATTTCTCTAATTAGGAGAACATGTGAGCTGCCAGAACAGCAGAACTCTCATAACTGACTCCATTTTACTACATCCCTCAATTAATCCATTTAGTGGCGTTGGGAGCATGTTGACACCACAGTTATTTAACAGATTTTTATACCATTGGGCAGTGCAGAAAAAATAATTACATTTTAACCATTAAAATGCTATTTTAACCACAGATTGTACATTTTTACAAAGGGGAACAGGTGATTTGGCCACACAACAGGGTTTAGAAGAGAAGAAACGCTATTTGACTTTTAAAATGAAAATTTTCCTACAATAGTTTGTGGACTCCATTTGCAGGACCTCTATTGCCAGAACTGCAGAATCCCCTATCATGTGGTCTAATTTTGCAAATTATATTCCTATGGAAACATCTCTACAAGTGTACTGGCGATTTTGATTTTCAAGAAATCAACATGCAGTTCATGTTGTGGCTTGAAATTTGCAAATATGCCACATAGCACCCAACACATTTTACCTAGCTTGTGCTTCAGGAAACATGCACTCTGTAAATTGTTAAGTAGGTTATCCCTGGCACAGTAAAGACAAACATGTGGACACCAACTGCAGTTTAGGCACACTGTAAGGCTCAGAAGGAAGGTGGGCACTTGGATTTGGAAGCACAAATTTTGTTTGATTTTTTTGGGAGGAGAGCTATGTTGCATTTCCTGCGACCTTTTTGCCCAATTCAAACATGTTCTGTTTTAAATATTAATTATTGATTATTACACTCAGTTCTATACTGAGCCTCGTGGAAGCTTTTGCTGACATTGCATTTGCTATTCCTGTATATTTAGCTCAGAGTAAAAGTTAACACCATATAGAGAGAACACGTGCTCTATGGGACATATATAATCACGGCTCATTGGAGGGTGGGCTGTCACTTGGGGCCTTCTCCTTCACTCTCTATGGACTTCAGACTGCTCACAGATGGAATGAACAGCTGGTAGCCATGTGCTTCATGATGACTTCTACCATACTCCATGACAGAGACAGACGGCATTTATCATTCAGAATCTCAGGAAAGATGGGGAATAAACTTTGATATGGACAATCTCTTTGTAACTATTTCACCTATTTTATGTTTTGCTGCAATGATGCTTTTGGGTGGACAATCCAATAGACCACTACATTTTTTATGAGGCATCTGGTAAAGAGTCCTGATTAAATAAATATAGGAAATAAGCATATTTAACATTCTGTAAAAAGCTTTGAAAAGTAACCTAATTTTGGTGTAGCTTGAGACTGCGCTAAAATGTTGTGACTTTTGGCGTTCTCGCACCATTTTTTCCCAGCTATGACAAAGTGGGCAAAAGTGGGGTAGAAGAACAAAGGCATATGATTTTTTTACATTGCAAAAACCTGGGATTTTAATAGGGGTGTGCAGACTTTTTTTTATATATCCACTCTATACAGTATATATACTACTCACAAAAAGGGATATTTTGATTTCGGCAAAATTTATGGAAAACTTAAAAAGTTCATGCTAAGGTGATATTTTATAATGAAATTGGGGCATTTAAGTAGAAGCATGCAATGGTGATTCTGTCATCTCGAACAATTTATTGAAACAAAAGCCAAGAGGTGGGTATACCCCAACAAAAAATGTCAATGTCTCAAAAACTTGTCATGTGGCCTTGAGCATCAATTTCAGCTTGACAACGTCTCATGCTGTCCTTCGAGTTATTGTCTGCTGAGGAATGGCATCCTACTCTTCTTGAATTGCAGCCCTCAAGTCATTGAGGTTTTGGGTTACAGAGTTACGAGCTTCAACATGGTGGATGCTTTCCTGAAACGGAAAGTATGGCAACTCATTGGACCCCATAGGTTTTCTATGAGATTCAGGTCTGGGGAAAGTGCATGCCACTCTATTTGAGGTACCACAGTCTCTAGCACCCGCTCACAAATGACGCGCCCTGGTTGAGCTGGAGCATTGTCGTCCATGAAAGTGAAATTAGGCCTGTGTTGTTCATGCAGAGGCACAATGATTGGATTAATGATGTTATTCAAGTAGCAGCAGGGCTGTATTTAGAGTTTCTGCTGCCCTAGGCACTTTTAGTGCTGCCTTCCCCCATTGGTGAGTATAAGGCCATGTGCACACGTTCAGTATTTTTCGCGTTTTTTTCGCTATAAAAACGTGATAAAAACGCGAAAAAAACGCTTACATATGACTCCTATTATTTAAAGTGTATTCCACATTTCTTGTGCAAATGTTGCTTTTTTTCCGCGAAAAAATCGCATTGCGGAAAAAAAAGCAACATGTTCATTAAATTTGCGGAATTGCGGGGATTCCGCACACCTAGGAATGCATTGATCTGCTTACTTTCCGCATGGGGCTGTGCACACCATGCGGGAAGTAAGCAAATTATGTGCAGTTGGTGCCCAGGGTGGAGGAGAGGAGACTCTCCTCCATGGACTGGCCACCATATAATTGGTAAAAAAAAGAATTAAAATAAAAAATAGTGCTATACTCACCCTCTGATGGCCCCGGAGTCCTCCCGCCTCTCATCGGTGCATGCTCTTTCTTCCATTCCTATAGATGCTCTGTGTGAAGGACCTGCGATGACGTCGCCGTCTTGTGATTGGTCGCGTGACCGCTCATGTGACCGTTCACGTGACCGCGACGTCATCGAAGGTCCTGCACACACACACCATCTATAGGTACGGACGCCGCTGAGGAGATCGGCTGTCTGCAGGTAAGTATAACCATTTGTTAAATTTTTTTTATTATTTTTAAA
The DNA here is from genome assembly GCF_032444005.1 of Ranitomeya imitator. Lineage (NCBI taxonomy): Eukaryota > Metazoa > Chordata > Amphibia > Anura > Dendrobatidae > Ranitomeya > Ranitomeya imitator. The sequence goes on along the minus strand of NC_091284.1, from coordinate 260,448,244 downwards.
CATTCTATCTTTTACTATTGATGCTGCATAGACAGCATCAATAGTAAAAAGTTGGTCACACTTGTCAAACACTATGTTTGACAAGTGTGACCAACCTGTCAGTCAGTTTTCCAAGCGATGCTACAGATCGCTTGGAAAACTTTAGCATTCTGCAAGCTAATTTCGCTTGCAAAATGCTAAAAAAAACGCAAAATAGAATGCGGATTTCTTGCAGAAAATTTCCGGTTTTCTTCAGGAAATTTCTGCAAGAAATCCTGACGTGTGCACATACCCTAACACTATCGGCATAGACTTTGGCAAGAATCGCTGATGTGAAAGTAGCCTTTTGCAGCAGATCGGGCAGTTTTTCTGCATCTGCCGTGTAACGGTCACTTACGGCAACACTGCGTTTGGCCTCATTCATTCCCCATGGGATTTGTGGCACTTGCCGTGATCTGGCAAATGTGATACCATATCTCCCAACTTTTGAAGAAGGGAAAGAGGTATAAAGTTTGCGGCGCACGTAAAATTGCGGCAAATTTTAGGCCACGCCTCTGACCACACCCATTTCACAACTAGTCACACCCATATCCACGTCCCAACCACACCCATTTAGCACTGCTGATCACACTGTTTCATATACAATAATTATAAACAAAAATAAATATGGCCACACAGTGCTCCATACTGTATAATGGCCACATATGATGCTCCATACTGTATAATGGCCACACATGATGCTCCATACTGTATAATGGCGACACATGATGCTCCATACTGTATAATGGCCACACATGATGCTCCATACTGTATAATGACCCCACAAGTTGTTCAATACTGTATAATGGCTCCACATGATGCTCAATACTGTATAATGGCCACACATGATGCTCCATACTGTATAATGGCCACACATGATGCTCCATACTGTATAATGACCCCCACATGATGCTCCATACTGTATAATGACCCCACATGATGCTCAATACTGTATAATGCCCCCCTCCCATCTTGTATGCGTGGCTCATCTCCCTCCCATCCCATATGCATGGCTCATAATCCCCCCTCCTCTTGTATGCATGGCTCATATTCCCCCCCTCCTGTATGCATGGCTCATATTCCCCCCCTCCTGTATGATGGCTCATATCCCCCCTCCTGTATGCATGGCTCATAATTCATCCCCCCTCCTGTATGCATGGCTCATAATTCCCCCCCCTCCTGTATGCATGGCTCATAATTCCTCCCACCTCCTGTATGCATGACTCATATTCCACCACCACCCCCTCCTGTATGCATGGCTCATATTCCACCACCTCCCCTTCCTGTATGCATGGCTCAAAATTCCCCCCTCTATGCATGGCGCATATTCCCCCTCCTGTATGCATGGCTCATAATTCCTCCCCACCTCTTGTATGCATGGCTCATAATCCCCCCGTATGCATGGTTCATTTCTCCACCCCCCGCTCCTTCTGCCATGGCTCTGCTCCCCGTCCTCTTTCTTCCCCCTGTCCCTCAATCGTGCCCATACAATACCACTGCCCTATCCGCCATGGTGCTCGGCTGTATCTGATTGCTCACTATTGCAGCTGCCTCTGTTTCTATTTGCTGGGAAATCCCAGACAGTGTCGTCATGCAGCAATGAGTGACGGTGACAGTCGGGCGGCTGCTCTGTTACCTGCAATGATGGCAGAAATAGACTGAGGAGCCAGCAGCCGGCCGGGAAGGAGATGCCCTATTACTGTGCCTGCAGCGTGCCCTGCACACATTACTGTACTGCTCATACTCACCTGTCCCACACCGCGTGGCCGCGCCGACATCCCTCTGGCTCTGTCCCGACTCCCGGCGCAGCACCTTCTTCCTGAGTGAGCGGTCATGTGGTACTGCTCATTAAGGTAATGAATATGTGCATATTCATGACCTTAATGAGCGGTACCATGTGACCGCTCACTCAGGACGCGCTACAGATGCTGAGACCAGGCATCGCTGGAGCAGGGTGAGTATCGTCTTCAAGGAGGGTGGGTGGGAGGCAGGCAGGCAGGGGGTGGTCGGTCGGGAGGTGACCCAGGACTTTAAAAACAAAAACAAAAAACCTTGCTCAGGTGCCACCCCCCGCATCGTCCCTGCCCTAGGCACGTGCCCTCAAGTGCCTAGTGGCAAATACGGCCCTGAGTAGCAGGGGCGTTTCACTGTACCATTCACAAAGTGTAGGGCAGTTCTGTATTGACTAGACACTGTAACACCACAACGACAAAGCAATATCTGTATTCTGAATGTCAATCACACAGATGATACCACTGAAAATTATCAAAATAAAGCATAAGTGGATACTATAAAATGTAACTTTTAATATTTCTAAGCAACACAAAAAAAAAAAACCAGTCACCCAAGTGAGAACAAAAACTGGGGCGCAGTCTCAACCGTATAGTATAATGGCCATTGAGACTTATAGACCCCTATTAGGATTTAAAGATTACGGCTGCCGTAGTGCTTGCGAAATCAATATAAACTAAGGTATGGTGTATAAAAAAGCTGTAGAAGAAATACTCTTGTAAACAACAGCATTAATTTCCATACACTTAGTTGCATGTAAAAACAATAAATAACTAGTAGCAGTTATAGTACACAATGTAAACAGTGCTACTGATACTTATTACATAATAGAAAAGGAACGGTCTCACCAATTCCAAAGTATAGGCATAGGAGCACCGGATATTCACTGGTAAGGGGATGATCCGGAATCCCTATGTCAATCCCTACCTATGGGGCTACCAGTAAGCTATCACGAAAGCTCCTGCCCTTACAAGGGCAGTCCACATCTACCCCTGTACACACATGCCCTGCACTATCCCTGTTCAGTCGTCCTGACGCATTTCTTCCAAGCTAAATCATCAGGGGACTTGCTTGTATGAGGAGATAAAGTGCCTATGTGCTAGGAAAAGAGGGACAAAGAGACCTGCCACCCTCTATGCTGTCCTGCAGAGAGTGGTGAAGGCGTAGGGCCAGTCTTAAAATAGGAACCGGAATGTGAAAAAAACACACACACATAACCACTTCCTATAGGGCAATCAAACACATGGCAGCTGTGAGTAACCTAGGTATTATAGGAAGCAATAATACATGGAAAGCACACTACCAGATAGCGACACTCTGTATACTACATAATGGAAGCATGTATAGCGCTATAATCACATTATAATGCAGAGGGCAGGTGAGACTCACAGTTTAGATGATGTCACACGCCAAAAGCCATGCGGTGTTCATGCATGGATAGATGATACACGCACTTCCTGTCATGCGCACTGATACAGGAAGTAGCCACTACCTGGCAACAGAGACGCCAGGCTGTAAGCCTGTAGCGCTGCTAACAATAACAGCAGAACGGCGCTCAAAAATAGTGCGGTAAGTATTTAGGGGAGGTGTAGAGTCCTTACAATAGCACAATATCGAAAATAAGCGCCGAATGTTAGAGAGGCTTAGTGAAAAAATAAAGCGCTGACCGGAAGTGACCGTAACTAAGCAACCTGGCCATAGCCGTAGACTAGGCCAGGAGCAATGGAAACATCAGCACATAATTAAAAGTAGTAGGTACCAATAACACAGGAAAAAGACCTATATAATATAACCACATAGTTGCAACACGGTTATGAACAGTACCTATGGCTTAAAACGGTGTGTTTATTAGAATTCTCAGAACTATATATAATATAATGTGCCATGTGGTGGGGAAAGCCCCATACCACAAATTGCTATGGTAAACATGTATTTAATGATTGTTAAAGGGACACTGTCACCTGAATTTGGAGGGAACAATCTTCAGCCATGGAGGCGGGGTTTTTGGGTGTTTGATTCACCCTTTCCTTACCCGCTGGCTGCATGCTGGCTGCAATATTGGTTCGAAGTTCATTCTCTGTCCTCCATAGTACACGCCTGCGCGAGGCAAGATTGCCTTATGCAGGCATGTACTACGAAGGACAGAGAATGAACTTCAATCTAATATTGCAGCCAGCGGGTAAGGAAAGGGTGAATCAAACACCCGAAAACCCCGCCTCCATGGCTGAAGATTGTTCCCTCCAAATTCAGGTGACAGTGTCCCTTTAATCATGCAAATCCTATGACAAAATGGGTGACGATAGTGAAGGATTTAGGCATAATCAAATAATAATAACTGTGTGATACCAGAAGATGACTACAAATAAAGAGGCACTGGTGTTGTGAATTCTGTGGCAGAGTTCACTCCTGTGGTCACAAGTGGTACTTCGGCTGATTCTCTCTGGGATCTTCCGTTTGTGGAGGAAAGTGGTACTGCAGCTTCTGAGTTTCCTCCCTCAGGTGATCTGGTGAGCTCGTTAGCTTCTTCTCTACTTAACTCCACCTGATGCTTTGATCTATGCTTCCTGTCAATGTTTCAGTGTGGGACTTGTTTTTTCCCTGGATCATTCCTGTGGCCTGCTGCTCTGCAAAGCTAAGTTTTGCTTATGTTATTTTGTTGCTATTTTTCTGTCCAGCTTGCTTAATTGGTTTTTCTCGCCTGCTGGAAGCTCTGAGACGCAGAGGGACCACCTCCGTACCGTTAGTCGGTGCGGAGGGTCTATTTGTCCCCTCTGCGTGGTTTTTTATAGGTTTTTGTGCTGACCGCAAAGTTATCTTCCCTATCCTCGTTCTGTTCAGCTAGTCGGGCCTCACTTTGCTAAATCTGTTTCATCTCTATGTTTGTGTTTTCATCTTACTCACAGTCATTATATGTGGGGGGCTGCCTTTTCCTTTGGGGAATTTCTCTGAGGCAAGGTAGGCTTATTTTTCTATCTTCAGGATTAGCTAGTTTCTCAGGCTGTGACGAGGCGCCTAGGTTCTGGTCAGGAGCGCTCCACGGCTACCTTTAGTTGTGGTTTGATAGGCTTAGGGATTGCGGTCTGCAGAGTTCCCACGTCTCAGAGCTCGTTCTATTATTTTGGGTTATTGTCAGTTCACTGTATGTGCTCTGACCTCCATGTCCATTGTGATTCTGAATTGCCTTTCATAACACACTGGGGAATGATTCAGATAAAATAGCTATAGTTGATTTGATCATTCAGGCCATGTGGAATCGCAGTATTTAAATAAGAAATCCACTTGGCCTCTCGCTGCAACAGCAATTGGTCCCAGTCACCCCCCCCCCCCCCCGTATAGGTTTTGTCACCTTCTCGATGGCCATGAATTTGAGATGCTTAGATTGGCCATTATGCATGTGATTAACATGCCGAGAAATGGGGGTGTCTGTTGTGAATTCTGTTGTCGAACTCCCTCCTGTGGTCGTGAATGGTACTTCGGCGTGTTCTGTCTATGGGCTCCCTCTGGTGGCTGTGAGTGAAGCTGCTGCTTCTGAGGTTCCTTACACAGGTGACGTGGTTTATCCTTTGGTTGACTGCTCTATTTAACTCCTCTCAGATCGTTACTCCATGCCAGCTGTCAATGTTTTTGCATTGGTTCAGCTCGCTCCTGGATCTCTCTGGTGACGTGCCTTCTCCTGCAGAAGCTAAGTTCCTGATAGTCATTATTTGTTCATTGTTTTCTTGTCCAGCTGGTTTTCATGATTTTGTCTTGCTAGCTGGAAGCTCTGGGATGCAGAGTGGCCCCTTCGCACCGTGAGTCAGTGCGGAGGTCTTTTTTGCACACTCTGCGTGGTCTTTTGTAGGTTTTTGTGCTGATCGCAAAGTTACCTTTCCTATCCTCTGTCTATTTAGTAAGTCTGGCCTCCCTTTGCTGAAATTGTGATTAGTATATCCAGAAAAGGCAATGAGGAAAAATCAATCACCGATGTAAAGAAAAGCCCAATGTTGTTATGATTGAGCCTATCTACAAAACCCTCAAAATCACTTATGGAGCCAGTCCAAATAAAAAAAGTCATCTATGTACCGTGTCCAGATTTCTGAAACACGATACATAGAAAAATCACCATTTTCAGAATCATCACTCCAAACCACAGTCTCCTCCCACCAGCCAAGGAAGGGGTTGGTGTAAGCCAGGGCACAGGGGCTGCCCATCGCTGTCCCCCTCAGCTGGTGGTAGATCCTGCGGTTGAAGGTGAAAAAATTGTGTGTTAGACAAAATGGAATGCTGTAGATAAGCCCCCGATGTATCCTGAAAGATGATAAAAAGAGGTTAGATTATACGATTATACTCACCCAGGGGCGATCCTGGTTCGGTTCTGGTCCGATGGGCGTCGCGGTCTGGTCTTGGGCCTTCCATCTTCTTACGATGACGTCCTCTTCTTGTATTCATGCTGCGGGTCCGGCACAGGTGTACTTTGTCTGCCGTGTTGATGGCAGAGCAAAGTACTGCAGTGTGCAGGTGCTGGGCCTCTCTGACCTTTCCCGGCGCCTGCGCACTGCAGTACTTTGCTCTGCCCTCAACAGGACAAACGCCTGTACTGGAGCCGCAGCATGAAGACAAGAAGAGGACGTCTCTCTGCCCTCATAGCAAGGTAGACAGAAGTTTGTGTGTTAGGTGGAAGGAGGAGGTGTTGAGGTATTACAGGGAGTTTTATTAACCCCTTACTGACCGCCAATACGTCTTTTTACTGACCTGAGATATGAGAGAATAGCATATAAGGCTGTACACTATAGCTGACAACTTACTGCATTAGCCACTATCAGTGTTGGCACTGTCCATTCCTGTTTAACCCCTTAGATGCTGCTGTCAATAGTGACTACATCATATAAATGGTTAACAGAGTGTGGGGTTTCCTCTTTATCCCCATCAGCACTCTGGATCATGATTGTGTGGTCCTGATGTTTGCCATGGCAATTCATGACCAAATAGCGGGAGTTAAAAAAGGGAAATAAAAGTAAAAGAACGCTTGTGTCTCTTACCTTATTGGCAAACAATAAAAAACACTTTGTTTCATCTTCTGGGTCATTTAATATAGCTTGGATTATCTGAAGCATTGGAGTAAGACCTGAAAATAAATATAAAATATAAATATGCTTTAGATACTACTGATCCTTTACATTTCAAACTTTGCAATTACTCGAGAAAGTCACTCTCTAAGTAAAGATATTAGTCAGACTTGCAATTCATTTCAGCTATGAAGACAGAATGAACTAGGTAAGCCAACACTATCAGCATGGTGTTAAAGATAGAATGAAGTAAAATAAGGTTGTGAAGATTAGTACAAAGATTCAGAGCTTTACAAATGCAGATCATTAATTAATTTTAAAAAAGTTATCTATATACACAGCCGATGAAAAAGTATTGAGCCTGTCACCAATTTTCTAAGTAAATATATTTCTAAATGTGCTATTAACACGAAATTCTCACCAGATGTCAATAACAACTCATCCAAAGCACACAGGCCAAGAAATCAAACCATAGATTTCCATAAATTAAGTTATGTGCAATCATAATTGTCTAATCATTGGGTCAAAGGAACAATGGCAGCTCAGTTTTGGTATCCAAAGGGGGTGCACGATGTAAGAAGAGACGGCCTCGGCGTGCCTTGTCCGGGACGAGTCCGGAACCACCGCTGCTGCCACCCGAGTTGCAGGGGGGAGAGTTTAGTTCTCTGGACAAATCTTTGAACATGAGACTAGGGAGTGTGGAGGACATAAAAGGGTGACAATGCGTGGGAACAAGTTCAGAGTGGGCGGGAAGCTGTAGTGTGCAGAGACTGAGCGCAAGCCCTCCTGCGCTGCACGGTCAGTACAAAGTAGGCCCAAGCCAGAGTGGCCTATGGAAGCTTACCAGAGACCACAGGCGGAGATGCTTCCAGAGATCGCTGACTGTGTTGACTCCCGTAATACCACTGACCATGAGTGATTCCCCTTGTCGACCAGACCGTAGAGGGCACACTCCCAGATGGGATGACCAGGCTGCAGACAGAGTGCGACTGCCTGGCATATCCGCTCCCACATACTCCCATGCTGTGTCAGTGCATAAAAGAAAGGACTGTTCCTCCTTCAGCGGATCTCCTCCTTGGACCCAGGACCTGCGATCGGACATCCCAGGACCACCGACAACACCGGAATCCATGACCCCTTCCGTACCAGGACGACACCGGATTCTTCAAGCGTTCAGGCTGGAACGCCACCGCTATCATCTCAGAGACTGCTCCTCATCACCACCGGATCGATAAGTTTGATACTTTTGAACTCTCCCCTACCTTATTATACACCTGTTTCCCTAAGTTAATCATATACAGTTTCACTACCCTATGTTCCATTTACTCCCTCCCTGTGTGGAGCAGCGCTGTTATATTAAATCCCTCTGTTAACCCTTGCTCTGCCTCCGACCGTTACTGAATCCATTTACCTTTTTTCACATGACACCCTATTTAAATCTTGATAATTAACTTGCAATGGGTTTACTCTGCAATATAATGACTGATATTTTTTGAACATATACCCACTGTATTGTAAAGTTCTGCAGAATATGTTGATGAAATATACTTAAAATTATTATTCCAATTATTTGTTGTCTTTTCACAGTTATTAAATTACATTTCAGTTCTTGTGCATTTATATTGTGTTGTGGCCAGATTTCTGTTTCTTCTGTACTCTTCCATTTAACTCTGGATGCATTTCTGGATTTGACCCCTGGACTGTTTGCATTATCTCTCTGCAACAGATCTTTTTTTGACACCCAGACTTTACCCTGGCTATACCCCTGACTTTTTTGTGGTAATCAGTTCTGTGATTCTTCCCAACTCTCTAGTATTGACCCAGCTAGCTGCCATTTGAACTTGATCATGACTTGCATTTGTCAATGTCCTGTCCATCCATATACTATTGTTTTTGCATATGCACAGTTCATGGATGTAAAATACGCTCAACTGAACAAGAAATTGTGATTTCAGTCCAAAGTCCTTATACAAACCTTATAATTTTTGCATAGACTAAATCTTTATTGTGACCAATGTTTCTTATCAGTTCTTAACCCTCCCTGTAATCAATATCCTTTCCCTATTATAAGCTGCACTACAATTGGAAATACCATAAAAGTAAAAGTGTGTCATATTAAATTGTCGTGTCTGCTTATTTCTTCAACAAAATAAAATTTTACCTTTATACAGTGGCTTTCAAAAGTATTCACGCCTTTGGCTTTTTACCTACACGTGGTCAAAATTGTTGATACTCCTCAGAAAAATCCACAATGGTCAAGGAAATAACTTGAATCTGACAAATGTAATAATAAATAAAAGATATATGAAAATGAACAAATGAAAGTCAGACATTGCTTTTCAACCATGCTTCCACAGAATTAAAAAAAAATAAAGCTCATGAAATAGGCCTTGACAGAAATGACGGTATCACTAAAAATAATGTGACAAATGGGACATGTTAAATCAAGGTGTGTCCACTAACTAGCATCACAGGTGTCTACAATCTTGGAATCAGTGAGTGGGCCTGTATATAGGGCTACAGATACTCACTGTGCTGTTTGGTGATATGGTGTATTTCACACTTAACATGGACCAGAGGAAGCGAAGCAAAGAGTTGTCTCGGGAGATTAGAAAGAAAATTATAGACAAACATTTTAAAAGTTATAAGACCATCTCCAAGCAGCTTGATGTTCCTGTGACTACAGTTGCACATATTATTCAGAAATTTAAGATCCATGGGACTGTAGCCAACCACCCTGGATGTGACCGCAGGAGAAAAATTGATGACAAATCAAAGAGATGGATAATATCAATGGTAACAAAAGAGCCCAGAAAACTTCTAAACAGATTAAAGGTGAACTTCAAGCTCAAGGAACATTAGTGTCAGATCACACCATCCGTCATTGTATGAGCCAAATTGGACTTCATGGGAGACGACCAAGGAGGACATGATTGTTGAAAAAAAATCATAAAAAAGCCAGACTGGAATTTGCCAAACATGTTGACAAGCCACAAAGCTTCTGGGAGATCGACCTATGGACAGATGAGACAAAAATGGAACTTTTTGGCAAGGCACATCAGCTCTATGTTCACAGACAGAAAAATTAAATAAATATCAAGAAAAGAACACTGTCCCTACTGTGAAACATGGAGGAGGCTAAGTTATGTTCTGGGGCTGCTTTGCTGCATCTGGCACAGGGTGTGTAGAATCTATGCAAGGTACAATGAAATCTCAAGACTATCAAGGGATTCTAGAGAGAAATGTGGTGCCAGTGTCAGAAAGCTTTGTCTCAGTTGCAGGTCATGGGTCTTGCAACAGGATAATGACCCAAAACACTATATATTGCTATTGCAATAGTTATGTGGTTCCGTCCTCTGTGTGGGCAAAGCCGCCCCTAGCTAACATGGCGCCATGGTCCTCGGAAGGCTCTGAGCAGCTGCAGGGCAGAGCATTGTGGGTCCCTGACTGTGATGTCACGGACATGTGCAGTAGGCACTTGGGAACGCCGTGATCATGGCTGCCATTACTGAGCTGTGTATGTAAGTGTACTTGGATTATAATATCGTTAGTAAGGACACCTGATTTGTTTTTAATAACAATTGGCCATTAAGCTATTTTTAATTATTTTCACGCAGTATGTTATTCATAATACCCGTCAATAGCTGTGGTTTGATGGGCTGAGTAACTTGCACAATTGCACTGTTACACTGATGATGCACAATAACACTGTTTAATACTATTGACTTTATTATATTTAATGATTTTCTAATGAGATATATATGTGTTGGATATAAAATGTGGTCTCACTCTTGTATTCATTGCTTGACAAAGGATAACACATCCGAAACGTTGCCACGCCGTTCAGGCATTAAAGTCCACTTTTTTTCAATTATTTTGTGCTGCTTTTCCTTTTTGTTTAGTTTATTATCTTTAACATTAGAGACGCATGCGTTTGTGATTGTTCGCGTTTTGCCGCGTTTGACGACGCATGCGTCATTTCGTCGTCTGCGGTTTGCCACGGAAATGCAACATGTAGTAATTTTTAGAGGCGTCAATTTGCTGCCTGGAAACGTATGCGGTCGATTGCGCAAGGAATGCGCCAAAAAAACGCATTGTTGTCTATATGAACGCATGCGTTCACAAGCACATGCGTTTGGTTGCACTCGTGGTGAACGCATGCATTTCACAAGAGAAAAACATGTCTAGACGCTGATAAGCCACCCCCCACATAGTAGGTGATAAAGGGAGATAGTGGACATTTGCAGGTCACTACTCAGCAGACACTAATGCTGATGAGACACAGGCTACATTTTGGAGGAAAACAAGACACTGAACAATGTGAGTATATCCAAGCCAATGCCTTAATTTTCTATTTTCTTCTGTCTCTGCATGTCCTAATTTCTTGCATTTCTTTCTTTCTACATGCATCAGAATGTATTCTTCTTCTTCTGATGAGGAGCAACGTCCTGGGCCGTCGGAAGTTGAACATGTCAGTGAGGTGAGTACTTGCCTCCTCAGATTGGTAAATATTCACTGTCACATCCACACATGTGACAATTTTTGTTTTTCATTTATTTAGAGCTCTTCTTCATCTGCGGCAGAGACTGGGCAGGAGCAGCGGAGTCAAGGTCGGGTGGAAAGACGGCAGCGGGTGTGTATACAAGGCTGACTGTTTACTGTATCCTCAGTGTAATATTCTTGAATCTTCCTTTCTTTCCATTCTTATTTCTTTACTTTTTTCTTCTGGAATCCTTTTGTATGTTGACTTTCCTATTCATGCCATTTCTCAGCATCTTTTTTCTTTCTTTTCCTTATGTTAATTGACCAAACTTTAATGACTTTATTTAAGTTTTAGGCTCCACAGCGGGAGGATGATCTCATTGAAAATGACCTCCTCATCTCTCTGGTCCAGGAGTGAGTCCCGTTGTGGGACACCCAGGATCCACTGCACTCAAACAACATCACGATGTGGCGCCTATGGAATGAGGTGGCGAAAGAGATGTGGGATGGCTGGGACAATGCCCCGACTCAGGTCCGAAGTGCATTTGGTAAGTATTGCACTGCAGTGTGAAGCAGCAGAGACCTTGGTCGTGCTCACTCAAATGTGTGTGATGAAAGAAACTCTCAGGAGTTTCTCTCATCACACACAGTTGTGTGAGCATGGCAAAAAGTCCATTTTCTGACCATAATGTTTTTTTTAACAGTGGGCAAAGTCAAACACGTTGGCATTCGATGAAGGACCGCTTTAACAAGAACCTGCGTCAAGAGAGCCGTGTTCCCAGTGGTTCAGGAGCAAGGATCCGAAGATATAAATACCATCGTGTTCTGGCATTTTTAAGACCGGTCCTTGCCCAGAAAACGTAAGTATTTTTCCCTTGCATTAGGTTGTATTGTATTGCCATAATCTGAATGTTTCAATTCCACAGGATTTTGCGTCTGGTTATTTTTTTGGTATTAATTTTCTTTTTACTTTTTTCACAGCACATAGAGCACTACTGTTGGCCCAGGTTCTGGAGCGGTCCTTCATCAGACAGCCACGGACCCGTCCCAGCCATCCAGCAGCGCTGCAGCAAGTGCAAATGGGCCTGCCACACTAACTGGAGACCAGGGAGCTGGTCTATCAGGTGTTCCCCTTTCCCAGTCCTCTGCCACTGCCCCTTTTTTTTGGGCTCCTCCCAGCAGCAGCAGAGGGCATCGGACAGGTCCCTCATGCCCGAGTTTTTGCACTTGAGCTCAGTTTTTCACGAAGGACTCAAGGCTTTGGGTGACCGAATGGATATTTCACTTAGCCACATGAATACACGTATCCATGAGGTCACCAAAAGCCTTGACCAAGTAAAAGCCGACCTCCAGAGGTCAGCACATAATTTTTTTAACCAGCAGCAGGACCCTGGCATGGCCTTCCGTACCACCACCACCACGATGCAGCATGACAATGGCATGGCCTTCCATACCACCACCACCACCACGATGCAGCAGGACCCTGGCATGGCATTCCGTACCACCACCACGATGCAGGAGGACTCTGGCATGGCCTTCCTTTCTACGAGCGCTATGGACTCTGGCATGGCTGCACGCTCTATGAGCACTATGGACTCTGGCATGGCTGCACGCTCTACGAGCACTATGGACTCTGGCATGGCTGCACGCTCTATGAGCACTATGGACTCTGGCATGGCTGCACGCTCTACAAGCACTATGGACTCTGGCATGGCTGCACGCTCTACGAGCACTATGGACTCTGACACAGTGCAGCCGGACCCTGACAAGTCACCCACCACGACTATGGCAAGACATATGAGCCCACCGAGGCTTCCCAGAACCCAGCTATCCCAAAAAAACAAACAAAAAAAAACAGCGAACTCTTAGTATTCCTCCCCCTTCACCTCTCAGTGTGTCTGTAATGTCAGGTTTGTCTCACCCTTCCAGTGCGTCTCAAGCCTCTCATGTGTCAAGCCCCATCCCCGAACTACCAGACCCCACTAGTTTCATTTCCCCTTCTCCTGCCACCTCTGCGTCGTCCACGGTTAGCTAGGCCTCAGTGCTTCACACCCCCCGTTTACATCACTCTACCCAAAGCCGGGGCAGTAAATATTTTTGCTGTTAAAAAATAAATACATTTTTTTTACCCAATTATGTTTGGTTTATTGTGTCTTTCGCCACTGGCAACACACATCGTGCGCCAAGAAACTTCACCACACACATTATTTTTGGGCCACATCATATCTCCAGTTGTTAGCAAACAAAAGACTGCAGCTATGTGTGTCTTTAGTATAAAGATATGAGGTGGGCCCAAAAATTCATTGATGTATTATCTCCATAATCTCTTCCTTCTGCTTAGTCTGTGACTAGTGTTGCAGTCTGAAGAGAAAATGGCGGAAATACAATGCAGAACTATACACAACAGGTCAGGTGTCAAAAAACTCATTCGTTTAGACACCTGACCTGGTGAGTAGAGAACTGCCTTCTATAGCCTCCATTTTCTCTTCTGTGTACGTCATCTATTCCACACAAAGTGAAGGGTCGATGGTGGTCATACACGGCATATCTATGCTCACCTGCTCAGGTGTCAGAAATAGTGAATTCATGAGGCTGTTATATGTGCATCATGAATTCATTATTTTGGACACCTGACTTGGTGAGTATAGATCTCTTTAGTGTGACAGTCATTGTCTCTTCAGTCTGTGTCCAATGGATACTGCAGAACAGAGTCAGGATGCAATGACGTCAACAAGCTTACCACTAAAGCAACATGGCTGCCGTCACACTAGCAGTATGTGGTCAGTGTTTTATACCCATATTTGTAAGCCAAAACAAGGAGTGGAACAATTAGAGGTGAATTATGATATTAACAGACTAACTAGCACCTCTGCCTTTATCACCCACTCCTGGTTTTGGATTAGAAATACTGATATTAAATACAGAACAAATACTGCTAGTTTTAGGACAGCCTTGGTTTGTAGAGGAAATACATAGGAGACACGGTCAACACAACCAAAACTAAAGTTTATTAATGAGAAATATTATCATTTAAGAAAATTACTTGTACAGACAAAATCACAACAGGACATTTACACAACATTGTCCTGCCATGACACACATCCAATATCAGAATTAAAAAAGGCAGCAAATTGGTCCCGCATGTGACCAACTTCTGCAGTTGACCGCAGCGGGTGATGCTGGAAATCGGGCAGTGGAAGTGCAACTGGTTCATCCAGTTCAATGTTGGGTCGCTCCTTTGCAATTATATAATTGTGCAGAACCACACAGGCTTTGACCACTTCGTCGACTGTCTCCAATTTTAGATTAATGGCTGATGCAAGAATGCGCCATTTTGAGACTAGAATCCCAAAGGCACACTCTACTCTTCTTCGGGCCCTGGTCAGTCTGTAGTTAAAGATCCTTCTAGTGTGGTTCAAGTCCCGGCTGGAATAGGGCTTCAGTAGGTTTTCACACATCTGAAAGGCCTCATCCCCAACCATAACAAATGGCATCGGTGGACCTTGAGTGTTGGGGAGCGGTTGTGGCCGTGGAAAATTAAAATTTTTGCCATACACGCGGCGGCCCATATCAGAGTTCTTAAAAGTCTGAGAATCGTTGCCACAACCAAAAGCTCCAATGTCCACGGCGATGAAGTGACAGTCTGCATCGGCTATTGCCATGAGCACAACAGAAAAATATTTTTTGTAATTGAAGTATTCCGATCCTGTTCTGGCTGGTTTGATAATGCGAATGTGTTTTCCATCAACCGCTCCCAAACAGTTTGGGAAGTCACACACACTCCAGAATTTTTCCGCTATTTCAAGCCACATGTCCAAGGTGGGTAGGGGTATAAACTCATCCCGGAGTACATTCCACAAAGCCTGGCAGGTGTCCGCAACTATTCCAGACAGGGTGGATATTCAAAGCCGGTATTGGAAGTGGAGGGATGATAAACTCTCTCCGGTTGCCAGAAATCTGTAAGAAAAACAAACAAAAAAAATTACAATCTATTCTATTTATA
Organism: Ranitomeya imitator; assembly: GCF_032444005.1. Taxonomy (NCBI): domain Eukaryota; kingdom Metazoa; phylum Chordata; class Amphibia; order Anura; family Dendrobatidae; genus Ranitomeya; species Ranitomeya imitator. The sequence goes on along the minus strand of NC_091284.1, from coordinate 260,432,905 downwards.
GTGTGGTTACGCTAAAGACAGAAAGGAAAATCCCTAAAACATACATGTCAGAAAACACCAAATTTGGACTGTCATTGGTTTAGATTTGGAACGTACCTTAATGTAACCAGCAGACGTTCCTCTGCTGGAATTGCTCTACGGAGCTGGGTGTCCTGTCTCCGTATGGCTCCTTAGACACGAACAAGCAAATCCCGGAACGAGTCTTGTGACATCCTTGTATATTCATGGAATGTGTTGGCATTAAGCTCGCCATACAGTGTGTGATAGGCTCCACGTCTCTCACGCAATTCAATAATGGGGTGTCTCCAAAAACGCCTACGCCGTCTCCTTCTCAATCTTTCTCAATTTCTGTCTTGCTCCCAAGCAAACGCACAGGCAAGAAACAGCTTGATGCTTAAATCCAGGTTGAAATAAAAGCTCTCCATGCGAAGATCCATCATGAAACAGGATACAGGAGCAAAATATGACGATTTCAGCTGTTCAGGGGTCTATATAAAGATATCCCATAATACCCGCCCTCTGTAGTCCCATTGGCGGTGTCTGCTTATCTAGATTTTTCTCCTGCAAAATTTGTCATCATGCGCACCAAAAACGCAAACGCAGAGAAAAACACAGATAAACGCGTACAAACGCGGCGTTTTTTTACTGCATGCATTACCGCATGTGTCTAAAAAACGCCGCGTAAGTACGCGTTTATATGCGTTTTTTCCACCACTTGCGGATGCGGATTAAACGCTGCGGATTAAACCGCAAATGTGAAACTAGCCTAAGCGAGCACAAAATGCTTTCCAAAATTTAGAAAAAAATTGAAGCCCCGGTCAGAAACAATATCAGATGGAATCCCATGCAATTTCACAATTTCTTTCATAAAAATTTATGCTACAGTCTTGGCATTCGGTAAAGCAGGTAGTGCCATGAAATGAGCCATCTTGCAGAATCTATCCATCTCCACCTATATAACTGTGTTACTTGGGGACACAGATAGATCAGTGATGAAATCTACAGACAAATGAATACAAAGCCTAGAAGGAACTGCCAAAGGTTGAAGATCCCCAGACAGACGAGTATGTGGGGTCTTAGAGCATGCACAAGTGCTGCAGGCAGCGACATATACTCGAACATCCTGCTGCACCTCAGACCACCAAAAAGGCGAGTAAGAAGATCTGAGATAGCTTTTCTACCGGGACGTCCAACCAGGCCCGAATTGTGATGTTCACTCAAGCAGCCATAGGATCCATAGTAGATGCAAAAAAGGTATTGGCTGGTGATAATGTCACAATACTGTACCAGGATTTCCCAGAGCAATGGGCTCCATCCCTGTCCTTCAAGTGAGGAGGACCCTAGGCTATCCCTGTTCCCCAGATTGCTATGGATGGTGGAGATTCTGGGGTCTCTTACCTTGCTATGCTCCTATATGCACGCTGATCTATTTCCTCTCCCAGCCAGAAGGGGACAGAAGTGTATAGGTTAACACAAACCTGACAGACAGGGGAATCAGACAAGGATAAAAGAAAACCACAATCTTTTATCTTTGGATAACAAACAATACCAAATCCGCATGTCAGAAGAGAAATTATGTCCCCAAATTCGCTCCAGTAATTCTTCCATCCCCCAGGCCCTCCTGCTCCATCCTTCTTCCTGATAAAAAATGTTGGGGGCATGCGGAGTGCGCCCGCCAAGATCTGCCCAACAACAGCAGGGTATTTTTCCATTGTTGCCTGACTTGATCACTGTGACTATGAAGATATGACAACTAGTGTTGTTCTCAAGTGCTCGCTACTGGAGTTCGCATCAGGTACTCGGGTATGCTCTAAGTATCGCGGGTGCCTGAGTGACATGCTCGTGCCCTGCCCGAATGTGAGACAACCAAAACACCATGCACGGATTGCCTGCAATACACAGCAATCCCCGCATATTTTCTGGCTGTATATTAGCTGCGAAACAGGAGGGATGAGGACTTGGGCATGTCACTCGCGAAACAAACTCGAGTAGCGAGTACTTGCGCTCAACACTAATGATGACATATTGAATATGACACTCTAATGATATCAAATTGTGTGTATTACCTTTGGGTTTAAAACCCTCACTATATTCCTGGATAAAATTCTTGAGGGGTGTAGTTTAAAATATGGGGTCATTTGTGAGGGGTTTCTGCTGTTTAGGCACCTAAGGGGCCCTGCACATGTGACACGTCACCCGCAATCTATTACAGCCAATTTGTGTTCCAAAATTCAAATGGTGGCCTTCCTTTCTGAGCCCTGCTGTTTGTCCAAACAGAACTTATTGACTACATGTGGAGTATTTCTGGTCTCAAAAGAAAGTGGATGAAAAACTATGGCTTCTAGTGTTGCCTCTTGAAAAAGTGAAAAAATTGGGGCCAAAGAAACATTTTAGAGGTTAAATGTTAATTTATTATTGTTTCATTACAATTTGCATTACTCCTGTGTAGCACCTGAAGGGTTAAAACATTTCCTGACAACATTTTTGAAGTACTTGAGGGATGCGGTTTTTAAAATGGTATCACTTTTGGGAGTTTCCAATTCCCTCAAAGTCCACTGAAATCTGAATCTGTCCCTAAAAACAGGTTTTGTAAACTTATAAAAAAAAAATAGAAATTGCAACTAAACTTTTAACCACCCTAACATCCTAACAAGATTATATGTCGTTTGAAAAATGCTGCAGATGTAAAGTAAACATGTGGGAAATGTTAATTATTAACCCCTTTCTGCCATCAGACGTACTATTGCGTCCATGGGGGGTGGGCCCTACTTCCCAAGGACGCAATAGTACGTCATATGCGATCGGCAGCGCTCACGGGGGGAGCGGCGCCGATCGCGGCCGGGTGTCAGCTGCCTATCGCAGCTGACATCCGGCACTATGTGCCAGGAGCGGTCACGGACCGCTCCCGGCACATTAACCCCCGGCACACCGCGATCAAAGATGATCGCGATGTGCCGGCGGTGCAGGGAAGCACCGCGCAGGGAGGGGGGCTCCCTGCGGGCTTCCCTGAGACCCCCGCAGCAACGCGATGTAATCGCGTTGCTGCGAGGGTCTTGCCGCCCTCCCTCCCTGCTCCAGGTCCCGGATCCAAGATGGCCGCGGATCCGGGTCCTGCAGGGAGGGAGGTGGCTTCACAGAGCCTGCTCAGAGCAGGCACTGTGAAGCCTGCACTGCTGCATGTCAGATCAGTGATCTGACAGAGTGCTGTGCAAACTGTCAGATCACTGATCTGTGATGTCCCCCCCTGGGACAAAGTAAAAAAGTTAAAAAAAAAATTTCCAAATGTGTAAAAAAAATTAAAAAAAAAATATTCCTAAATAATGAAAAAAAAAAAAAAATATTCCCATAAATACATTTCTTCATCTAAATAAAAAAACAAAAAAACAATAAAAGTACACATATTTAGTATCGCCGCGTCCGTATCGACTCGCCCTATAAAACTGGCACACTAGTTAACCCCTTCAGTAAACACCGTAAGAAAAAAAAAAAAAAAACGAGGCAAAAAACGACGCTTTATTATCATACCGCCGAACAAAAAGTGGAATAACACGTGATCAAAAAGACAGATATAAATAACCATGGTACCGCTGAAAGCGTCATCTTGTCCCGCAAAAAACGAGCCACCATACAGCATCATCAGCAAAAAAATGAAAAAGTTATAGTCCTGAGAATAAAGCGATGCCAAAATAATTATTTTTTCTATAAAATAGTTTTTATCGTATAAAAGCGCCAAAACATAAAAAAATGATATAAATGAGGTGTCGCTGTAATCGTACTGACCCGAAGAATAAAACTGCTTTATCAATTTTACCAAACGCGGAACGGTATAAACGCCTCCCCCAAAAGAAATTCATGAATAGCTGGTTTTTGGTCATTCTGTCTCACAAAAATCGGAATAAAAAGCGATCAAAAAATGTCACGTGCCCGAAAATGTTACCAATAAAAACGTCAACTCGTCGCGCAAAAAACAAGACCTCACATGACTGTGTGGACCAAAATATGGAAAAATTATAGCTCTCAAAATGTGGTAACGCAAAAAATATTTTTTGCAATAAAAAGCGTCTTTCAGTGTGTGACGGCTGCCAATCATAAAAATCCGCTAAAAAACCCGCTATAAAAGTAAATCAAACCCCCCTTCATCACCCCCTTAGTTAGGGAAAAATAAAAAAATGTATTTATTTCCATTTTCCCATTAGGGCTAGGGTTAGGGCTAGGGTTAGGGCTAGGGTTAGGGTTAGGGTTAGGGTTAGGGCTAGGGTTAGGGCTAGGGCTAGGGTTAGGGCTAGGGTTAGGGCTAGGGTTAGGGTTAGGGCTAGGGTTAGGGTTAGGGTTAGGGCTAGGGTTAGGGCTAGGGTTAGGGCTAGGGTTAGGGCTAGGGCTAGGGTTAGGGTTAGGGCTAGGGTTAGGGTTAGGGCTAGGGCTAGGGTTAGGGCTACAGTTAGGGTTGGGGCTAAAGTTACAGTTAGGGTTTAGATTACATTTACAGTTGGGAATAGGGTTGGGATTAGGGTTAGGGGTGTGTCAGGGTTAGAGGTGTGGTTAGGGTTACCGTTGGAATTAGGGTTAGGGGAGTGTTTGGATTAGGGTTTCAGTTATAATTGGGGGGTTTCCACTGTTTAGGCACATCAGGGGCTCTCCAAAAGCGACATGGCGTCCGATCTCAATTCCAGCCAATTCTGCGTTGAAAAAGTAAAACAGTGCTTCTTTCCTTCCGAGCTCCCCCGTGTGCCCAAACAGGGGTTTACCCCAACATATGGGGTATCAGCGTACTCAGGACAAATAGGACAACAACTGTTGGGGTCCAATTTCTCCTGTTACCCTTGGGAAAATACAAAACTGGGGGCTAAAAAATAATTTTTGTGGGAAAAAAAAGATTTTTTATTTTTACGGCTCTGCGTTATAAACTGTAGTGAAACACTTGGGGTTCAAAGTTCTCACAACACATCTAGATAAGTTCCCGGGGGGGTCTAGTTTCCAATATGGGGTCACTTGTGGGGGGTTTCTACTGTTTAGGTACATTAGGGGCTCTGCAAACGCAATGTGACGCCTGCAGACCATTCCATCTAAGTCTGCATTCAAATGGCACTCCTTCCCTTCCGAGCCCTCCCATGCGCCCAAACAGTGGTTTCCCCCCACATATGGGGTATCAGCGCACTCAGGACAAATTGGACAACACATTTTTGGGTCCAATTTCTCCTGTTACCCTCGGGAAAATACAAAACTGGGGGCTAAAAAATAATTTTTGTGGGAAAAAAATTTTGTTTTATTTTTACGGCTCTCCATTATAAACCTCTGTGAAGCCCTTGGTGGGTCAAAGCGCTCACCACACATCTAGATAAGTTCCTTAGGGGGTCTACTTTCCAAAATGGTGTCACTTGTGGGGGGTTTCTACTGTTTAGGTACATTAGGGGCTCTGCAAACGCAATGTGACGCCTGCAGACCATTCCATCTAAGTCTGCATTCAAATGGCACTCCTTCCCTTCCGAGCCCTCCCATGCGCCCAAACAGTGGTTTCCCCCCACATATGGGGTATCAGCGCACTCAGGACAAATTGGACAACACATTTTTGGGTCCAATTTCTCCTGTTACCCTCGGGAAAATACAAAACTGGGGGCTAAAAAATAATTTTTGTGGGAAAAAATTTTTGTTTTATTTTTACGGCTCTCCATTATAAACCTCTGTGAAGCCCTTGGTGGGTCAAAGCGCTCACCACACATCTAGATAAGTTCCTTAGGGGGTCTACTTTCCAAAATGGTGTCACTTGTGAGTGGTTTCTACTATTTAGGTACATTAGGGGCTCTGCAAACGCAACATGGCGTCTCATCTCAATTCCTGTCAATTTTGCATTGAAAAGTCAAACGGCGCTCCTTCCTTTCCGAGCTCTCCCATCCGCCCAAACAGTGGTTTACCCCCACATATGGGGTATCAGCGCACTCAGGACAAATTGTACAACAACTTTTGGGGTCCAATTTCTTCTCTTACCCTTGGAAAAATAAAAAATTGGGGGCGAAAAGATAATTTTTGTGAAAAAATATGATTTTTTTATTTTTACGGTTCTGCATTATAAACTTCTGTGAAGCACTGGGTGGGTCAAAGTGCTCACCACACCTCTAGATAAGTTCCTTAGGGGGTCTACTTTCCAAAATGGTGTCACTTGTGGGGGGTTTCAATGTTTAGGCACATCAGTGGCTTTCCAAACGCAACATGGCATCCCATCTCAATTCCTGTCAATTTTGCATTGAAAAGTCAAACGGCGCTCCTTCCCTTCCGAGCTCTCCCATCCGCCCAAACAGTGGTTTACCCCCACATATGGGATATCAGCTTACTCAGGACAAATTGTACAACAACTATTGGGGTCCAATTTCTTCTCTTACCCTTGGAAAAATAAAAAATTGGGGTCGAAAAGATAATTTTTGTGAAAAAATATGATTTTTTATTTTTACGGTTCTACATTATAAACTTCTGTGAAGCACTTGGTGGGTGAAAGAGCTCACCACACCTCTAGATAAGTTCCTTAGGGGGTCTACTTTCCAAAATGGTGTCACTTGTGGGGGGTTTCAATGTTTAGGCACATCAGGGGCTCTCCAAACGAAACATGGAGTCCCATCTCAATTCCAGTCAATTTTGCATTGAAAAGTCAAATGGCGCTCCTTCGCTTCCGAGCTGTGCCATGTGCCCAAACAGTGGTTTACCCCCACATGTGGGGTATTGGCGTACTCAGGACAAATTGTACAACAATGATTGCGGTCCATTTTCTCCTGTTACCCTTGGTAAAATAAAACAAATTGGAGCTGAATTAAATTTTTTGTGAAAAAAAGTTAAATGTTCATTTTTATTTAAACATTCAAAAAATTCCTGTGAAGCACCAGAAGGGTTAATAAACTTCTTGAATGTGGTTTTAAGCACCTTGAGGGGTGTAGTTTTTAAAATGGTGTCACACTTGGGTATTTTCTATCATATAGACCCCTCAAAATGACTTCAAATGAGATGTGGTCCCTAAAAAAAAATGGTGTTGTAGAAATGAGAAATTGCTGGTCAACTTTTCACCCTTATAACTCCCTAACAAAAAAAAATTTTGGTTCCAAAATTGTGCTGATGTAAAGTAGACATGTGGGAAATGTTACTTATTAAGTATTTTGTGTGACATATCTCTGTGATTTAATTGCATAAAAATTCAAAGTTGGAAAATTGCGAAATTTTCATAATTTTCGCCAAATTTCCGTTTTTTTCACAAATAAACGCAGGTACTATCAAAGAATTTTTACCATAATCATGAAGTACAATATGTCACGAGAAAACAATGTCAGATTCACTGGGATCCGTTGAAGCGTTCCAGAGTTATAACCTCATAAAGGGACAGTGGTCAGAATTGTAAAAATTGGCCCGGTCATTAACGTGCAAACCACCCTTGGGGGTAAAGGGGTTAATTATTTTATACAACATGACTAGTTTAAGGATATAAAGATTAAAAGTTTGAAAATTGTGATTTTTTTTCAATTTGTTTTGCCAAAATTGTGATATTTTCACAAATAAACGCAAGTCATATAGAAAAATTGTACTACTATCATTAAGTAGAATATGTCATGAAAAAATATTCTCAGAATAACTGGGATTCATTGGAGCATTCCAGAGTTATTACCACATAACGTGACACTGGTCAGATTTCTAAAATTTGGCTTGGTCATTAAGTTAAAATTTAGCTTGGTCAGTAAGGGGTTAAGACAGAAATTTACTCCAGTTCAAGAATGTTGTACACTTCTGTCATAAACTCATGTGAGCCCCAGGAACATTAGTGCAGACTAGAGTTGAGCAACTTTTACTTTTTTCGGATCGAATCGGGTTTCGCGAAACCCGACTTTTTTTTGTCAAAAGTCGGGTCGGGTGAAATCGGCCGATTATTGCGAAAAGTCGGGGGCCGACTGAAACACGAAACCCAATGCAAGTCAATGGGGAATCAAAGTCGGCAGTGAGTGGAGGACAGGAAAACACCTACAGTGCCCATTTTAATGCCAAAAACATCAATTCTTATTACTTAAGCTTGTCAATATTAATTTACTTTACAATAATAGTTAGGCATTGAAAACTGGGGGTCATTTGGCTAAAGTTGTGGGGGGGTTGGGCTGGTTCAAGATTTTCGTGGGCCCAGGAAACGTGGAATAAGTCACGGCGGTGGAGCAGGGAGAGGTAAGTATTTCAACTTTGCAAGTGCTGTGATCCTGAGCAAGCAGGGGAGGCCCACTCGTTGGCACTGGCACAGGGCCCCTCATAGTACGGTGGTGTATTTGACAGCGGGTGACGCCTCCCACTGGCAGAGACACTTTTGCGTACTATGAGGGGCCCTGTGCCAGTGACGTCGCCAACGAGTATGCCCCCCACCTGATGAAGGAACCTGCACTTTCATCTGCCCCTTCTTCTTTGTCCCCATGTAAGGTGGTATAGTATGCGGGAAGGGGAACCTGACTTTCAGCAGGGTCAGATTCTGGCTGTGTAGAGTGTAAGGGGAATGTAGTGGTCTGGGTCAATGTACCAGCAGACTCATCTAGTAGGGGCTGGGCAATGGGCAGGATGAGGAGGAAACACAGATATAGGCCCAAATAATAAAGTAGGCTAAATGCAGTTTAAAATTTGTAACAGGACTAAACAGGCGGCATTGCTTTGTTCAGTGGAGGACAACTGTAATGAGTGGCAGACACAGTTAGTAGGCCCAAATAATAAAGTAGGCTAAATGCAGTTCAAAATTGGTAACAGGACTAAACAGGCGGCATTGCTTTGTTCAGTGGAGGACAACTGTAATGAGTGGCAGACACTGTTAGTAGGCCCAAAAATAAAGTGGGCTAAATGTCTGCCAAAAAATTGTTCATAAATAAACAGGCGACAATGCTTTGCTCAGTGTCGGAAAATTTTAATGAGTAGCAGACTAAGTTAGTAGGCCCAAATAATAAAGTGGGCTAAATGTCTGCCAAAAAATTGTTCATAAATAAACAGGTGGCATAGCTAGGTACAGGGGTGGGCTCCTCTGCTGAGTAGCAGACAGTGGTAGTAGGCGCAAAGTATTAACTGGTCTAACTGGAGGCCAGGGCCCCTGTATATTTTAACTATCATCTATCATTTCAACAATTTTGTATTGGCAGTGCCATTGAAGGATTTAACAGCACAGACTGCACAGTGGTGGAGCAGGGAGAGGTAAGTATTGCAAGTGGTAGAGCACTGTTCGAGCTGGGGGGAACACTCTCTCGTGGGCGGCGGTACTAGCACAGGGCCCCTCATATTACGATGGTGTGTCTGACGTTGGTTGTGCACCACCACTGTCAGAGACACTTCATTGTACTATGAGGGACCCTGTGCCAGTGCTGTCGCCCAAGAGTGGGCCCACCCACCTGACCAGGAAATTGGCACTGGCACGGGGAGTCAGCCCATTTAGGGAGGTATAAAAATGGCCTATGGTGGACATTCAGCAGCTGCAAATGGAGGAATTGGAGAAGTCAGTAAGAGGAGGCCAAAAGCAAGACATTTTTCAGGCAAACTACGTGTCAGCAGGGGAAGGTGGGGCAAAATAATTTGAAATCCATGATTGGTTCATTTTAATGAAGGTTAGATCATCAACATTCTGGGTAGCCAGACGTGGTACTGTATGACAAGGTAGAAAGTGTATATAAACTTGTTGAGAATTTAAATCTCCCTTTTTTTGGTAGACTGAACCAAAACTCAGGCCCAACTCAACTCCCTATACTAAGATCGGCAGAAGTAAGATGGCGGCCAGCGTGTATGCCCCTTTATAGCCCCTGTGATGCCACAGAAAGCAAGCCAATCACTGTAATGCCCTTATCTAAGACGGTGGGGACCGAGACCTATGTCATCGTGCTGCCCACACTCTGCGTCCTCCTTCATTGGCTGAAAATTGGCGCTGAAAGCGTCATACAAAACGCGACTTTTGCACGCAGATCTCCGACCTCATGGCTGATCCCACACTAGGATCGGGTCGGGTTTCATGAAACCCGACTTTGCCGAAAGTCAGCGATTTTTGAATTTGTCCAATCCGTTTCACTCAACCCTAGTTCAGACACCGTTGGAACAGCGCCAGCACGAGAGGTTACATAGTTACATAGTTACATAGTTATTAAGGTTGAAGGAAGACTTTAAGTCCATCTAGTTCAACCCATAGCCTAACCTAACTTGCCCTAACATGTTGATCCAGAGGAAGGCAAAAAAAACCCATGTGGCAAAGAGTAAGCTCCACCTTGGGGAAAAAAATTCCTTCCTGACTCCACTTACGGCAATCAGACTAGTTCCCTGGATCAACACCCTATCAAGGAAGCTAGTGTATATACCCTGTAACATTATACTTTTCCAGAAAGGTATCCAGTCCCCTCTTAAATTTAAGTAATGAATCACTCATTACAACATCATACGGCAGAGAGTTCCATAGTCTCACTGCTCTTACAGTAAAGAATCCGTGTCTGTTATTATGCTTAAACCTTTTTTCCTCCAAACGTAGAGGATGCCCCCTTGTCCCGGTTTCAGGTCTATGATTAAAAAGATCATCAGAAAGGTCTTTGTACTGTCCCTTCATATATTTATACATTAACATAAGATCACCCCTTAGTCTTCGTTTTTCCAAACTAAATAGCCCCAAGTGTAATAACCTATCTTGGTATTGCAGACCCCCCAGTCCTCTAATAACCTTGGTCGCTCTTCTCTGCACCCGCTCCAGTTGCGTGTAAGCTTTTTATTTTAACCGGGCCACTCATGGGGAATGAGAAAGGGTTGTTCAAGTAGTAGCAACTACTTTAACGAATTTGGCACATCTTACTCAAGTACACCTTGGTGAAGACTGGTGCACAAAACACAAGCCTTGATGAATTGGCCCCAATGTCTCTAATCAAGTAGGCAGACCATCCTCTGAAAGATAATTTTCTAGACCACTAAAACCTGTTCAGCAAGAGTAGGAAATTCTATGACAGATACTCCAGAGACTAAGAAAGATAACACAACATACCTTAAAGGGCCTTTTTAATTTTAAAACAGGGAGACAGGTTCTACTTGTCTGCTTAGATGTATATTTTTTTGCCTGCGAATGTGGCCTACTTGACCCTCATACAAACTGACAAATTGTTTGGATGAGCTATTTCAAGAATGAGGTGGGATGATTAATAGTGGCTCTTTTCAACAAACATAAAAAATGGGGGAAATATTAATTGTAATTGCTTTAGTAGGTCTGACAATGACAATGATTTTTTGTTATAGTTCTGTAAATCTGTGATCTTACAAGTCAAAAAGGTGAACATTATTTAAAGAGGGCCTTGTCACTTAATGAAAAAATGGAGTTTGAACTCCTTGTAAAAATCAATGAACGCCTATTAATCTGACGCTCTATTCTGTTTTGCACTGTGTCGTTCCATTGCAGTGATATTCATACTTGTTTCATCTGGAACACTCTACACTGTGTACACAATTATTAGGTGAATATTTTGGCCATATCATAGTTTTTATGCAGATTTTCTAACTCCCACCTGTCCAAACTTAAATACATATTGGAAGAAGTAGATCGGGTGAAGGATATTTGTGCAATAAGAGAGGGTGTGGCCTAAGAATATCAAAACCCTTTATCAAGGAGTGCCAAATGGCCCAATAATGATATTTAACTGACTCTGAAAATTCAAAAATTGCTAAAAGTCTTAAAGAAGGGGGCAGCACTCTTCAAAATGGTACGTGACCACAGAATGATCAAAAGTTTTGTTGCAAATAACCAGCAGGGTCACAAAAAACATGTTGACAAAATGCACACTAACTAACAAGGTTTCAGAAGAATCAAATGTGAAGCGATCAGGAACTCATTATACTCCAGTGCTGTCATATTCCAGAACTGCAGCCTTCCTGGAGTACTCAGAAGTAGAAATGAACGAAGCTTTCAAGATTGAGTCCGGATTGGCAAATGTCCTCATGTTCACCAAACAGTTTGTCAAGTATATCCGAACCCCATTGAATTCAATGGGAGGCGAAACCAAACGCATAGACAACAACTTCACAGGGGCCAAAAAGCTGCCAACACAGCTCAAAGTAGGGGCAGACACCAGCAAAAGTATCATCAATTGACCCAGAGTGCAAATAGTATAATTGTGCATCATGGATACATGGGACAGGGTCTGGGACAAGGCTTGGACGAACATTTCTAGCTTAAACATTGATAAGTAACAGGTGAATGAGTGACAGGTGTTGGCCTGGTGATCTGAAAGCCCTGACAAATTTAAGCAACACACATGAAGGAGATCCAACTTGGACTTCAAACATTTTCAAAATTAGGGGCAGACACCAGGAAAAGTGGTATCAACTGACCCACAGTAGAAATGTTATAATAGCACAGCAACAGTCAGGCAAGAGCCATTTATGAGCCAGAATCTGGCAATTTTTTACAACTTTACATTTAAGTTTAAATTAATGGGTGGGTGACAAACCAGTGTAGGCCTGCTGTGCTGGGAGCTCTGATACCTCATGCAACAGCTGAAACAACTTCTCTGCTCAGCCACACTCAGGTGGCACAAATATCAGCTTCGTAGACTACTATTGTTTGAAAACATTTAAGGATAGTAACACAGATAGTTGACTGAAAGTAAGTGCAGGCCTGCTGGTCTGGGAGCCCAACTGCTACAGGCAGCAGACATGAAGGAGACCCAACTTGGAGTCCAAACATTTCCAAAAATGAATGGCGGACAACACTAAAGTGGCATCAATTTCCCAAGAGTAGAACTGGCATAATGGCGCTCTTACACCCCTTCCACTACAGGCACCCCACCAGATGGAGTCCCAACTTGGAGTCTCCACATTTCAAAAATTTGTTAGCAACATAAACAGCAGTAGCAATAGGAGACACGGAAGCCACAACAAAGGTGTCACAGACTGCAATAACACGAGATCAATGCAGCACACTAAAAACGACAATAATCGCCTAGTCTGCCCAGTCTGTGACTGGGGTGCAAAAGTCATTGGAGATCCATGACTTGTTCATCTTGATGAAAGGTAGGTGGTCTACATCTTCAGGGGCCCGCTCCATGTGCTTATCCTTCAGGACACCACCAGCAGCGCTGAAAACACATTCTGAGAGAACGCTGGCAGCTGGGCGTAACAAAACCTCCAAGGCGTGACAGATGAGCTCAGACAACTTCCATTTTTGAAGACCAAAATGTAAAAGGGTCCAAATTCTCCCTGATGGAATTGATATTGAGCTCAAGATACTCCTGCACCATCCTCTCCTGTCGTTCACAATGTATCAGACTTGTACTTTGTTCTGCTGGTCTAAAAAATGTGTGAAATGACTCATAGAAATTGCTTCTTCCACTTACACTGCTGCTGCTGCTGCTGCTAAATGTTTTTGCATTGACGACTTGACATTCTGGGGGTTGGAAGTCTAGAACTGCGATACACACTGTGTGCCTTACTGCTGTCTTGGTGTGAAAGCCACTCTTGTAATTGCATACAAGCACGTCCTTTTCCACGGGGGAAGCATCTATCAAATTGTAATCTTGTACGGTGGATCAAACAGAGTGGCAACCCAGCAGTCAGCACTCTTTATAATCCTAACAATACGGGCATCATGTTAAAGATAGTGCAGTAAGAAGGTTCTCATGTGTCGGGGGGTTCTATGAGATCCAAGTCCATGGTGTGTTGAGGCGGGGTAATACTCAAGGTTATTTCCTCCTGCCAACCACAGAGAGGGGATCGTCACCTCTTCCTCCTAAATTTGTTCCTTGGCTCGTGCAACAGTTTTTATGGTACAATTCGCCTCCCTCGATCACTGTAATCCATCCTCCCCTGGCACCCGACTGTTCGACGACAGTCGGGAAATTAGTGATATTGTTCTCCCTTCCGCATCTTCCTTGGAAGGCTGAAAGACCTCTGTAGCGATGCAGTCGATGACCCATGGAATGAGAATGTCGAAAATGAGCACACAGTGACTGTGCTTTCTACAGCAGCGCATCGAAACCAGGATAGTGGCGGACAAAGTGCTGTACCACCAGGTTGAGGACACAAGCTATGCAAGGCATGTGTGTGAGGCTACCCTGGCATAGGGCTGCCACCAAGTTTGCACCGTTATTGCACATGGCCTTCCCTGCCTCAAGGTTCAGCTTAGTAACATACATAGTAACATAGTTAGTAAGGCCGAAAAAAGACATTTGTCCATCCAGTTCAGCCTATATTCCATCATAATAAATCCCCAGATCTACGTCCTTCTACAGAACCTAATTGTATGATACAATATTGTTCTGCTCCAGGAAGACATCCAGGCCTCTCTTGAACCCCTCGACTGAGTTCGCCATCACCACCTCCTCAGGCAAGCAATTCCAGATTCTCACTGCCCTAACAGTAAAGAATCCTCTTCTATGTTGGTGGAAAAACCTTCTCTCCTCCAGACGCAAAGAATGCCCCCTTGTGCCCGTCACCTTCCTTGGTATAAACAGATCCTCAGCGAGATATTTGTATTGTCCCCTTATATACTTATACATGGTTATTAGATCGCCCCTCAGTCGTCTTTTTTCTAGACTAAATAATCCTAATTTCGCTAATCTATCTGGGTATTGTAGTTCTCCCATCCCCTTTATTAATTTTGTTGCCCTCCTTTGTACTCTCTCTAGTTCCATTATATCCTTCCTGAGCACCGGTGCCCAAAACTGGACACAGTACTCCATGTGCGGTCTAACTAGGGATTTGTACAGAGGCAGTATAATGCTCTCATCATGTGTATCCAGACCTCTTTTAATGCACCCCATGATCCTGTTTGCCTTGGCAGCTGCTGCCTTGCACTGGCTGCTCCAGGTAAGTTTATCATTAACTAGGATCCCCAAGTCCTTCTCCCTGTCAGATTTACCCAGTGGTTTCCCATTCAGTGTGTAATGGTGACATTGATTCCTTCTTCCCATGTGTATAACCTTACATTTATCATTGTTAAACCTCATCTGCCACCTTTCAGCCCAAGTTTCCAACTTATCCAGATCCATCTGTAGCAGAATACTATCTTCTCTTGTATTAACTGCTTTACATAGTTTTGTATCATCTGCAAATATCGATATTTTACTGTGTAAACCTTCTACCAGATCATTAATGAATATGTTGAAGAGAACAGGTCCCAATACTGACCCCTGCGGTACCCCACTGGTCACAGCGACCCAGTTAGAGACTATACCATTTATAACCACCCTCTGCTTTCTATCACTAAGCCAGTTACTAACCCATTTACACACAATTTCCCCCAGACCAAGCATTCTCATTTTGTGTACCAACCTCTTGTGCGGCACGGTATCAAACGCTTTGGAAAAATCGAGATATACCACGTCCAATGACAGCCATTGCTAAAACTCAGCCTGGATAGCTGTCCACACTGTGTGACTGTGATCTCCAAGGCATGTTAATTTAAAGTACTCACCGATCTTCTAAGCAGGTATCTTTATTGATTAAAAATCTTCACGGCACGGGGGTGTCTGTACAAGAGAATACGGGAGCAGAACGACGGCCGACTGAACCCGTTCAAGCGCCAGACCGGCGTGAAACGGCCGTTGTTCTGCTCCCGCATTCTCTTGTACAGACACCCCCGTGCCGTGAAGATTTTTAATCAATAAAGATACCTGCTTAGAAGATCGGTGAGTGCTGCCGTTTTCTTGTTCTTATATCCATGATATCTGGCTTTCTGGCGTCAAGCACCCGAGATCTGTGGATCAGCTGTGGCTGATAAGCCTGGAGCGGAGGCAGTCAGCTGCAGCGGTAGTGCGGTCAGCTGTGCTCTTTTTGTATGCTTATGTTAATTTAAAGACTGTCTGACTGCGGTGAGCCCTGGCTGCGCAGTACAGAGGTGGGGGGACTCTGTCTGCACTGTTGGAATGCGTGTCTCGTTAAGGAAGAAGTGGAGGCCCTAGAGGAGGTGGTGGAGGCAGAAGCAGTGTTGTCCTGCAAGCCTTCGGGATTACAAGACTTGGTGTCTAGTGATACCTTGATGTCTAGTGGTTTAGTTCACCATCCCTTGGTGTGTAGTAGTTTAGTTCTCCATCCTTTGGAGTGTACTGGTTCCATTCAACCCTAGGTGTTTAGTAGTTTAGTTCTCCAACTTCTTTTGTCTAGTAGTTTAGTTCTCCATCTGGTGTGTACTGGTTTAGTTCTCCATTCCCAAGCGCCCTGCAAGATTTGAGGATTACAAGACTTGTGGAGCAGACCCTTCTCCACCTGCCCCACAGCCACCAGAGTCATATGATGCCTAGTCACCAAGATGTCAGGCCCTGGCCATGCCTGCTTGTCCTGGTGTCAGTTGTGAAATGCACCCTGGCAGACATAGATTTTTTAAGGATTGGATGATGTTTTAGTCTGCTGTGTGATTCCTATAAGTGTGTCCTAGAAGTGTGAAGATTAATTTTAGAATTAAAACCAGAAGGATGTCTACAGACTGTGCCCTGCTATCTGCCACCATCGCACTCTAACCAGCATGTCTATTCTTCCTACAGGTATGTTCATGCACCCAGCTCTCCAGCCTGCTCTCCTGCCTTGTCTGTCTATGAAGTGCACATAGTACATCACCCAACTTTCCACACAGACTTTCCTCTGCTCTCAGCATTCACATGGTATGCCTTTCAGCTAACCCCAGCTTACCCTGTTTTATTTATGACCTTGTTTACTCAGGCTTGATTGTATGCATCTGGTCCACCCTTAATTCTCTGACCAAGATGAGCAGAGACCACTCCTCTCTGCTTCACACCTGAATGCATTCAATTGGACATATATTGCATGGCACAAGTCTGTAATGACTTTAGTCTGCTGTGTGATTCCTATAAGTGTTTCCTAGAAGTGTGAAGATTAATTTTAGAATTAAAACCAGAATTGAACCAGAAGGGAACTGAAGGTAACTGAAGGTAACTGGCCAGTCACTGTAAGCAATGTTTCTGTTTGTTTTCACTTTCACCCCTATAATTCTTCCCTTTCTGCAAACTCCCCTAATAAAAAAAAGAAATGTCCAGCTTCACCGAGTCCGTAAAAAAGCGTTTTCTTTATTCACAAACTTTAAACATGGAGGATACAGACTTCAGCACAACCATATGGGTAAGAATCTCAACGCGTTTCTGGAGACTAGGCTCCCTTAATCATGACCAAGCCTAGTCTCCAGAAATGTGTTGTTTAAAGTTTATGAATAAAGAAAACGCTTTTTTACGGACTCGGTGAAGCTGGACATTTCTTTCTTTTTTTGGATCTTGCACGCCTGGACACAGCGGGTCCGTGCTCCCGAGGTTTGGTTGCTGAATCACGGGTGAGCTGGTTTATGTTCCTTCTTACTAAACTCCCCTAATCCCTACTCCTAGTAAAAAACTGTTCATCTCCTCTTCAATCCTCCCCATCCATCTCACCTCCTCCTCAGAACTGTTCCTTAACATACAATACTCTGTCTCCAAACACAGACAGCCACCTCATGCCCTCTCCTGCTCCCACCTGCTAACACTTTCTCTGTTCCTTCTCAATGCTGGTGATATCTCTCCAAATCCTTGTCCTCCTCACCACATCCCCACAGTCATTTCTACCTCCCACCCACGCTCCATCACAAATTTCCGTAACCTCTCTAACCTTATTCCCATTCGCCCAGCCCCCACTTCCCCAGTCCCACTAGCAGGAGCTCTGTGGAATGCTCGCTCTGCAACAAGCTTTCCTACATCCACGATCTTTTTGTTACTACCAAACTTTCCTTCCTCGCCATCACTGAAACCTGGCTCACCCCTTCTGACACAGCCTCTCCTGCTGCACTTTCCTATGGTGGCTTCCACCTTTCTCACACACCCTGCCCCAGCAGCAAGCATGGCGGAGGAGTTGGTTTTCTCCTGTCAGATAACTGCTCCTTCACCCCAATCCCACTACCACCCTCTGGTACCCTCACTTCCTTTGAGGTGCACTCTGTGCGCATCTATGCCCCCACCAACCTCCAACTAGCTGTCATTTACCGCCCCCAGGGCCAGCCACCACCTTCTTTGACCAATTCACCACCTGGCTACTTCATTTCCTTTCTGCGGACATCCCCGCTACCATCATGGGCGACTTCAACATACCCATTGACACTTCCCTCTCAGCTGCCACTAAACTTCTAATTCTCTCTCTTCCTTCTTCGACCTCACTCAATGGTCTTCTGCAGCCACTCACAAAGATGGTCACACATTGGACCTCATCTTCACCCGCCTCTGCTCCCTATCTAACCTCTCTAACTCACCTCTTCCTCTTTCTGACCACAATCTACTCACATTCTCTTCTCTCTCCACTCCTTGTCTACAATCCCCACCCCACAAACTTGCACACCCTCGCAGAAATCTTAAACACCTTGATCTACACTCACTCTCTGAATCCCTCCTCCCTCTCACAGACATAAGTTCCCAACACAATGCGGATGATGCTGCCGCTCTATATAACACCACAATAGTTGCAGCTTTGGAATCTCTTGCCCCTCTCACACATACCAAAGCTCGCAAAATCAACAGACAGCCCTGGCACACCAGCCTGACCAAAGAACTGAGGCGAGCTTCCAGGGCTGCAGAGCGGAAATGGAAAAGATCCCACTCCAACGAGCACTTTATTGCATTCAAACAGTCCCTCACTACTTTCAAGACCACACTCGCCACAGCTAAACAAACCTACTTCTCGTCTCTCATATCCTCCCTGTCTCACAACCCTAAACAGTTATTCAACACCTTCAACTCTCTCCTCCGTCCCCCAGCACCTCCTCCCTCCCCACTTATCTCAGCTGAAGACTTTGCCTCATTTTTCAAGCAGATGATTGAGAACATCAGAGACAGTTTTAGTCGACAACCCCCAGAGCCCTTCCTCCCAACTACCAAGCCCTCCACCTCGAAAACCAACTTGTCCACCATTACAGAAGATCGAATCTCCACTCTACTCTCAAGATCACATCTCACCACCTGTGCACCTGACCCGATCCCTTCCCACTTCATCCCAAACCTCGCCACAGTCTTCATCCCAACTCTAACTCATCTCTTCAACCTATCACTAACAACTGGTGTTTTCCACTCAAGCTTTAAACATGCCTCAATCACACCTATCCTCAAAAAGCCCTCTCTTGACCGATCCTATGTATCTAGCTATCGCTCTATATCACTTCTCGCCTACGCCTCAAGACTACTGGAACAACACGTCCATCTTGAACTGTCCTCCCATTTATCTTCCTGCTCCCTTTTCAACCGCTTACAATCAGGCTTCCGGTCACACCACTCCACTGAAACTGCCCTAACTAAGGTCACCAATGACCTATTAACCGCCAAGAGCAAGCAACACTTCTCTATCCTCCTCCTCCTGGACCTGTCCTCTGCCTTTGACACAGTGGACCATTCCCTATTACTACAGACCCTCTCCCTCCTTGGCATCACATACTTGGCCCTATCCTGGATCTCGTCATACCTAACTGACCGAAGATTCAGCGTCTCCCATTCACACACCACCTCCTCACCTTGCCCCCTATCTGTCGGAGTCCCGCAAGGTTCAGTTTTAGGGCCCCTGCTCTTCTCCATTTACACTTTTGGCCTGGGACCGCTCATAGAATCTCACAGTTTTTAGTATCATCTCTATGCTGATGACACACAGATCTACATCTCTGGACCAGATATCACCACCCTACTAACCAGAATCCCTCAATGTCTATCCGATATTTCATCCTTCTTCTCTGCTAGATTTCTAAAACTCAACATGGACAAAACAAAATTCATTGTCTTTCCCCCATCTCGCGCGACCACCCCAACGAACCTATCCATTACAGTAAACAGCTGCCCACTCTCCCCAGTCCCACAAGCTCGCTGTCTCGGGGTAATCCTTGACACTGATCTCTCCTTCAAACTGCATATCCAAGTTCTTTCCACTTCCTGCCGCCTTCAACTCAAAAATATTTCACAGATCCGTACATTCCTAAACCAAGAATCTGCAAAAACCCTAGTCCATGCCCTCATCATCTCCCGCCTCAACTACTGTAACCTCCTGCTCTGTGGCCTCCCCTCTAACACTCTCGCACCCCTCCAATCTATTCTATACTCTGCTGCCCAACGAATCCACCTGTCCCCCCGCTATTCCCTGGCCTCTCCCCTCTGTCAATCCCTTCACTGGCTCCCCATTACCCAGAGACTCCAGTACAAAAGCCTAACCACAACCTGTCTCCTCCATACATCTGTGACCTCGTCTCCCGGTACTTTCCTGCACGCAACCTCCGATCCTCACAAGATCTCCTTCTCTACTCTCCTCTTATCTCCTCTTCCCACAATCGCATACAAGATTTCTCTCGCGCCTCACCCCTACTCTGGAACTCTGTACCACAACATATCAGACTCTCACCTACCATCGAAACCTTCAAAAAGAACCTGAAGACCTACCTCTTCCAGCAAGCCTACAACCTGCAGTAACCACCGATCGACCAAACCAGTGCACGACCAGCTCTATCCTCACCTACTGTATCCTCACCAATCCCTTGTAGATTGTGAGCCCTCGTGGGCAGGGTTCTCTCTCCTCCTGTACCAGTTGTGACTTGTATTGTTCAAGATTATTGTACCTGTTTTATTATGTGTACTCCTCATAACATGTAAAGCACCATGGAATAAATGGCGCTATACTAATAAATAATAATAATAATAATAATAATGTTGTTTGTGACATGCTGGTGTAGTGCAGGCATTTGGTATTGTGCATTTGGTTCTGTGGGACTGCCACGGCCATCAGCTTTCAAAAACTGTCCGTATACTCAAGATGGAAAGGCAGCATTTCCATGGACAACAGATTGGAGATGAAGCTTAAACTCTTAACTTTGGCATGTGTAGGAGGAAATAATCTTTTACCCCACCACAACTGCGGAACCGAGGGTTGGCTGCTGTGCAGAGAGAAGGTGGAGTAGGGTGAACACGACAAACTGCTGGACTGTGAATGAAGTGCAGGCGGAGATGTGAATTGTAAAAGATGTGGTCTGTTCAGTGTCTGACATCTGTCAAAAACAGGAGGCATGTCCACTGCCATAACAGCTGACGGGCTCTCACTCATCCTGGCTGAAGTGGGTAAACAAGTGGAGGTCCTATGGCTGGAGACCTGTGTGAGAACACTTGCAACAGTGATGGAGGAAGAAACAGTAGATGCAGTTGATGGGGCAGTCGGTGGCCCACTAGGCCACATTTTAGTACAGTGACATTCCCAGACTAGCGCATGTTGATCACGCATTTGCTGGTTCACGCATATAGTAGTCAAATTTTTGTAATTTTTGCCTCTACTGAATCTTTTTATTACAAAGTAGGCAGATAACATTAGTTGGATCATTCATTTTGGCTTCAAAAAAGGCCCAGGCTAGGCAGCTCTTGCAGAACCGCAACCGCTGCTGGCCACAATCAGTGTGGCTGAAGATCCAGTGCCTGTCATGGTTGCATGACTTCGTGTCTGGACGGGAAGCCGCAATGTAGCCTCCTCGTCTTCCTCCTACCTCACCTCCTTCACCTCCTCTGCTGATCTACTCATCTGCGTGTCTCTGGGTTCGCACTAAGTGGGATTTACAACCTCATAGTCATCCTCTCTGTTGTTCTCCCACTCCGCTCACTGAGAGTCACCCTACTCCTCTTCCTACCCTGCCAGCACACTACAATACATGTACGTGTACGCCTCAGGTATCTGAGTCTCATCAGAATCACCTCCACCCCTGGGGGTTAGCATCTGTTGACAAGGGTCTGAATTCTACTCGGACCATATTTCGTCCAGCCCCGGGTCCAGCTGTAAAAAATTTGGGGCATCGGTGCAGATGCCTTCCTCCTATTCTTGAGTTTGTGAATCTTTGGAGCAGAACTCTGATGCCCATTGAATAGAATTTGTGAACAGCTCTGCAGACTCGCCCATCTATGGTTCCCAACAGTCAGTTGGGCAGTTGGAGGGTTGTTTTGCATGGAGAAATAAGGGTAATTGAGGTGATACCTCTGAAAACTGTACTGTGTGTGATATTAAGGTGGAGAAAGAGGAGAAAAGGCCACTTGATGCTGCGTTTGCCATCCACTGGAGCACATGCTCTTTCAACCTATCCCTTCGCTATTTTCTGGCCTCTCCTCGCTGTTAATCCCTACACTGGCTCCCCATTACCCAGAGACTCTAGTTCAATACACTAACCATGGTATACAAAGCCATGCACAACCTGTCTCCTCCATACATCTGTGACCTAGTCTCCCGATACTTATGGAGCGCCCACCAGGGCCATGGGGATACTTGGCACCGGGCCGGTTCTTAAAGGGGATGTGTGACGGCAGCAGTGACTCGGTCCGTGGTCCTAGGCGTCCAATAAAAGAGTCAATGTAATAAAAGGGGAATTGTTTGTGACGCCATCTGAGGTACTTGGCAATAAAGGTGTTAGCCAATGCTGCTTCAGAGTCCACTGGGGCTGATGGTGATGCAGCAGAGTTGGTACAGCTCTCCACAGGTAGAGCTAGACCCAAGGGCAACTGTATGAATAAATGGTGGGATGATGGGGGTTGTGGTAGGCTGGGCAGGTGTAAAAATAATGCAAAGGACACAGTAAGGTGCAGTTTCCACATTTACTCACAGTTCTCCAGTCCACACACTTGAGCCTGATGCTGTGACCTTCAGGTTAGTGGTCCAGCAAACTCCCAGGCAAATTGGGATGCATCTTTCCAGGACTCTTTTCGTATGCCTTTCTCTGGCCATCTCACTACACTGGCATTCCTCTTCTCCTGCCCAGCGCCTTACCAACAGTGTCCCAAGCCAGCAGCCACGAACCTGCTCGGGCGAAATCCTCTGAGTCCCCTGGATTCTATCCGGCTGCCTTTTTGATGAAGTATGGGTGGATGTGGCTGTGCTTCTTGCAAAAGCCACAGCCTCTGGTTTCTTAGCTGAACTTGAAGTATTCCACTAAGTTGGGGCCGGTCCCCTGTCTGCGACCTAGTCCCCCCACATCTGGATGTGGGCCCCACGGGTGGCTTCTGCACTACCCATGCCCCTAGGCCCATTCTGTCCTTCTGGGAGCTTCCTTCTGTCTCTTCCTCTCAGTTCTCTCTTCTGCTTGACAGGAGCTGCAGACCCTCATGTCTGCTCAGCTCCACTACTCTCACAATCTTTTCTCTGCAATCTCTCTCTAGCCCCCTCTGACTGGGAGCTCCTTCTCTACACACATCTTACTGCATCTTCTTCCTCTCACAATCTGCCTAACATTCCCTCCTAATTAGCTCCTCCCCTAACTACTCACTCCACCCACACCTTCTACGTAGTAACCCTCTCCAGACTGGGATGAGGCCATCCTCCCTTAGGGTACACGAAGATGCCCTGACTGGAGTGTTGTGGTGTTGGATGCAGGTGTGGAGTCCCTGCTAGTGCACCCTCCTTACCCGAGAGTGGAGTCCCACACCTCTGGATAAGGTTCAGTACCTCTGTGGTGACTGAACCCTCAGGGGCGCCACACTTACCTGCATGCAACCTCCAATCCTCACAAGATCTCCTTCTCTACTCCCCTCTTATCTCCTCTTTCCACAATTTCATAAAGATTTCTCCTGTGCATGCCATCTACTCTAGAACTCTCTACCCCGATATATCAGACTCTTGCCTACCACGGAAGCCTTCAAAAGGAACCTGAAGAACTACCTCTTCCGACAAGCTTACAACCTGCAGTGTAAACATTGTTTCACCATACTGCTGTTCGACCAGCTCTACCCTCACCTTCTGTATCCTTACCCATTACTTGTAGATTTTGAGCCCTCACGGGCAGGGTCTTCTCTGCTCCTGTACCAGTCGGTGACTTGTATTGTTTAAGATTATTATACTTCTATACCATTTTCACGTGTAAAGCGCCATGGAGTAAATGGCGCTATAAGAATGAATTATAATAGTAATAATACTGCTGTGTGACGGCCAAAGAAAACGAGCAGCCAGTCAAGTAACAAAAGTTGTTAAAATGCTGTGCAATTATACTATTTCTACTCTGGGGATATTGATGTCACTTTAGTGGTGTGTGGCAATACATTTTGGAAATACTTGGACTCCAAGTTGAATCTCCTTCACGTGTGTTGCCTGAATTTCCCATGGTTCTCAGAGCACCAGGTCTACACCTGTCACTCATCCACCTGTTGCTGATCAATTTTTAAGCTGGAAATGCTGGTCCAAGCTCTGTTCCACGCATTCATGGTACACAATTATGTTATTTGTACTCTGGGTCAATTGATGCCACTTTTCCGGGTGTATTCCCCTAATTTGAGCTGTTTTGGCAGCTTTTTGCCTCCCTACAAAGGTGTTGTCTATGTGTTTGATTTTGCCTCCCATTGAATTCAATGAGGTTCGACTATGTTCGAGGAACAGTTCATCAATCCGAACCAAAGCGAATCTTGAAAGGTTCGCTCATCTCTAATCCTAAGCCCAGAAGAGAACCTTCTGGTGCACATCTTGTATCTAATCTTTATGGAGACAAAAACATCTATTTGAGTTCGTCGGTGACCACTGCTCAATTAAACCACTCCTCACTGTGGTCATTCAATAAGGAAGAACCATGGGTTCAATACCAACATTGTAGCAATCAAGGGAATGAGAAAGTAGTTGCAAGCATTCATACACCTTGTCTATGCAAAAGAGTGAGGATAAAGGCAGGCAAAAGTGTTATTTTTTGTCTTATATGCTCAGACTGTTAGAGCTGCTTGAGGAAACTTATTTCTTATTGGTGGTGCAGTGGCCAACAATGCAATGAATATTGATAGATAAAAGTATGAAAGGCAACACTCACCAGTTTCCTCTGTGATTAAAAAAGTGTGGCATGTGGAAGGAGACATGCGGGGAGACAGGTGGACGACGGCTGTCTTGTGCTCAGCAAGCGCTTCTAGGGGCCAAATCCATAGAAGTGCTACCTGAGCGCGAAACGGTTGTCGTCCACCTGTCTCCCCACATGTCTCCTTCCACACTCTGCACTACCACTTGATGGATGTCCATATTATTTAAAATAAAGGACTTTTAATCAGAGAGGAAACTGGTAAGTGCTGCCTTTCATGCTTTTCTTTATCGATATACAACTTGTCTATGCTTTGGATTCAATTTTTTTCATTTGACTCAAATGTGTATACCCGCAATACTCAAACAATATTTAGTTCTGCTGCATCAAAACTTAAAATACATATGGAAGCTCTAGAGAGCACACTGTTTAATTAACGTGGTTGTCCAAGTTTGCCATGAAAGTCTTGTGAATCCTCACATCGCGCACAGTGTATTTTGTCAGGATTCTCCGATGTCGGCATACTAAACTGGTGGTCATGAGGCTGCAAGTACGTGATGCGCAAACTCCCAGCCACATTCTGACTAGACGTAGGCGGCTTCGCCCAATACAAGGGAATAGAGCGAGGACATTTCTAGTCGGAATGTGGACAGAAATATGCATATCGTGACCTTGTAATCACATGTTCGCCCGGTCTCACCACCGACACTGGAGTATTCTGATTGTACACGTGTACGCAATGTGAGGATTCACAAGACCGCAGACTTATGTGCTATACCTTGACAACCCCTTTACCTTTCAGCATAAGATCTTATTTAGATGTCCATTCTTCACATAGTTTTTGTATTAAAGTTTAAGGGGCTGTTCACATGTCTGTGACTCCGGAAAATAATAAAAAGTGGAAACATATCCACTTGTGATCGGGGTCCTTAAAAAAACCTCAGTACACTGCTAGCAAAAGCTAGAGAAACCTTAATCATTTTTTTAGAACAATTGATAATACACACATGGTAAAAAGTAGCACACAGGCTAAACACTAATGAAAATCTAATCCAGCAGCCTGAAATCATTCTATTTTTTTCACATACAGAAAAAAAAGAAGGGTTGAATGAGGTCTAATGCTTTTTTAACACTATTAACAATAAGTTGTTCAATGCTCTTAAAAGGTACAGAGCTATATGTCAGGAAATTGTTCAAATACATACCTATGACGTATTACTCTGACAGATACCACTATATAGGTATATAATGGCATCTGTCTACCAATAGACTCGTAAAAAAAATACATTATGACAACGCATACTAGTTGATTGTCCTTTATGCAATACCGCCATCTATTGATAGCTTTTGGGATAACAACAAAAGCTTAAAGGGAACCTAAATATTATTATTATTTATTACAAGATGGTGGCCCGATTCCAATGTATAGATTAGATAGAATATGTAGGTAGTATATAGCACAGGCTACTTACTATATTGCACAGTGACGTAGTGTATAACACAACCGACATACTGTAGTACATAACATAGCTACGTAGTATATAACAGAGCTACATAGTATATAGCAGAGCTACGTAGTATATAATACAGCCACGTAGTATATAACATAGCCACGTAGTGTATTGCACAGGTATGTAGTATATTGGTCAGCCACGTAGTATATAGCAGGGTCGCCACATAGCATATTGCATAGTCGACGTAGTATATAACAGAACCGTAGTATATTAGACAGTCACGTTGTATATTGCACACTCACGTTGTATATTGCCCAGCCACATAGTGTATAGCACAGAGATGTAGTATATAACAGAGCCCACGCAGTATGTAGCACAGCCCACGTAGTATATAGCAATGTGGGCACTATATGCGTGCTTAAAAAAGACTTAAAATAAAAAATAAACATATACTCACCTTCCAAAGGCCCCTTGAAGTCTTGGCGCCTGTGTGCGGTGCAAGTGGCAGCATCCGGTCCCAGGGTTGGTATGAGCGCAGGACCTGTGATGACGTCACGGTCACATGACCATGACGTCATGGCAGGTCCTTCTCGCATAGCATCCTTAGCACCGGAACATGCCGCTTGCACTGCCGAGGACAGCGCGCAACGTCGGAAGGTGAGAAAAACTTTTTTTGAATTATTATTTGTAACATTAGATCTTTTTACTATTGATGCTGCATATGCAGCGTCAATAGTAAAAAGTTGATTAATAGCTGCGTTAATGCAGTGCGTTACACCGCGGTCCGTTAACGCTGGCATTAACCCTGTGTGAGCGCTCAGCGCTGACTGCAGGGCAGTAAAGCAGTGGCATTTCGCTGCCAGACTATGGCCGTCGCTGATTGGTCGTGGCAATGGTCGTGGGCGTTTTGCCCCGACCAATCAGCAACTTGGATTTCCATTACACAACAGAGGCCACGACCAATGAATATCCGTGACAGACAGACAGAAGTGACCCTTAGACAATTATATAGTAGATTATAGCATCATTTATTCTATGGCACTTTACATGTGAGGAGGGGTATACATAATAAAAAACAAGTACAGTAATCTTAAACAATACAAGTCATGATTGGTACAGGAGGAGAGAGGACCCTGCCCATGAGGGCTCACAATCTACAAATAAGAAAATTGCCCCTTCAGAGAGAAAGAGGACTAGAATTCTAGTGCCACTTATTCAAAGTAGCAACCCTAAAAGTCAATATCGCAAGGGTATCCCTTGGATCACAGTCAGTCACCTCTCATCCAGCCAAATCAGGTCTCATACTATGCACTGACAAGGGGCAACACCCCGAAACACATGTCTATAAATAGAGATTCTGGTTTGATTTTTATCTTAAGTCATATGGCAAGGCTTGTTAAGGTTCAATATGAACTTTTATGATTGATACTTCCAATAGGTGGCAGTAGAGTTGTAGCACTCTTTCTCTCTGAAAGAGCAATTTGCATATTTAGTTTCTTGGAGAAGCATTCCTTGGCTTTTAAGCTTTCCCACATTGGCATGCCAGGTCTGGCATATCACTGTCCACAAGGAGAAACATTACCCCTTGGATCCTAAAGGGAACCTGTGATGTTAGTATCTGATCTGCAGACAGGATGCTATGGAGCAAGAGGAGCTGACCAGATTTATATACAATTTTTGTGGGAAAAGTTTTACTAAAACTTGCATTTTATTGATTGAAAGTCCAGTAGACCTATTCAGCGATTGACAGTGTTCCCTATGACTGTGCATGCAAAGACAGATGTCAGTCACAGAGTAGAACTGCCAACTGTATTCATATGCCTACAAACACAAGGGATTTAAATTAATAAATTACCCGTTATACTAAATCTTTAACCCCATTAACGACCGGAGATACGCCTTTTAACGGCGGCAGTTAAGGGTATTTATTCCTCAGCGCCACTTTTTAACTGCGCTGTGAAATAAGGGTATAGCGCTCCCCAGTGTTGGAAAATCTCCAGGGTCTTGGCTACTGAGGGGTAGTTGAGACCCTGGAGGTTTTTACCATCCCCTGTCACGTGATTGCCATTATTTACTGAATAACAGCGATCACAAAAAAGTAAAATTTTCCATTCATTTATCTCTCCTCTGATATGATCTAGCATACCAGAAGAGAGAGAAATGGGTCCCCAAACCCACACAGTACCTCTGCCATCCCTGGATCCTCCTGCTCCATTCCCCATCCCTCCACCTCATCTTCCTGGAAGAAAATGGAAGAAAATGGCGGGTGCATGCACAGTGCGCCCGCCAAGATCTGCTGGCCAGCAACAATAGGAGATTTTTCCTATTGGTTCATTTTGATCACTGTGAAAGACTCTATCACAGTGATCAAAGTAAAAAATTAGTAAATCAATCCCCCTATTGTTAACCCCTTAGATAAAAGTAATAAAATATTTTTTTTTTTTACATTTTTTCCATTCTTTGCAGTTAGGGTTGGGGTTACAGCTGTGTTTAGGGTTGAGTTGGGGTTAGGGTTTGGGTTAGGGTTATGTTGGGGTTAGTGTTGTGTTGGGTTAGTGTTATGTTGTGGTTAGGGTTATGTTACTGTTAGAGTTGTGGTTAGAGGTGTGTTGGGGTTAGGGTTGAAGTTAGAAATGGGGGATTTCCACTGTTTAGGTACATCATGGGGTCTCTAATAGCAACATGGTGCCCGATATCGATTACAGCCAATTATGCATTCAAAAAGTCAAACGGTGCTCCCTCCCTTCTGAGCCCCGCCATGCACCCAAACAGTGGATTTCAACCACATATGGGATATCGGTGTACTCAGGAGGAATTGCACAACACATTTTGTGTTCCATTTTCTCCTGATTCCCTTGTGAAAATAAAAAATGTTTGGGTCTAAACTAAATTTTTTTGTGAAAAAAGTGAAATGTTTTTTCCTTCCACATTGTTTTAGTTCTCGTGCAGCACCTGAAGGCTTAATAAACTTTTTGAATGTGGTGTTGAGCACCTTGAGGGGTGTGGTTTTTAGAATGATGTCAATTTTGTGTATTTTTTGTCACATTGACCCCTTAAAGTCACTTCAAATGTGATGTGGTCCCTAAAAAAATGGTTTTGTAAATGTTGTTGGAAAAATTAGAAATTGCTAGTCAACTTTTTACTCTTACTACTTCCTAATATAAAAATATGTTTCCAAAATTGTGGTGATGTAAAGTAGACATGTGGAAAATGTTATTTATTAACTATTTTGTGTGACATGACTCTCTGAATTAAGGGCACAAAAGACAAATTTTCATTTTTTTCATTAATAAACACAAGTCTTATCGAATACATTTTACTAATAACATAAAGTACAATATGTAATGAAAAAACAATCTCAGAATCAGTGGGATTCGTTGATGCGTTCCAGAGTTATAATGTCATAAAGGGACAATGGTCGGAATTGTAAACATTTCAAAATTGGCTCTGTCACTAAGGGGTTAACAATTTTCTGCCTTTTATACCTCTTGCTACAACTAAACTGGCTAGCTCAGTTCATGCAGGAGAGGTATAGCTGGTTGGAGAAGTAAACAACCCTTCAATGTCTGCCTCTTAGTGGCTCACTCTGCCTGTCACAGCTGGTCTTCGGTGCCGCAGCCTCTTCCTCTATCAGCGGTCACCGGCACCGCTGATTAGAGAAATGAATACGCGTCTCCACCCCTATGGGAGGTGGAGCCGCCTATTCATTTTTCTAATGAGCGGTCCCACGTGACCGCTGAAGAGGGGAAGAACTGCAGCACCGAAGACCGTGGGATGGCAGGGACAGCGCCAGGATCGCTGGGACTAGGTAAGTATGCCTCAGCGCCCTCTCCCCCTCACCCGCCGACCCTGCCACCCACCTTGACTCGAGTATAAGCCGAGAGGGGCACTTTCAGCCCAAAAATTTGGGCTGAAAATCTCGGCTTATACTCAAGTATATACGGTACTTGAAAATAAATAATTAGAGAAAAAGTATATAAAAAATTCAAAATATTTTATTTGACACCAATAGAACAATACACAAAAAATAATTAAAAACAGGAGGAGAAGTTTCGGACACTCAAAATATCACTCAATATATATGAAAATTCATAAAGGGATATATCCTACTCTAATATTTGAACACTGGTAGTAACAGAAGAGTGATTAATTTGTTTCTAATGCTACTATATTAATATATTTCCACAGTGGGACATTAATGAAGGAAAGAGCACACCAATATCTATGCCAAAAAGAATCTGTAAAGGTGGCCTTTCATATCTTGCTCTTTTCCTTCACACACACAAAAAAAAAAACAGCTTAAAGCAGGCTGACAAAAAGTGCATAGTGCATATTGCAAAAAATGTGCATACTAACCACTAACCACTACCAGTAGTCATGATAAATATACCACAACTGCCTCCTCATACTCCAACGCGCGTTTCACACGTCCTGCTTCTTCAGTCCTTCTTGAAGTTCTTCTTCAGTTTTTTTTTTTGTGAAGGAAAAGTGCAAGATATGAAAGGCCACCTTTACAGATTCTTTTTGGCATAGATATTGGTGTGCTCTTTCCTTCATTAATGTCCCACTGTGGAAATATATTAATATAGTAGCATTAGAAACAAATTAATCACTCTTCTGTTACTACCAGTGTTCAAATATTAGAGTAGGATATATCCCTTTATGAATTTTCATATATATTGAGTGATATTTTGAATGTCCGAAACTGCTCCTCTTGTTTTTAATTATTTTTTGTGTATTGTTCTATTGGTGTCAAATAAAATATTTTGAATTTTTTATATACTTTTTCTCTAATTATTTATTTTCAAGTAGCTTTTTGATTGGTTTCAAAGTTATACATTTAGGCTGCAGACAGAGAATTGTGTTCACATGATGGGGGCAGCCTGAGAAGCTGGAGTGATCCAATCTACATTTGTTCTACCCTCAGGGAGCAGAAAGCAACTACCAGTTAGATAATTTCTGTAAGTTTCTCCTGTTTATTTTGATACTGTTTTGCATAAGTTGTATGTCTTTTTATTATCATATTTTTATACATTTTTCTTATTGTAAGCATTGAACCTTTTGTTATTAAAGTATAAACTTTAACAAGTTAAACCATGAATGTTCTAAAAGAATCCATAGCCTAAGGTGTGTGAGCCTTATGAGTGATAGACATTATTAGTATTATTAGTTCTGGGACTCATCGCCCGTGTATTCGATGAGTGGTGGCAGCGTGTATGAGCAGGTGTGTGGCCTGAGTCGGTGTGTAATTTATGCTCCCATTACAGCATAGGACAGAGGTTGAATGCTGGACTGAGAGTGGGGAGATAGATTAACCCTTGCAGGCACAACCCCAAGTCACGTGTGAGAGCAGGCACGTGACGAATAAGTGACACCATGGAGAAGGGATTCGTGACACTGTTCATGAAGTGGTTTTTCCTTGTTCTTATTGAAAGGTACACATTGTATATGTTGACTGAATACACCACCACAAAGGAACACATACGGACGGTAAAAAAAAGTGTGAAGAAATGTGTGAAACAAATCAGAATGTTTGTTAAACCGTGGGTTCCTCTAAGTAGCTATGTTTTACTCTGATAACAGCTTTACACACTGTTAGACTCACCAGCTGAGGTGGATCATCCAAGCCCAAGTCCAGGTGGTCACTCAGATCACGGGCATCAACACAGCAAAAAGGGGGTGCATTTGACACGGATAGCCAAGGAAAAGGAGATCACAAGCGAAGAATGTCAGGAAACTGCAGGCAGACAGAGCTTGTCAGGACACCACAGGCACAGGCACAGAAAATCACCGGCAGACAGAAGACGAGGAAACCACAGGTATGTCCGGAAACTGCAGGCTGAAGACACAGCTGTGTAGCAAGTGATGGTCCAGCATCACAGAAGTCTTAAGACAATACCAAGACAATGTGTGTCTCAGTGAGCCTTATATAGGCCTGGGTTGATGCTCACATGGGATCACGCCATCTGCAAAGTTCGACGTGGAGCACAGCAGAGTCTAGCGGACATTAGAAAGAAGCAAGGCACAGATCTTTGACAGGTGCCCTTGGTATTCTCTCAAGAGGCTTAATCAGGTTTGAATTTTAAGCGATTTCCTAACAGTTTTGAAGGAGTTTCCAGTGGTGCTGAGCACTTGATGGCTGCTTTTATCACCACTCTGCGGTTCAGCTCATCCCAAACCATATTAATTAAATGTAATGCTTGTGGAGGTATGTCATCCAATCGCCTTCTCCTTGGTCACATAACCCTTACATAGGCTGCAGTTTTATTTTCGATTATCCTGTTGCAACACAAATGATAGTCCCTGTAAGTGCAAATCAGAAAAGAAGTCATAGTGTTACAAATTGTAGTAGACATGCCGGGTAAGTGTACCTTCAATATGGAATGAATCACCAACAATGTCACCAGCAAAGCACCCCCACACCATCAATACATCCAATCACCTTCTCTGTGTCTCACAAAGATATGGTGATTGGCACAAAAAAAATCACAGTATAGATTTCCTCTCATCTAATGTCCAGTCCTTGTGTTGCTTGGCCCAAACAATTTTCTTCTTGCTTGCAGTCTACAGTAGTGGCATCTTTACAGCTATTCAACCATAAAGAACTGTTTCTCCTAGTCTACTCTGGACAGTTGATGTTGAGATGTGTCTGGTACTTAATGTCTGTACATCATGTACGATAGTTGTTAAATAAGTTGCTGACAATTTCTGATTTCTGAGGCTGGAAAGTCTTAACTTCTCTGCAGCAGAAGTAATTCTTTATCTTCCTTTCTTGGGTTAGTCCTCATAAGTGTCAGTTTCATCATAGTGATTGATGGTTTTGATGATTCCACTTGAGGATACTTTCAAGGTCCTATCAATTTTCCATATTGACTAACCGTCGTGTCTTAAAGAAATGATGGACTGTCATTTACAGTATGTTTACTTAGTTGAGTTCTTTTTGCAATATACTGGCTCTACAAAATATAACTGACGGTCGCAAACACCTTCACATTGGTTGCAATTCCACAAATGAACTCTTGATTAGGCATAACTGTTCATTGGAAACTATTCCAGGGGAAAACACGATGATTCTGCTTTAGAAAACGCCAGAGAGGTGTAAAGCTGTCATTAGAGTAAAAGGGGGGTACTTTGAGGAAACTAAAGTGTGACACATATTCTAGCTTGTGCCAACACGTTTCTTTTCTCTTAGTTTCCATATGTGTTCCTATGTAATTTTGCTAAAGTCGAAATATACAATGTGCAATTACAATAAACACAAGTTAAATCACTTTATGAGTGTCCAAACTTTTGACCTGTATCATATACAGTAGATATGTACAGTACAGACCAAAAGTTTGGACACATCTTCTCATTAAAAATTTTTCTGAATTTTCATGACTATGAAAATTGTACATTCACACTGAAGGCATCAAAACTATGAATTAACACATGTGGAATTATATACTTAACAAAAAAGTGTGAAACAACTGAAATTATGTCTTATATTCTAGGTTCTTCAAAGTAGCCACCTTTTGCTTTGATGACTGCTTTGCACACTCTTGTCATTCTCTTGATGAGCTTCAAGAGGTAGTCACCGGGAATTGTATTCCAACAATCTTGAAGTAGTTCCCAGAGATGCTTAGCACTTGTTGGCCCTTTTGCCTTGACTCTGCGGTCCAGCTCACCCCAAACCATCTCGATTGGGTTCAGGTCTGATGACTATGGAGGCCAGGTCATCTGGCGTAGCACCCCATCACTCTCCTTGTTGGTCAAGTACCCCTTACACAGCCTGGAGGTGTGTTTGGGGTCATTGTCCTGTTGAAAAATAAATGATGGTCCAACTAAACACAAACCAGATGGAATGGCATACCGCTGCAAGATGCTGTGGTAGCCATACTGGTTCAGTATGCCTTCAATTTTGAATAAATCCCCAACGGTGTCACCAGCAAAGCACCCCCACACCATCACACCTCCTTCTCCATGCTTCATGGTGGGAACCAGGCATGTAGAGACCATCCGTTCACCTTTTCTGCGTCGCACAAAGACACGGTGGTTGGAACCAAAGATCTCAAATTTGGAATCATCAGACCAAAGCACAGATTTCCACTAGTCTTATGTCCATTCCTCGTGTTCTTTAGCCCAAACCAGTCTCTTCTGCTTGTTGCCTGTCCTTGGCAGTGGTTTCCTAGCAGCTATTTTACCATGAAGGCCTGCTGAACAAAGTCTCATCTTAACAGTTGTAGAGATGTGTCTGCTGCTAGAGCTCTGTGTGGCATTGATCTGGTCTCTAATCTGAGCTGCTGTTAACCTGCGATTTCTGAGGCTGGTGACTCGGATAATCTTATCCTCAGAAGCAGAGGTGACTCTTGGTCTTCCTTTCTTGGAGCGGTCCTCATGTGAGCCAGTTTCTTTGTAGCGCTTGATGGTTTTTGCCACTGCACTTGGGGACACTTTCAAAGTTTCCCAATTTTTCGGACTGACTGACCTTCATTTCTTAAAGTAATGATGGCCACTCGTTTTTCTTTACTTAGCTGCTTTTTTCTTCCCATAATAAAAATTCTAACAGTCTATTCAATAGAACTATCAGCTGTTTATCCACCAGACTTCTGCACAACACAACTGATGGTCCCAACTCCATTTATAAGGCAAAAAATCCCACTTATTAAACCTGACATGGCACTCCTGTGAAGTGGCTACCTCTTGAAGCTCATCAAGAGAACGCCAAGAGTGTGCAAAGCAGTCATCAAAGCAAAAGGTGGCTACTTTGAAGAACCTAGAATATAAGACATAATTTCAGTTGTTTCACACTTTTTTGTTAAGTATATAATTCCATATTGGTTAATTCATAGTTTTGATGTCTTCAGTGTGAATGTACAATTTTCATAGTCATGTAAATACAGTAAAATCTTTAAATGAGAAGGTGTGTCCAAACTTTTGGTCTGTACTGTATATGTATATGAACTGTGCAAATGTTTTAGACAGGTGTTGAAAAATGCTTTCTAAAACAGAAGTTTTAATAATTTATTTTTTATCAATTAGTAAAATACAAAATATGATACATAAGCAAAAGAGAAATCTAAATCAAATCAATGTTTAGCGGGACCATCATTTAAATTTAACCCCGTCACCCTGAAGCCTGTTTTCATCTTCCTGAACATGCCTTTTTTTTTTTTAAATTCTGACCACTGTAACTTTATGAGGTCATAACTCTGGAACGCTTCAACCAATCCCATTGATTCTGAGTGTTTTTTCATGAAATATTGTACTTTATGATAGCGGTAAAATTTCTTTGATATGATGATATGACTTCCGTTTATTTGTGAAAAAATAGGAAATTTGGTGAAAATTTAGCAATTTTCAAACATTTCATTTTTATGCCCTTAAATCAGAGTCATGTCACATAAAATAGTTATTAAATAACATTTCTCACATTTCTACTTTACATCACCATAATTTTTGAAACATATTTTTTTGTTAGGAAGTTATAAGGGTTAAAATTTGAGCAGCAATTTCTAATTTTTACAAGAAAATTTACAAAACCATTTTTTCGAGGGACCACTTCACAATTGAAGTGACTTTAAGGGTCTATACCCACAAAGGACACCATTCTAAAAACTGAACCCCTTAAGTTGCTCAAAACCCCATTCAAGAAGTTTACTAACCCTTCGGCCGGGGTCACACTAGTGATGAATACAGACGAGTGCTATGCAATAAAACATCGCATAGCACTTGGACCAGTATTCAGCTATGGGGTAGCTCACATCAGCTTTTTTTTCGCAGCATGGTGCGATTGTCACCAACACTCGGCCGAGTCTCGGCTCACTCGCACTCATATAAGCCTATGGGTGAGACAACGCACATCACTCGGATATCATCTGAATGATGGGCAATATACGCTGACCTCGGCAATGGAGATGGGAAATTCATTTCTCCACCTCCTCCTCAGCTGTGCTTCGATCCTCTCTGTGCGAGAGGCTTGGAGCACAGTAGCATGACACTCGGCTCCCACTTGCAGCGGAGCAGCAACCGAGGGTCACTAGCATATCGCATCCGCTGCTCTCGCATCAGATGCCATACGCTAGTCTGACCCCGGCCTTCCAGTGCTTCAAAGGAATTTTTGGTATGTGGATCTGACCAGTGTCACTTTATGTGGTAATAACTCTGGAATGCTTCAACAAATCCCAGTGATTTTGAGTTTGTTTTTTCGTGACGTGTTATACTTTATGATAGTGGTAAATTTAGGTCAATATGTTTTGTGTTTATTTATAAAAAATATCAGAAATTTGAGAAAAATGTAAAAAAATTATCAATTTTCAAACTTTGAATGATTATCCCCTATCCAGATAGTCATACCTCAGCACAACATTACTAAATAACATTTCCCACACGTCTGCTTTACATCAGCACCATTGGTAAAATGTTCTTTTATTTTGTTAGCATTTTAGGAGGTTTAAAAATGTGGCAGTAATTTTTCATTTTTACAAGGAAATTTACAAAATTTATTTTTTTTAGGGACTTATCCATGTTTGAAGTGCTTTTAGGGGCCCCATATATTGGAAAACCCCCAAAATGATACCATTTTAAAAACAGCACCCCCTGACATTTTTAAAACTCCAGTCAGGTAGTTTATTAACCCTTCAGGTGATTTTCAGGAATTTAATGCAAAGTGGTATGACAGAAATGAAAATGTGTATTTTTACCACCTAAATGTCGGTAACTTCTGAACAGGTTACAACAGCCGACAGACTCTAAGGCAGCTATTTGGTCATGAATTGCCATAGCAAACATCAGGACCACACAATCATGATCTGAGGGCACCAATTGGGATAAAGAGGAAGCCCCCACACTCTGTTAACCATTTATATGATGTAGTCACTATTGACAGCAGCATCTAAGGGGTTAAACAGATATGGTCGGTGCCAGCACTGATCGTGGCTGATACAGCAGATTGCCAACTACAGTGTACAGCTGACACCTGCTGGATTGTCACCTGTATGGGGACGCTATTCTCAAATATCTCAGGTCAGTTAAAAGATGTATTGGCTGTCATTAAGGGGTTAACAAACATTTTCCTTTAGACTCAATTTTTTTATTGATCCCATTTCCAGGCACATCACTTTTTTTTTATAGCTTTCTAATCTGATTTTTGGGAGGTAGAAGGAACGAAAACCAGCAATTCAGGGTTTTTTCTTTTGTTATGCTGTTTGTGTGTCGTAAAATTGATAAAGTAACTTTACAATGTGGCTGAGTATGATTACAGCATTTATATGCAGTGCCTTGTGAAAGTATTCACCCCCCTGGAACATTTCAACCTTTTCCCACATACAGTGGGGCAAAGAAGTATTTAGTAAGTCAGCAATAGTGCAAGTTCCACCACTTAAAAAGATGAGAGGCGTCTGTAATTTACATCATAGGTAGACCTCAACTATGGGAGACAAACTGAGAAAAAAAAAATCCAGAAAATCACATTGTCTGTTTTTTTAACAATTTATTTGCATATTATGGTGGAAAATAAGTATTTGGTCAGAAACAAAATTTCATCTCAATACTTTGTAATATATCCTTTGTTGGCAATGACAGAGGTCAAACGTTTTCTGTAAGTCTTCACAACGTTGCCACACACTGTTGTTGGTATGTTGGCCCATTCCTCCATGCAGATCTCCTCTAGAGCAGTGATGTTTATGGCTTTTCGCTTGGCAACACGAACTTTCAACTCCCTCCAAAGGTTTTCTATAGGGTTGAGATCTGGAGACTGGCTAGGCCACTCCAGGACCTTGAAATGCTTCTTACGACGCCACTCCTTCGCTGCCCTGGCGGTGTGCTTTGGATCATTGTCATGTTGAAAGACCCAGCCACGTTTCATCTTCAATGCCCTTGCTGATGGAAGGAGGTTTGCACTCAAAATCTCACGATACTTGGCCCTATTCATTCTTTCATGTACCCGGATCAGTCGTCCTGGCCCCTTTGCAGAGAAACAGCCCCAAAGCATGATGTTTCCACCACCATGCTTTACAGTAGGTATGGTGTTTGATGGATGCAACTCAGTATTCTTTTTCCTCCAAACGCGACAAGTTGTGTTTCTACCAAACAGTTCCAGTTTGGTTTAATCAGACCATAGGACATTCTCCCAAAACTCCATCCAAATGCTCTCTAGCAAACTTCATGGGCCCGGACATGTACTGGCTTAAGCAGTGGGACACGTCTGGCACTGCAGGATCTGAGTCCATGGTGGCGTAGTGTGTCACTTATGGTAGGCCTTGTTACATTGGTCCCAGCTCTCTGCAGTTCATTCACTAGGTCCCCCCGCGTGGTTCTGGGATTTTTGCTCACCGTTCTTGTGATCATTCTGACCCCACGGGGTGAGATTTTGCGTGGAGCCCCAGATCGAGGGAGATTATCAGTGGTCTTGTATGTCTTCCATTTTCTAATTATTGCTCCCACTGTTGATTTCTTCACTCCAAGCTGGTTGGCTATTGCAGATTCAGTCTTCCCAGCCTGGTGCAGGGCTATAATTTTGTTTCTGGTGTCCCTTGAAAGCTCTTTGGTCTTCACCATAGTGGAGTTTGGAGTCAGACTGAGGGTGTGCACAGGTGTCTTTTTATACTGATAACAAGTTTAAACAGGTGCCATTACTACAGGTAATGAGTGGAGGAAAGAGGAGACTCTTAAAGAAGAAGTTACAGGTCTGTGAGAGCCAGAAATCTTGATTGTTTGTTTCTGACCAAATACTTATTTTCCACCATAATATGCAAATAAATTGTTAAAAAAACAGACAATGTGATTTTCTGGATTTTTTTTTCTCAGTTTGTCTCCCATAGTTGAGGTCTACCTATGATGTAAATTACAGACGCCTCTCATCTTTTTAAGTGGTGGAACATGCACTATTGCTTACTGACTAAATACTTTTTTGCCCCACTGTATCATGCTTCAAACATAAAGATACCAAATGAAAATTATTGGTGAAGAATCAACAACAAGTAGAACACAATTGTGAAGTTGAACGAAATTTATTGCTTATTTTAAATTTTTGTGGAAATTCAAGAACTGAAAAGTGGGGCGTGCAATATTATTCGGCCCCTTTACTTTCAGTGCAGCAAACTCACTCCAGAAGTTCATTGTGCATCTCTAAATGATCCAATGTTGTCCTAAATGCCTAATGATGATAAATATACTCCACCTGTGTGTAATCAAGTCTCCGTATAAATGCACCTGCTCTGTGATTGTCTCAGGGTTCTGTTTGAAGCACAGAGAGCATCATGAAGACCAAGGAACACAACAAGCAGGTCCGTGAGACTGTTGTGGAGAAGTTTAAAGCCAGATTTGGATACAAAATGATTTCCAAAAGTTTAAACATCCCAAGGAGCACTGTGCAAGGGATCATATTGAAATGGAAGGAATATCATATGACTGCAAACCTACCAAGACCTGGCCGTCCCTCTAAACTTTCATCTCAAACAAGGAGAAGACTGATCAGAGATGCAGTCAAGAGGCCCATTAACACTCTGGATGAACTACAGAGATCTACAGCTGAGGTGGGACAGTCTGTCCATAGGACAACAATCAGTCGTACACTGCACAAATCTGGCCTTTATGGAAGAGGGGCAAGAAGAAAGCCATTTCTCATAGATATCTGGAGCAGCCCCAGACACAGGGCCACGAGTTCTCGGTACCGGGCCACTCTGGTTCAGTTCTGAGGCTGTCACGGTGGCTAGACCCGGTCCGTGTCCCTGCTAAGGGGCGTCCAGTAAAGGGATTTGTACAGTCTGTCAGTAGTTCGCGACACCACCTGTGGTGTTCGGTCAGGGTGACCGACGCTGCTGTGGGGTCCACTGGGGTGATGGAATAGCAGCCGGATGGTATACCTTCCCACAGGTGAAGTAAATCCCCAGGGCTTCCCAGTAGTGTGGATGGAGATGGTGTGAGGTGCAGGCAATAACGAGGACACAGGGTTGCAGTCTCTTTACCTTTTACTGAAGGCTTCAGTACACTCAGTCCAGATCACGTTCAACCGGGCTATCAGAGACCGGCCGGTCCGATGGGCACATCCAGAGTTTCCCTCGCAGATGGAAATCGTTGCCTACCAATAGCACCTGTGTGTTGTAGTCCTACCCTGCTGAGCATTCGGAATAGTCCTCACAACTGCTGTTCTCCTTCATTCGTTCTCTACAGCTTTCTCTCTCTCTCTCTCTCTCGTTCTTTGGTTCCAGATGTTGCTAGTTTCTAACGTCCCCAGATATAGTATGGCTAGGACGCCACCCGTTTGACGGGAAGGCTTGGAGGTCTTTCGGGACCCTAGAGATGCCCCTCTCCCAATGTTGCCCCCTATGTCTTCGTAGGTGTAAAAGGTAGACAGCCAACCCATGATCAACTGTCCAGCGGAATTTGAAGTAAGGCCTGAAGTCAGTTACTCCTACGGTGATCCGGCCACCGACTACGCGCCTCAGTAAGATGTTGCCTTCCTCTCTCGGCACGACTCTTACTGGCTCTCCTTTGTGCTGATCTCATTTACACTGTTCCACAATATTCTTCCCCTCTTGTCTCTTTCTTAGGATACTGCCGCAAGGTGTGCAGGCGCGGTTCCTGTTGTGAATTCTGTGACCAAGCTCCCTCCTGTGGTGGTGAGTGGTACTTCGGCTGGTTCTGTCTATGAGCTTCCTTTGGTGGATGAGAGTGGTACTGCGGCTTCTGAGTTTCCTTCCTCAGGTGATGAGGTTAAGTCGTTAGGTGCTGCTCTATTTAACTCCACCTAGTGCTTTGATCCTGGCCTCCAGTCAATGTTCTAGTATTGGTCTTGCTTCCTCCTGGATCGTTCCTGTGGCCTGCCTATCCTGCATAAGCTAAGTTTTGCTTGTGTTATTTTTGTTTGCTATTTTTTCTGTCCGGCTTGCTATATTGGTTTTTCTTGCTTGCTGGAAGCTCTGAGACGCAGAGGGAGCACCTCCGTACCGTTAGTCGGTGCGGAGGGTCTTTTTGCCCCTCTGCGTGGGTGTTTGT
Source organism: Ranitomeya imitator (assembly GCF_032444005.1). Lineage (NCBI taxonomy): Eukaryota > Metazoa > Chordata > Amphibia > Anura > Dendrobatidae > Ranitomeya > Ranitomeya imitator. The sequence continues at coordinate 260,391,742 of NC_091284.1, read as the reverse complement.
AGGTTTTTGTGTTGACCGCAAAGCTATCTTTCCTATCCTCGGTCTATTCAGTAAGTCGGGCCTCACTTTGCTAAATCTATTTCATCTCTGTGTTTGTATTTTCGTCTTTACTCACAGTCATTATATGTGGGGGGCTGCCTTTTCCTTTGGGGAATTTCTCTGAGGCAAGGTAGGCTTATTTTTCTTTCTTCAGGGCTAGTTAGTTTCTCAGGCTGTGCCGAGTTGCATAGGGAGCGTTAGGCGCAATCCACGGCTACCTCTAGTGTGGTGTGATAGGATTAGGGATTGCGGTCAGCAGAGTTCCCACGTCTCAGAGCTCGTCCTATGTTTTTGGTAATTGTCAGGTCACTTTGTGTGCTCTGAACTTCAATGTCCATTGTGGTTCTGAATTACCTGTTCATAACAGTACTGGAGGCCCAAAGTACTAATGCTTCTCAATAGAGGGAAAAGAGAAGTTCTGAGACCATTTTTTTTTCTTTGCACTGTGTTCTGTCTTTCTTTTCCCCTTTACATCAGGGTGGTTCAGAACACAGGTGTGGACATGGACATTCAAGGTCTGTTCTCTTTGATGGATAATCTCGCTATAAATATACAGAATATTCAAGATTTAGTGGTTCAGAATCCTATGTTAGAACCTAAAATTCCTATTCCTGAGTTATTTTCTGGAGATAGAGCTAAGTTTTTGAATTTTAAAAATAATTGTAAACTATTTCTGGCTTTGAAACCCCGCTCCTCTGGTGACCCAGTTCAACAAGTTAAGATCATTATTTCTTTATTACGTGGCGACCCTCAAGACTGGGCATTTTCCCTTGCGCCAGGAGATCCTGCATTATGTAATATTGATGCATTTTTTCTGGCGCTCGGATTGCTGTACGACGAACCTAATTCAGTGGATCAGGCAGAGAAAAATTTGCTGGCTCTGTGTCAGGGTCAGGATGAGATAGAGATTTATTGTCAGAAGTTTAGAAAGTGGTCCGTGCTCACTCAATGGAATGAATGTGCGCTGGCAGCTATTTTCAGAAAGGGTCTCTCTGAAGCCCTTAAGGATGTCATGGTGGGATTTCCTATGCCTGCTGGTCTGAATGAGTCTATGTCTTTGGCCATTCAGATCGGTCGACGCTTGCGCGAGCGTAAATCTGTGCACCATTTGGCGGTATTATCTGAGCATAAACCTGAGCCTATGCAGTGCGATAGGACTTTGACCAGAGCTGAAAGGCAAGAACACAGACGTCAGAATGGGCTGTGTTTCTACTGTGGTGATTCCACTCATGCTATCTCCGATTGTCCTAAGCGCACTAAGCGGTTCGCTAGGTCTGCCACCATTGGTCCGGTACAGTCGAAATTTCTTTTGTCCGTTCCTTTGATCTGCTCTTTGTCTTCCTATTCTGTCATGGCATTTGTGGATTCAGGCGCTGCCCTGAATTTGATGGACTTGGAGTTTGCTAGGCGCTGTGGGTTTGTCTTGGAGCCCTTGCAGTGTCCTAATCCATTGAGAGGAATTGATGCTACGCCTTTGGCCAAGAATAAGCCTCAATATTGGACCCAGCTGACCATGTGCATGGCTCCTGCGCACCAGGAGAATATTCGCTTTCTGGTGTTGCATAATCTGCATGATATGGTCGTGTTGGGGTTGCCATGGCTACAAGTCCATAACCCAGTATTAGATTGGAAATCAATGTCTGTGTCCAGCTGGGGTTGTCAGGGGGTACATGGTGATGTTCCATTTCTGTCTATCTCATCATCCACCCCTTCTGAGGTCCCAGAGTTCTTGTCTAATTACCGGGATGTATTCGATGAGCCCAAGTCCAATGCCCTACCTCCGCATACGGATTGTGATTGTGCTATCGATTTGATTCCTGGTAGTAAGTTTCCTAAGGGTCGACTGTTTAATTTATCTGTACCTGAGCACGCCGCTATGCGGAGTTACGTGAAGGAGTCTTTGGAGAAGGGTCATATTCGCCCGTCATCGTCGCCATTGGGAGCGGGGTTCTTTTTTGTGGCCAAGAAGAATGGTTCGCTGAGACCTTGTATTGATTACCACCTTCTAAATAAAATTACGGTCAAATTTCAGTACCCCTTGCCGCTGCTGTCTGATTTGTTTGCTCGGATTAAGGGGGCTAGTTGGTTCACCAAGATAGATCTTCGTGGTGCGTATAATCTTGTGCGTATTAAATGGGGCGATGAATGGAAAACAGCATTTACTACGCCCGAAGGCCATTTTGAGTACCTGGTTATGCCATTCGGGCTTTCTAATGCTCCATCAGTGTTTCAGTCCTTTATGCATGACATCTTCCGAGAGTACCTGGATAAATTCCTGATTGTATACTTGGATGATATTTTGGTCTTCTCGGATGATTGGGAGTCTCATGTGAAGCAGGTCAGAATGGTGTTCCAGGTCCTGCGTGCTAATTCTTTGTTTGTGAAGGGGTCAAAGTGTCTCTTTGGTGTTCAGAAGGTTTCATTTTTGGGGTTAATTTTTTCTCCTTCTACTATCGAGATGGACCCTGTTAAAGTTCAGGCCATTTATGATTGGACTCAACCAACATCTCTGAAGAGTCTGCAGAAGTTCCTGGGCTTTGCTAATTTTTATCGTCGCTTCATCAATAATTTTTCTAGTATTGCTAAACCGTTAACTGATTTAACCAAGAAGGGTGCTGATGTGGTCAATTGGTCTTCTGCTGCTGTGGAAGCTTTTCAGGAGTTGAAGCGTCGTTTTTCTTCTGCCCCTGTGTTGTGCCAACCAGATGTTTCGCTTCCGTTCCAGGTCGAGGTTGATGCTTCTGAAATTGGAGCAGGGGCTGTTTTGTCGCAGAGAAGTTCTGATTGCTCGGTGATGAAACCATGCGCCTTCTTTTCCAGGAAATTTTGGCCTGCTGAGCGAAATTACGATGTTGGCAATCGAGAGTTGCTAGCCATGAAGTGGGCATTCGAGGAGTGGCGTCATTGGCTTGAAGGAGCTAAGCATCGCGTGGTGGTCTTGACTGATCACAAAAACTTGACTTATCTCGAGTCTGCCAAACGGTTGAATCCTAGACAGGCTCGTTGGTCGCTGTTTTTCTCCCGTTTTGACTTTGTTTTTTGTACCTTCCGGGCTGTAAAAATGTGAAGGCGGATACCCTGTCCAGGAGTTTTGTGCCTGATTCTCCGGGTTTGCCTGAGCCGGCGGGTATTCTCAAAGAGCGGGTAATTTTGTCTGCCATCTCCCCTGATTTGCGGCGGGTGCTGCAAAAATTTCAGGCTAATAGACCTGACCGTTGCCCAGCGGAGAAACTGTTTGTCCCTGATAGGTGGACGAATAAAGTTATCTCTGAGGTTCATTGTTCGGTGTTGGCTGGTCATCCTGGAATCTTTGGTACCAGAGATTTGGTGGCTAGATCCTTTTGGTGGCCGTCTCTGTCGCGGGATGTGCGTTCTTTTGTGCAGTCCTGTGGGATTTGTGCTCGGGCTAAGCCCTGCTGTTCTCGTGCCAGTGGGTTGCTTTTGCCCTTGCCGGTCCCGAAGAGGCCTTGGACACATATCTCTATGGATTTTATTTCGGATCTCCCCGTCTCTCAAAGAATGTCGGTCATTTGGGTGGTTTGTGATCGCTTCTCTAAGATGGTCCATTTGGTGCCCTTGTCTAAATTGCCTTCCTCCTCTGATTTGGTGCCATTGTTTTTCCAGCATGTGGTTCGTTTACATGGCATTCCAGAGAACATCGTTTCTGAGAGAGGTTCCCAGTTTGTTTCGAGGTTTTGGCGAGCCTTTTGTGCTAGGATGGGCATTGATTTGTCTTTTTCCTCGGCTTTCCATCCTCAGACAAATAGCCAGACTGAACGAACCAATCAGACCTTGGAAACATATCTGAGATGTTTTGTTTCTGCTGATCAGGATGATTGGGTGTCCTTTTTGCCTTTGGCCGAGTTCGCCCTTAATAATCGGGCCAGCTCGGCTACTTTGGTTTCGCCGTTTTTCTGCAATTCTGGGTTCCACCCTCGTTTCTCTTCAGGGCAGGTTGAGTCTTCGGACTGTCCTGGTGTGGATACTGTGGTGGATAGGTTGCAGCAGATTTGGACTCATGTAGTGGACAATTTGACTTTGTCCCAGGAGAAGGCTCAACGTTTCGCTAACCGCAGGCGCTGTGTGGGTCCCCGACTTCGTGTTGGGGATTTGGTTTGGTTGTCATCTCGTTATATTCCTATGAAGGTTTCCTCCCCTAAATTTAAGCCTCGTCTCATTGGTCCATATAGGATTTCTGAGGTTCTTAATCCTGTGTATTTTCGTTTGACTCTTCCAGCTTCTTTTTCCATCCATAACGTGTTCCATAGGTCATTGTTGCGGAGATACGTGGCACCTGTGGTTCCATCTATTGATCCTCCTGCTCCGGTTTTGGTTGAAGGGGAATTGGAGTATATAGTGGAGAAGATTTTGGATTCTCGTGTTTCGAGACGGAAACTCCAGTATCTGGTTAAGTGGAAAGGTTATGGTCAGGAAGATAATTCCTGGGTCTTTGCCTCTGATGTCCATGCTGCCGATCTGGTTCGTGCCTTTCATGTGGCTCATCCTGGTCGGCCTGGGGGCTCTGGTGAGGGTTCGGTGACCCCTCCTCAAGGGGGGGTACTGTTGTGAATTCTGTGACCAAGCTCCCTCCTGTGGTCGTGAGTGGTACTTCGGCTGGTTCTGTCTATGAGCTTCCTTTGGTGGATGAGAGTGGTACTGCGGCTTCTGAGTTTCCTTCCTCAGGTGATGAGGTTAAGTCGTTAGGTGCTGCTCTATTTAACTCCACCTAGTGCTTTGATCCTGGCCTCCAGTCAATGTTCTAGTATTGGTCTTGCTTCCTCCTGGATCGTTCCTGTGGCTTGCCTATCCTGCATAAGCTAAGTTTTATGTGTTATTTTTGTTTGCTATTTTTTCTGTCCAGCTTGCTATATTGGTTTTTCTTGCTTGCTGGAAGCTCTGAGACGCAGAGGGAGCACCTCCGTACCGTTAGTCGGTGCGGAAGGTCTTTTTGCCCCTCTGCGTGGGTGTTTGTAGGTTTTTGTGTTGACCGCAAAGCTATCTTTCCTATCCTCGGTCTATTCAGTAAGTCGGGCCTCACTTTGCTAAATCTATTTTATCTCTGTGTTTGTATTTTCGTCTTTACTCACAGTCATTATATGTGGGGGGCTGCCTTTTCCTTTGGGGAATTTCTCTGAGGCAAGGTAGGCTTATTTTTCTTTCTTCAGGGCTAGTTAGTTTCTCAGGCTGTGCCGAGTTGCATAGGGAGCGTTAGGCGCAATCCACGGCTACCTCTAGTGTGGTGTGATAGGATTAGGGATTGCGGTCAGCAGAGTTCCCACGTCTCAGAGCTCGTCCTATGTTTTTGGTAATTGTCAGGTCACTTTGTGTGCTCTGAATTTCAATGTCCATTGTGGTTCTGAATTACCTGTTCATAACAGGTTCCGTTACGTTCTGTTCTGTTCGCTAGGCGCCTGCCAGGTTCCCATGCCTGACAGGGACCCCCGTGTGCCTTCTCCCTGCAACACCCCCTGCCACGGGATGTTGCCTGGTTCCAACCCAGTCAGCTTCTGACTAACTTCCTCCCCAGCCCCTAGTTTTACCAGTGTGAGGAGTGGCCCTATAAATAAAGCCTTTTGCTCCCCCTAGTGGCCGGAGTGTGAAGTGTAATGTGTTCTGGTGATACCTGGTCAGGAGAACTCTTTAGTGCCATCGGACGTACCGCTACTCGCCTTGGGGCCATACGGCAATGACCAGGTCTCTGGGGCGCTGCACTCCCCCCCGGTTAAATCCAGTACTCCTGGACTGGGAAGAAAACAACAATATAATACAGCAAAAGACATACAAATTTTTGGAATGCTTAGAACAAGTAAATAGAAAAGGTGCTTCCCTTTATGGGAGGTGAGGACACTTGAACGTTGCAAACAAAAACAAGATTAAATATTTTTAAATAACATTTCTGACTATAAATAACTCTCAGTACCCAGCCGGGTATTCTACTAAGTGCAAACTCTGAACAATAAGTTAACTTCTCCTTTAAGGGCGTACACGCTGAACCCACTAAAGGCCTATCATAAAATGCTATATAACTCAACTTCTCTTTCCGTTCCAACTTCAGCAATGCAGGACCGCCTAGCTCCTTGGCTGAGCCTACTGCCATTGTGCCGACCATCTTCCTACAGTTCTCAGGAGGACTCTCTCTCTAACCCCTACGGGTTCACTTTTAGCTTTCCTGTCCTCAATCTCTATCAACATTACCTAAATTTGAACATCATTAACATTTTAACTTTTATTGCAATCACGTAAACATCCCCTTTAAGAGGGACCCAAGTCTCTAGTGCAGACTCTCTCTCTGTCTGCAAGTTCCCGGAAAGCAAGACCTTCTGCGTCATGTCCAGCAGCATTATCTTCGCAAAGTCTTCTTTCCCTTGTAAAACCAGTAGGGAGCACCTTTAAGAAGGTGCAAACTATATACAAAACAGTTCTGAATCATTCACCGTCCATGATCCGGCAGTCTTTAAACTATGATGAAGTAGAAAAAGGAATGTAAAACAATAGGGATCCCGGGTAAACAAAGGGATCCCTAGGAGTTAACTCTGGACGGGTTTAAAGCAGCAAACAGGAAACAGTTAAATAACTATGTACATATTCGGTTCTTCGAGGTTTATTGCTGTAACTCAGGGGGTAGCCCAGCTGGATACTGGCGGCTACCAGGTGCCACATAAAGGGCTCCCTCACTCCAGATGGGGGCCTTATGGCTTTGCATATCTCTTTTCTCATCCGATACGGTATCAATGTCACTAATCGGTTGTTCAGGTATAATCTGGGTTCGAATGTCACTTTTGGTAGTAGGTTCAGTAGCGGCAATAATGACCACTGTGGCAGTAGTATTAGGACTTGTCAGTTCAGAGTTAGTCTCAGTCATGGCAGCAGGTGGCGCTGCTACGAAGCTTATCAACAGGTCTTCTATCACGGGGGCAGGGTCGTTCTTCGTACCTGCTTCAGATGCGGTCCCTCCGGTGCCGGCCTGCTCCGTCTCCGCTGGGATCTGGAACGATGACTGCGGGGCCTTGCGCTGTGGCGTCGTCATCTCTGTTTGCAGTATCTCGCTTTTCAGCATGGCCTTGCTTTCTGGCTTCGGAGCGCTGGAACTTCTTTCTTGCTCCGGACCAGACGAGACCGCCGACAGACGTCTGGTGAGGCCCCCGGTGACGATCTCCTTCCACCCGGCCTCAGTGCTCAGCTGCGTCCGCCGGAGTCGGTCGCTGAGCTCGTCCACTCCAGCCTGTAGGAAGTCGGGGCTCATGGGTGACGCCTGGCCGCGGTATCTCTCTGGGTAGCTGGGGGAGTCCTCTGCTCCGACCCCACGCTCCGATCCCGATCCCGGTCGGCTGGCCATGGCGTCTCCCACGTGGTTCAGTTCTCCCTCCTTGTCCTTTTCCCGCTCTCTCCTTCGTGGGCGGTTTCGTTTTCTTTGTCTCCGCCCTCCACTGAGGATCAGGAGGCGGATCTCGGCTGCTGACGGACACGTCCTCAAAGTACAGAAATATTTAGACTGGGTGGCCATTACTTTTCGCGCTCTTCAGCTTGCTCACGCCCACTTCCACGCCCTTCTTCTTCTCCTGCGCTCCTCGTGGCACAGCAATGGCGGCGGTTTTGGCGGGAATCTTGCGGCAATAGCAGTACACAGTCTTTGCAATAAATCACAGTCCAACACATTTCAATCACAGTTCCAAGGCACACATGACCCAATTCTTCAGGCTTAAGTACGATCCTGTTCGTGACGCCAAGTTGGAGCACCCCCAGACACAGGGCCACGAGTTCTCGGTACTGGGCCTCTCTGGTTCGGTTCTGAGACTGTCACGGTGGCTAGACCCAGTCCATGACCCTGCTAAGGGGCGTCCAGTAAAGGGATTTGTACAGTATGTCAGTAGTTCGTGACGCCACCTGTGGTGTTCGGTCAGGGTGACCGACGCTGCTGTGGGGTCCACTGGGGTGATGGAATAGCAGCCGGATGGTATACCTTCCGACAGGTGAAGTAAATCCCCAGGGCTTCCCAGTAGTGTGGATGGAGATGGTGTGAGGTGCAGGCAATTACGAGGACACAGGGTTGCAGTCTCTTTACCTTTTACTGAAGGCTTCAGTACACTCAGTCCAGAGCACGTTCAACCGGGCTATCAGAGACCGGCCGGTCCGATGGGCACATCCAGAGTTTTCCTCGCAGATGGAAATCGTTGCCTACCAATAGCGCCTGTGTGTTGTAGTCCTACCCTGCTGAGCATTCGGAATAGTCCTCACAACTGCTGTTCTCCTTCATTCGTTCTCTACAGCTTTCTCTGTCTCTCTCTCGTTCTTTGGTTCCAGATGTTGCTAGTTTCTAACGTCCCCCAGATATAGTATGGCTAGGACGCCATCCGTTTGACGGGAAGGCTTGGAGGCCTTCCGGGACCCTAGAGATGCCCCTCTCCCAATGTTGCCCCCTATGTCTTCGTAGGTGTAAAAGGTAGACAGCCAACCCATGATCAACTGTCCAGCGGAATTTGAAGTAAGGCCTGAAGTCAGTTACTCCTACGGTGATCCGGCCACCGACTACGCGCCTCAGTAAGATGTTGCCTTCCTCTCTCGGCACGACTCTTACTGGCTCTCCTTTGTGCTGATCTCGTTTACACTGTTCCACAATATTCTTCCCCTCTTGTCTCTTTCTTAGGATACTGCCGCAAGGTGTGCAGGCGCGGTTCTGTTACGTTCTGTTCGCTAGGCGCCTGCCAGGTTCCCACGCCTGACAGGGACCCCCCTGTGCCTTCTCCCTGCAACACCCCCTGCCACGGGATGTTGTCTGCTTCCAACCCAGTCAGCTTCTGACTAACTTCCTCCCCAGCCCCTAGTTTTACCAGTGTGAGGAGTGGCCCAATAAATAAAGCCTTTTGCTCCCCCTAGTGGCCGGAGTGTGAAGTGTAATGTGTTCTGGTGATACCTGGTAAGGAGAACTCTTTAGTGCCATCGGACGTACCGCTACTCGCCTTGGGGCTTTACTGCAACGACCAGGTCTCTGGGGCGCTGCATATCCATAAAAAGTGTTGTTTAAAGTTTGCAACAAGCCACCTGGGAGACACACCAAACATGTAGAAGAAAGTGCTCTGGCCAGATGAAACCAAAATCGAACTTTTTAGCAACAATGCCAAACGATATGCTTGGCATAAAGGCAACACAGCTCATCACCCTGAAATCTCCATCCCCACTGTCAAACATAGTGGTGGCAGCATCATGGTTTGGGCCTGCTTTTCTTCAGCAGGGACAGGAATGATGGTTAAAATTGATGGGAAGATGGATGGAGCCAAATACAGGACCATTCTTGAAGGAAACCTGTTGGAGTCTGCAAAAGACCTGAGACTGGGACGGAGATTTGTCTTCCGACAAGATATTGATCCCAAACATAAAGCAAAATCTACAATGGAATGGTTCACAAATAAACGTATCCAGGTGTTAGAATGGCCAAGTCAAAGTCCAGACCTCAATCCAATCGAGAATCTGTGGAAAGAGCTGAAAACTGCTGTTCACAAACAATCTCCATCAAACCTCACTGAGCTCGAGCTGTTTGCCAAGGAAGAATGGGCAAGAATTTCAGTCTCTCAATGTACAAAACTGATAGAGACATACCCCAAGCGACTTGCAGCTGTAATCGCAGCAAAAGGTGGCGCAACAAAGTATTAAGTTAAATGGGCTGAATAATATTGCACGCCCCACTTTTCAGTTTTTGAATTTCCACAAAAATTTAAAATAACCAGTAAATTTCGTTCAACTTCACAATTGTGTTCCACTTGTTGTTGATTCGTCACCAAAAATTTACATTTGGTATCTTTATGTTTGAAGCATGATATTTGGGAAAAGGTTGAAAAGTTCCAGGGGGGCGAATACTTTTGCAAGGCACTGTATTTTATTAAGTTTTGGCACTTTTACACAATAAAAACTATTTTATAGAAAAAAAAATTGTATCGCTTGAATCTGAGAGCTATAAATTTCTTATTTTTCTGCTGGTGGAGCTTTATGGCAGCTTGTTTTTTGCAGGACAAGATGACATTTTCATCAGTACCATTTTTACTTATATTTGTCTTTTTGTTTGCATTTTATTGCACTTTTTGTTTGGCAGTATGATGATAAAGTATTGTTTACTCTTTTTTAATTTATACAATATGATTTATACACTGTCTCTTTAAATCTTCCGCTGGTTTATTATACATGTGGCATAAATAAACACAAAGTAAAAATAAACCCAACCCTTGGCAAAATAGGAAAACAAAACAAAATGGTATGTCTGTGCAGCTGCGGTGATCAGCCCACTCAGGATATAACAGCCAGGTTCAGTACAGTTTAACACAAAACCACTTCTCTGGAACTGCTGGCTCCAGACCCACTGAACACTGAAGGTTTTAGGATGCCAACTATTTAAACCCCAGACCACAGCCTTTGGTGAAGATAAGGGAAACAATGTCCCACACGCCCTATGGTTGTCCACAAAAACCCAGCCATAAGGCCATGTTCACACTTTGCGGCGATTTTGCAGCTGCGGGTCCGCTGCAGTTTCCATTGTGTTTACAGTAACCTGTAAACCCTATGGAAACCGCAAACCGCTGTGCACATGCTGCGGGAAAAACCGCGCGGGAACGCAGCGGTTTACAACCCGCAGCATGTCACTTCTTTGTGCAGAGTCGCGGCAGTTCTGCACCCATAGGAATGCATTGATCCGCTTAGTTCCCGCATGGGGCTGTGCCCACCATGCGGGAAGTAAGCAGATAATGTGCGGGTGGTACCCGGGGTGGAGGAGAGGAGACTCTCCTCCAGGCCCCGGGAACCATATTTGTGTAAAAAAAAAAGAATTAAAATAAAAAATAATGTTATACTCACCTCTCAGCGCTGCACGCGGCCGTCCGGTCTCAGGTTTGCTATGCGACCAGGACCTGCGGTGACGTCGCGGTCACATGACCGTGATGTCACGAAGGTCCTTCTCGCACAGCATCTTTGGAACCGGGCCGCCGCCTGCAGCGCCGAGGAGATCGGGACGTCAGAGGGTGAGTATATAATTATTTTATTATTTTTAACATTACTATTGATGCTGCATATTGCTGCATATGCAGCATCAATAGTAGGAGTAAATCCCGCAGCGGAACCCGCAACACAAACCGCGATAAATCTGCAGGGATAACCGCAGCGGGTTTGCCCTGCAGATTTATCAAATCCGCTGCGTGAGAACCCGCAGGGACCCGACGCTACGTGGGAACATAGCCTTATAATTGCCAATTAACCCCTCTCAACACATAGTGTGCTGGAGCAAAACTTCTGGGTTTCAAATCACTGAATCTAATAGTCTCAGTTAAACGTATCTCCCTCAAAGTCTTGACCTAAATCCAATTGAGATGCTGTAACATGACCTTAAAAAGGCGATTCATGCTAGGAAGCCCTCCAATTTGACTGCAAAGGTGAGTGGGCCAAAATTCCTCCAGAGTCTTGTAAAAGACTCATTGCCATTACGCTTGATTGCAGTTGTCGCTGCTAAGGGTGGCTTTGTTTAGATGTCTTTTTCCCTTAATAATAAAGATCTTCATTTAAAAACTGCATTTTGTGTTTACTTGTGCTGTGTTATCTTTGTCTAATGTTTAAATTTGTTTGCTGATCTGAAACATTTTAAGTGTGACAAACATGCAAAAGAGTAGAAAATTAGGAAGGGACAAACACTTTTTCATATAACTATAAATATATTTATTTATATATTTTTTATATATATTTATAAGAATTGTTGTGAATTTATTCAGGTGGAATTGAATTCTTCACAAATTTTAGAATATTCTCCAGGATAAAGACGTTTTGCTTTTCACTCCGCTAAAATCAGCATGATGGCGGCCAACTGGCCTCCATTTTGCTGAACCTAGAGGGCTGTAATAAGGTATAAAAAATAAATACCAATCTTCATCCAACCGCATACCTCACAGTCACATCCGCTGAACGCTCTCCCCGTACAATCCTTCGGGCTTCTTCTTACTGACCCCATGCACTTTACAACTGACCGTCAGTCAGTGCCGAAGCATGATGTGAGAGGTGACTGTAATTACTCTGCACACCTGCATGACCGAAAGCCTCCGAGGGGAGTAAAGTAAATTTTCTTCCAGGTGTCGCACTTTCAGTACAGCAACTGGGCACCTTCATAACGCCATTAATAAAGCTATCAGCAGGTTTTTGCTATACCTAACCTACCATAGGGCAAGGAAGTATGATTCCAGGGATGTATCACTTACTGGGCTGCTTGGTGTAGTTTTCATAGAATACCTGTTTTGTCTAACATGGATGTAGCGGAGCTAAGTCTTCTGCTTAGTGTATAGCCCGCCCACTCCCCTGACTGGCAGCTTCCTGTGTACACTGTGCATGGGGGTGGAGTTACACAGGTTAGCTGACAGTGATAAACTCCTGCTGATAAAACACTGTTTGCATTGAGTGTAATTAGTGACACAACACTGGAGTCAGGGTCTCGTGCTCTATATAATTCTACTCTCAGAATTAGGCAGGTGTCACATTTGCAACCGCAAAGCGAGAAACTCCACGAGTCTCTTGCCTCAATACCCAGCACTGCCGCCAGCACTCGGGACCGGAGTGTGCGGATGCATGTATTTCTATGCAGCTGAACACTCTGGTCTGAACCGCTGGCAGGTATTGAAGCGAGAGACTCGCACGAGTTTCTCACATTGCAGTTGCAAGTGTGACAATACTAAAAACCTGATAATAGATTCCCTTGAACCTGCATATTAATCACATATCTGCAGGATAACAGCATTTTAGGACCTGAGAGGTTCCCTTTAATCTTTTGGGGAAATTTAACACAATTCAAACAAAGGAGACATCCTTTCCTTACTTGATCAATTGCTGAAGTTCTTAGCCTATATCTGATTTTCCCATATCAGATACAGCACAGACCAAAAGTTTGGACACACCTTCTCATTTAAAGATTTTTCTGTATTTTCATGACTATGAAAATTGTACATTCACACTGAAGGCATCAAAACTATGAATTAACACATGTGGAATTATATACTTAACAAAAAAGTGTGAAACAACTGAAATTATGTCTTATATTCTAGGTTCTTCAAAGTAGCCACCTTTTGCTTTGATGACTGCTTTGCACACTCTTGGCGTTCTCTTGATGAGCTTCAAGAGGTAACCAGGGTTATTGCATGCCGTTGGGCGAAGGAAGAAGACATGAAATTTTCCTCCACCCCGGAATCCACACAAAGCTTAACCATAAAAGTTGAAGGGCCAAAAGTATTTGTCCCCTTGAAGGACAATTTGGAGGAAAACGCCGCTGTGTCTAGTGAACCTCCTCCTACAGTTTCTAGATGCGGTCGTTTCCCTGCCGCTGTGGACAATTCTTGGAATAATGTCCTGACTGCTGGCAGACACTACAGACCATGGGTGTTCGAGCAGCCCGAGACTTAGGACCTGCTCGAGAAACCTCCATGGCCTCATAGTGTTCAGACGCCGGGACAGGTGACTCCAGAGGTTTGGCGTAGGTAGGCGCCAACCAAAACCTCTGTCTACACTGGGCTCGCTCCAACCTTCTCTCGTTAAAACGGAGGTCTATGCAAGTGGATAAAGTTATTAACTCCTCCAGTGTAGCGGGAATCCCCCTAGTGGCCAAGGCGTCCTTTACATGGTCAGCCAGTCATCTCCCAAACACTGGAATCAGGACTTTATCCAGCCACTCCAGCTCAGATGCTATTGTCCGGAAGTGGACTGCAAAATGGCTGACCAAGGACGAACCCTGTGTCAATGCCAACAGTTGAAGCGCCGAATCATGGGTGACATGAGGTCCCATAAAGACCTGTTTCAGAGTGTCCAGGAACCTTGTAGTACTCTGCACCACATGATCATCACGCTCCCACAGTGGCATCACCCACTCCAACGCCCTGCCCGACAGAAGGGATATGATAAATCCCACTCTAGCCCGTTCCGTGGGAAAATGTGCAGCCAGGAGCTCAAGATGTATAGCGCACTGGCTCACGAATCCCCGACACAGCTTACTGTCTCCAGCAACCTTGTCCTGTAACGGGAGACAAGATAATGTCGGAGCAAGGGTGGCAGTGGACAAACTGGCTGCAGCCACGTTAGCAGCCTGAACAGCGACTGCGGTAACATCCACAGCTGAGGTTGTGTGCTCAAGAGCCGCCAACCTACCCTCCAGCTGCTGGATGTACCATTGTAATCGCTGTTCATCCGCCATTACTAGCCAGACCCTGGTGCTAGTGTAATGTTAGGACTGGTAGAAATGCACCAGAGATGACACCTGCTGCTGAGTAATGGTTGATGGACGCTTGATCACACGTGGTTTTAAACCTCACCCAGTGTGAATGAAAGTGAACTCTGTTGCTTCACAGAGTCGCCAATATACGCTGCAGTCACAGAGTGCAGCTGAAAGACACTAGTGGGATCCCTATGAATCACCCCCACTAAACTGGTGAATGGACTCACTCTGACCCTCGGTGGCTTTTGAGCCCTTGCCTGAGGACACCCTGAGTCAGATGCTGAGTCCAAGTGGGGATTCCCACCCTATACTGACCGGTTGTCAGGAAAGCGCACTGATAGCACACGGCGCCGCACTGGTGGGCACTGCGAAGAGACGCTGTAACGTGTGCTGAGTGTGCAGGTTAGCACTGTCGGGCGCTAGATAGCTTCCACCATTCGCGAGCAGTCATCAACACAAAGAATGGGAATGATTAAGGAGCTTTCATCCATCGACAGACATTTATCTACACATGCACGTTAGTAAGTATACACTAGCGCATGGCCAAGCGGCCATGCAAACCTTTTATAGCAGTAGCAGATCGGGACCTAACAGATGGTCCAATAGGAACTGCAACAGGACCTGAACATGTGATCCCTGACCTCCAATGGGAGGTCGTCCCGTGGGCATGCTCAGTATGAGAAAAATAGCAACTTATATGGAAAAATTGCATGGTATCAAATAATCAATCAGCAATCTGTACCCAATAGATTAGAGGACATAAAGACCTATCATCAAATTCATAACACAACACCAAAAAAAAAGATGATACTTGGTCAAGGAATACGGTATCCACATATAGCCACTTTATTAACAATTTATAGTTCATAAAAGCCACAGACAACAAGTGCAGGAAAGGTGATATATAACGCGACATCCGTAAGGATGCTGTAAAAGATAGCAGGAGGCACGTGCCCAGGAGATTAATGTCACCTGAAAATCATGCAATGCTAATATATATAAATATTATTTATTAATTGCCCAAAAGTATACCAAAAAAGAAGGAAACTGATATAATAGCTTAATGACAAACAATTATCGCTGCATGTGGGGGTAAAAAAACTACCCAAGTGCCATAAATCACAGTCCCCAATGTAGCTGTATTCAGCGAATTAATCCCCAATGTCATAGTGACACTAATACAAGAGACTGGTGGTAGAAAAAAATAATAAATAGAGCAGACCATCATATAATAAACCAGACTATTTACCCACCGTAATGCAGAAAGTTACTCCTGGGAACGCGCCTCTGCCCCAATGCGCGTTTCGGAAAAACAACCTTCGTCAGGGGGCCTCATATGGTTCGGACGCCGGGACAGGTGACTCCAGAGGTTTGGCAAAGGTAGACGCCAACCGAAACCTCTGTCTACACTGGGCTCGCTCCAACCTTCGCTCGTTAAAATGGAGGTCTATGCAAGTGGATAAAGTTATTACCTCCTCCAGTGTAGCGGGAATCTCCCTAGTGGCCAAGGCGTCCTTTACATGGTCAGCCAGTCATCTCCAAAACACTGGAATCAGGACTTTATCCAACCACTCCAGCTCAGATGCTATTGTCCGGAAGTGGATGGCAAAATGGCTGACCAAGGACGAACCCTGTGTCAATGCCAACAGTTGAAGCGCCAAATCATGGGTGACGCGAGGTCCCATAAAGACCTGTTTCAGAGTGTCCAGGAACCTTGTAGTACTCTGCACCACATGATCGTCACGCTCCCACAGTGGCGTCACCCACTCCAACACTCTGCCCGACAGAAGGGATATGATAAATCCCACTCTAGCCCATTCCGTGGGAAAACGTGCAGCCAGGAGCTCAAGATGCATAGCGCACTGGCTCACGAATCCCCGACACAGCTTACTGTCTCCAGCAAACTTGTCCGGTAACGGGAGACAAGATAATGTTGGAGCAGGGTTGGCAGTGGACAAACTGGCTGCAGCCACGTTAGCAGCCTGAACAGCGACTGCGGTAACATCTACAGCCAAGGTTGTGCGCTCAAGAGCCGCCAACCTACCCTCCAGCTGCTGGATGTACCATTGTAATCGCTGTTCGTCCGCCATTACTAGCCAGACCCTGGTGCTAATGTAATGTTAGGACTGGTAGAATGCACCAAATAATGATAATAGAGAATATGAGGTGCGTTCGCCGTCCGGGGTCCACCGTGCAGAGATGACACCTGCTGCTGAGTAATGGTTGATGGACGCTTGATCACACGTGGTTTTAAACCTCACCCAGTGTGAATGAAAGTGAACTCTGTTGCTTCACAGAGTCGCCAATATATGCTGCAGTCACAGGGTGCAGCTGAAAGACACTAGTGGGATCCCTATGAATCACCCCCACTAAACTGGTGAATGGACTCACTCTGACCCTCGGTGGCTTTTGAGCCCTTGCCTGAGGACACCCTGAGTCAGATGCTGAGTCCAAGTGGGGATTCCCACCCTATACTGACCGGTTGTCAGGAAAGCGCACTGATAGCACACGGCGCCGCACTGGTGGGCACTGCGAAGAGACGCTGTAACGTGTGCTGAGTGTGCAGGTTAGCACTGTCGGGCGCTAGATAGCTTCCACCATTCACGAGCAGTCATCAACACAAAGAATGGGAATGATTAAGGAGCTTTCATCCATCGACAGACATTTATCTACACATGCACGTTAGTAAGTATACACTAGCGCATGGCCAAGCGGCCATGCAAACCTTTTATAGCAGTAGCAGATCGGGACCTAACAGATGGTCCAATAGGAACTGCAACAGGACCTGAACATGTGATCCCTGACCTCCAATGGGAGGTCGTCCCGTGGGCATGCTCAGTATGAGAAAAATAGCAACTTATATGGAAAAATTGCATGGTATCAAATAATCAATCAGCAATCTGTACCCAATAGATTAGATGACATAAAGACCTATCATCAAATTCATAACACAACACCAAAAAAAAAGATGATACTTGGTCAAGGAATACGGTATCCACATATAGCCACTTTATTAACAATTTATAGTTCATAAAAGCCACAGACAACAAGTGCAGGAAAGGTGATATACAAAGCGACATCCGTAAGGATGCTGTAAAAGATAGCAGGAGGCACGTGCCCAGGAGATTAATGTCACCAGAAAATCATGCAATGCTAATATATATAAATATTACTTATTAATTGCCCAAAAGTATACCAAAAAAGAAGGAAACTGATATAATAGCTTAATGACAAACAATTATCGCTGCATGTGGGGGTAAAAAACTACCCAAGTGCCATAAATCACAGTCCCCAATGTAGCTGTATTCAGCGAATTAATCCCCAATGTCATAGTGACACTAATACAAGAGACTGGTGGTAGAAAAAAATAATAAATAGATCAGACCATCATATAATAAACCAGACTATTTACCCACCGTAATACAGACAGTTACTCCTGGGAACGCGCCTCTGCCCCAATGCGCGTTTCGGAAGAACAACCTTCATCAGGGGGCCTCATAGGGTTTGGACGCCGGGACAGGTGACTCCAGAGGTTTGGCAAAGGTAGGCGCCAACCGAAACTTCTGTCTACACTGGGCTCGCTCCAACCTTCGCTCGTTAAAATGGAGGTCTATGCAAGTGGATAAAGTTATTACCTCCTCCAGTGTAGCGGGAATCTCCCTAGTGGCCAAGGCATCCTTTACATGGTCAGCCAGTCATCTCCAAAACACTGGAATGAGGACTTTATCCAGCCACTCCAGCTCAGATGCTATTGTCTGGAAGTGGACGGCAAAATGGCTGACCAAGGACGAACCTTGTGTCAATGCCAACAGTTGAAGCGCCGAATCATGGGTGACGCGAGGTCCCATAAAGACCTGTTTCAGAGTGTCCAGGAACCTTGTAGTACTCTGCACCACATGATCGTCACGCTCCCACAGTGGCATCACCCACTCCAACACCCTGCCCGACAGAAGGGATATGATAAATCCCACTCTAGCCCATTCCGTGGGAAAACGTGCAGCCAGGAGCTCAAGATGTATAGCGCACTGGCTCATGAATCCCCGACACAGCTTACTGTCTCCAGCAAACTTGTCCGGTAACGGGAGACAAGATAATGTCGGAGCAGGGTTGTGTTGTGAATTCTGCTCTTGGGCTCCCTTCGGTGGTTATGAGTGGTAGGGCTGCTGTCTTTGGATCGCAGCATTTATCAGGTGTGTCCACTTATTGCTGGGCTATTTCTTTTTAGCTAGAAAGGCCTCCTTTGCTAAATCCTGATTTCAGTCTGCGTATGTCTTTTCCCTCTCCTCTCACAGTCAATATTTGTGGGGGGCTGTCTATCCTTTGGGGATTTTCTCTGAGGCAAGATAGTTTTCCCGTTTCTATCTTTAGGGGAAGTTAGTCCTTAGGCTGTGTCGAGGTGTCTAGGGAGTGTTAGGTACATACCACGGCTGCTTCTAGTTGCGGTGCTAAGTTCAGGGTCTCTGGTCAGTACAGGTACCACCTTCTCCAGGGTACGTCACATGCTGCTCCTAGGCCACCAGATCATAACAGGGTTGGCAGTGGACAAACTGGCTGCAGCCACGTTAGCAGCTTGAACAGCGACTGCGGAAACATCCACAGCCAAGGTTGTGCACTCAAGAGCCGCCAACTTACCCTCCAGCTGCTGGATGTACCGTTGTAATCGCTGTTCGTCCGCCATTACTAGCCAGACCCTGGCACTAGTGTAATGTTAGGACTGGTGGAATGCACCAAATAATGATAATAGAGAATATGAGGTGCGTTCACAGTCCGGGGTCCACCGTGCAGAGATGACACCTGCTGCTGAGTAATGGTTGATGGACGCTTGATCACACGTGGGTTTAAACCTCACCCAGTGTGAATGAAAGTGAACTCTGTTGCTTCACAGAGTCGCCAACACACGCTGCACCCTGTTAGCAGTCACAGGGTGCAGCTGAAAGACACTAGTGGGATCCCTCTGAATCACCCCCACTAAACTGGACTCGCTCTGACCCTCGGTGGCTTTTGAGCCCTTTCCTGAGGATGCCCTGAGTCAGATGCTGATTCCAAGCGGGAATTCCCACCCTATACTGACCGGTTGTCAGGAATGCGCAATGATAGCGCACTGCGCTGCAGTGGTGGGCACTGCGAAGAGACGCTGTAACGTGTGCTGAGTGTGCAGGTTAGCACTGTCAGACGCTAGATAGCTTCCACCATTCGCGAGCAGTCATCAACACAAAGAATGGGAATGATTAAGGAGCTTTCATCCATCGACAGACATTCATTTACACACGCACGTCAGTAAGTATACACTAGCGCATGGCCGAGCGGCCATGCAAACCTTTTGTAGCAGTAGCAGATCCGGACCTACCAGATGGTCCAATAGGAACTGCAACAGGACCTGAACATGTGATCCCCGACCTCGACCTCCAATGGGATGTCGTCCCGTGGTCATGGTCAGTATGAGAAAAGCAGCACTTAGTCCCAGAAAGGCCTGCTTGCTGCTGATGAGTACTGGCTACAAAGGCAGAGCCTGGAAAGGCAGCAGTAACCAGTCGCACAACATCAGCGTGAGCCAGACGCTGGGACTGACGTCTCTGCTCAGCAGGTTCCACTGTGGCTGGAGAAGGATGGAAGACTGCAGCGGACATGGTTCGAGATTCCCCCTGTGCAGCGGCGGGAACTTGACACCTAATACTTGGTATACCATGAATGTTATAAAAAGTTAGGATAGTAATACAGCTAGCTGACTGAAAATAATTGCAGGCCTGCCGGTCTGGGAAGCCTACTGATACAAGCAACACACATGAACGAGACCCAACTTGAGTACAAACATTTCCCAAAGTTATTGCCACACGCTACTAAGATTGCACACAGCTGGACTTCTTTTCACTAAGCAAATGACTTATAAATGTAATTGCTTGCATCAGAATTTTTTAGGGGCTTCATTGCAAAAGAGGTAAATACATCTGCACATGCCAATTTTTAGTTATTTGATCCCATAAATTTATGTGTCACGGTCCATTATTGGCTCTGGCGCCACACTGTTTTAAAGGTAGCTTTTTTCCTTTCAGGACCATCGGGAGTTGGTATTGGTTTTTCCCCCGCTGACAATCTGGTGTAGCTGTGGTGCTGCTGGGTCAGCTGGTGTGAGTGGTGGCCACTCCAGTCATCCTTTGGGTGGTTGCCTGATGCATCGGCTGACTGTTGGTGGTAGAGTTTATTTGGAGACCAGCCGATGTGTGAGGAGCTCTTTGGTGCCAGCATGTATCAGTTGTTTGAGGTCCTGGTGTAGTATCCTATGCTGAGTGAAGTTTGGAGCATGGCTTCAGTGTCATCTGCTGTTCGGAGCTTGGTAGCTGAGTATGGACGCTGTGGTGTTTTTTTCACTTTTGTGTTTGTCACTATCCCCTGTGTGGTACCATTTGCAGTGGTGAGGCTAGCGCTCCTTGCTGGCCAGTGCACTAGCCAGGGCAGTGTGAGGTGACAACTGGAGATGTCGTTCCTGAAGGCATTGGGGGAAAGGACCCAATTAGGGCATTAGAGAAGTGCAGGAACAGGCTCAGGTTTGAGCAGGAGGTGACCATTCCTTCATTTCCCTATTGATAGGGCCTTCCTCCCCCTTTTTCAATCCGGTTGCAAGTTTGTTGTGCCGTCCACTTACTGACCCTCGTTGGGTCACAATACGTATCATTACATTATGCCTATAATTTCCTCTCTTCACTTCATGGACATGGACTATTTAGTGCTGATGCACCACACAGAAATTGGATTACAAAAATATTTAAACATGGATTGCAAAATTGGTAAAAAGCCAAGAGGGGGGTGAATACTTCCACAAGCCACTGTATATACCACTATCTCTATATTCATTCTATTCATTAATAGAATTTAATGGCCACATTTATCAATATACCGTATGTGCATTTTTTTAAATTAAAACTGGAGTGGAAAGTGGGCATGGCCTGCTGATTGGTCATGATTTGGACACATTTATGAATGCAACTTTTTTAAATTGTCACCAAACTTTTGTGCTATTTCATTATTCATAAAGAATAAAAAACACATTACTATACATATTTAAAAATGTGACATATATTATCTTACTGATGCCATTTTTAAACAGTTGGAATTTATAATTCAACTAGATGGTGGCCCAATTCTAAAGCATCGGGTATTCTAGAATATGCATGTACACGTAGTATATTGCCCAGCCATGTAGTATATTGCCCAGCCACGTAGTATATTGCCCAGCCACGTAGTATATTGTACAGCGACGGAGTATACAGCACAGAGCCATGCAGTATACAGACTTAAAATAAAAAATAAACATATACTCACTCTCCGTTGAAGTCCTGGCCCTGTGTGTGGTGCACGCGGCAGCTTCCGGTCCCAGGGTTGGTATGGGCGCAGGACCTGTGATGACGTCACGGTCACATGACCGTGACATCATGGCAGGTCTTTCTCGCAGGACTTGTGATGACGTTGCGGTCACATAACTGTGACGTCATGGCAGATCCTTGTCGCATACCATCCTTGCCACCGGAACCTGACGCTTGCATGGAGCGGTTACCGGAGCGTCGCGAGGAGCGGGAAAGGTGCCGGAATGTGAGTATATAATGATTTTTTAAATTATTTTTATTATTTTTAACATTAGATCTTTTTACAATTGAGGCCGCATATTCAGCTTCAATAGTAAAAAAGTTGGTCACACAGGGTTAATAGCAGCGTTAATGGAGTGCGTTACACCACGGCATAACGCGGTCCATTAGCGCTGCCATTAACCCTGTGTGAGCGCTGACTGGAGGAAAGTACGGAGCGGGCACTGACTGCGGGGACTCCGGGGAGGAAGGAGCGGCCATGTTGCCACCGGACTGCGCCCTTCGCTGATTCGTCGTGGCAATGGTCGTGGGCGTTTTGCCACGACCAATCAGCGACTTGGATTCCATGACAGACAGAGGCCGCGACCAATGAATATCCAGGACAGACAGGAAGAGGGAAGTGACCCTTAGACAATTATATAGTAGATGTTGCTTACAGAAAAACTTACTACATTATCACTGCATATGAAAAATTCTCCCTAATGTGTTTACATACCTGTTCCACCTGCTATCATTCCAACCTGACGGGCAAATTTTTTCTCAGCTACTGATCTCTTGTTTGGTTGAACAGCAAAGTAACCTCATAAAAAGAAGCACAAAAAAGTCACATATTTAATTAAAGTATAATATTAATATGGGTCTCTAGATTTTCTGATATAACTGTGCTCCTTGAGACTTGGGTTTGGTACGGCCATCTACCATTGCCAATGCATTGTATTATTCCTGCCAGCTAAATAGGTATGATGTTTTACAACCTAACATTTTGTCCCTAATTTATTATGATGTTTTTGCCAGTTTTCTGGGTTTAAAAATCCTTAAAATTTCTTACATTGTTTGTGTAACTTGGATTTGCACAAAAGGTTTGTAACTTTTGGCGACTGCCATCAAACCAAAATGGTACGGTAGTCTGGATGGATCAGGTGAACCAAGAACCTAGTTTTTGGTTTACTTTGTCTCATTAGGGAGTTACATCCCCCCGTCCATTTTGATTGTATACAGGTGGGTACTGTGAGTGCTACTGTCTGGAGTGCTTTGGTATGAAGACTGTGCTCTCTCACTTACAGTGATGTTCCTACTGTTGATGGATTTCCGCAGTGGAAGAAGCTGCGACTGTTCTAGATCTTGCATTGGACATCAAAATTTACAATGATGCCAGGCAAGTCTTGCATACAAGTTGGTTTTAGTTTCAGCTGCTATTAGTTGCAACTAATGTTTATATGGTTATGGACTAATTTTTTGACTACTAGTATCGTCCTATTGACATTGCATAATTGGTTAGTTAAGTATTGATCGGAGATTTTTTTTTTTTTATCACTGTCATCATTATTTACGCCAATTTATGCCAGAAAAGTGGTGTAAATTGCTGAATTACATATGTTACTGTGGTGCACGGCAGCTGAAATATGCACCAAAAACGCTAAGAGGTGTACATACAGCTGTGTGAAAAAAGTGTTTGCCCCCTTCCTTGTTTCCTATTGTTTTGCATGTTTGTTACACTTAAAAGTCTCAGGTCACTAAACAAATTTAAATATTTGACAAAAATAGCACAAGTAAACGCAAAATGCAGTTTTTAAATGAAGGACTTTATTATTAAGGGAAAAAGAAATCCAAACCAAATTCCCTAGTCACACCGATGACCGATTACTTCCACACCTGTTCTCAATCAAGAAATCACTTAAATAAGACCTGCCAGACAAAGTGAAGTAGACCAAAAGGTCCTAAAAGTCTAGACATCATGCCACAATCCAAAGAAATTATGGAACAAATGAGAAACAAAGTAATTGAGATCTGTCAGTCTGGAAAAGGTTATAAAGACATTTATAAAAAGTTTTGGGACTCCAGCAAACCACAGTGAGAACCATTATCCACAAATGGTGAAAACAAGGAATAGTGGTGAACCTTCCCAGGAGTGACAGGCCAACCAAAATTACCCCAACAGTGTAGCAATGACTCATCCAAGAGGTAACAAAAGACCCCACAACATACAAAGAACTACAGGCCTCATTTGCCTCAGTTAAGGTCAGTCTTCATGACTTCACCATAGGAAAGATCCTAGGTAAAAATGGCCTGCATGGCAGAGCTCCAAGACAAAAACCACTACTGAGCAATAATAGCACAAAGGCCCATCTTGGTTTTGTTAGAAAACATCTTCATGATCCATAAGACATTTGGGAGAATACTCTATGGACTGACGAGACAAAAGTTTAACTTTTTGGAAGCTGTTTGTCCCATTGCATCTGGCATAGAAGGAATAAAGAATTTCAGAAAAGGAACATCCTACCAACAATAAAATATGGTGGTAGTAGATTGATGGTCTAGGGCTGTTTTGCTGTTTCAAGACCTGGAATACCTGCTGTGGTAAATGGAACCATGAATTTTAATGTCTACCAAAAAATCCTGAAGGAGAATGTCTGTCCATCTATTCGTGACCTCAAGCTGAAGCACACTTGGGTTATTCAGCAGTACAATGATGCAGAACACACCAGCAAGTCCACCTCTGAATGGCTTCAGAAAAACAAAATTCAGACTTTGGAGTGGCCTAGTCAAAGTCCTTACCTTAATCCGATTGAGATGCTGTGACCTTAAAAAGGTTATGCATGATCAGAAACCATCTAATGTGGCTCAATGGCAACAATTCTGCAAAGATGAGTGGTCCAAAATTCCTCCAGAGAATTGTAAAAGACTTATGACTAGTTATGCAAATGCTTGATTGCAGTTGATGCTGTTAAGGGTGGTCCAACCAGTTATTAGGTTTTGGAAGCAATCACTTTTCACACAGGGCCCTGTAGGTTTGAAATTCTTTTTCCCTTATTAAAAAAGGCGTTAAAAACTGCATTTTGTGTTTACTTGGGTTATCTTTGTCTAATATTTAAATTTGTTTGCTGATCTGAAACATTTAAGTGTGACAAACATGCAAAAGAATAGGAAATCAGGAAGGGGCAAAGACTTTTTCATACAACTGTATTTTAAGGAATGTGATGCATCTTACTTCAGAACACTCTTCATCAAGACTGGTGTACAAATCACAAGTTTTGATAATTAGGGGTACATACAGTACAGACCAAAAGTTTGGACACACCTTCTCATTTAAAGATTTTTTTGCATTTTCATGACTATGAAAATTGGAAATTCACACTGAGGGCATCAAAACTATGAATTAACACATGTGGAATTATATACTTAACAAAAAAGTGTGAAACAACTGAAATTATGTCTTATATTCTACGTTCTTCAAAGTAGCCAACTTTTGCTTTGATGACTGCTTTGCACACTCTTGGCATTCTCTTGATGAGCTTCAAGAGGTAGTCACCGGGAATGGTCTTACAACAATCTTGAAGGAGTTCCCAGAGATGCTTAGCACTTGTTGGTTCTTTTGCCCTCACTCTGCGGTCCAGCTCACCCCAAACCATCTCGATTGGGTTCAGGTCTGGTGACTGTGGAGGCCAGGTCATCTGGCGTAGCACCCCATCACTCTCCTTCTTGGTCAAATAGCCCTTACACAGCCTCGTGGTGTGTTTGGGGTCACTGTCCTGTTGAAAAATAAATGATTGTCCAACTAAAGGCAAACCGGATGGAATAGCATGCCGCGGCAAGATGCTGTGGTAGCCATGCTGGTTCAGTATGCCTTCAATTTTGAATAAATCCCCAACGGTGTCACCAGCAAAGCACCCCCACACCATCACACCTCCTTCTCCATGCTTCACGGTGGGAACCAGGCATGTAGAGTCCATCCGTTCACCTTTTCTGCGTCACACAAAGACACGGTGGTTGGAACCAAAGATCTCAAATTTGGAATCATCAGACCAAAGCACAGATTTCCACTAGTCTTATGTCCATTCCTTGTGTTCTTTAGCCCAAACAAGTCTCTTCTGCTTGTTGCCTGTCCTTGGCAGTGGTTTCCTAGTAGCTATTTTACCATGAAGGCCTGCTGCACAAAGTCTCCTCTTAACAGTTGTTGTAGAGATGTTTCTGCTGCTAGAACTCTGTGTGGCATTGACCTGGTCTCTAATCTGAGCTGCTGTTAACCTGCGATTTCTGAGGCTGGTGACTCGGATAAACTTATCCTCAGAAGCAGAGGTGACTCTTGGTCTTCCTTTCCTGAAGCGGTCCTCATGTGAGCCAGTTTCTTTGTAGCGCTTGATGGTTTTTGCAACTGCACTTGGGGACACTTTCAAAGTTTTCCCAATTTTTTGGACTGACTGACCTTCATTTCTTAAAGTAATGATGGCCACTCGTTTTTCTTTAATTAGCTGCTTTTCTCTTGCCATAATACAAATTCTAACAGTCTATTCAGTAACACTATCAGCTACCTCTTGAATCTCATCAAGAGAATGCCAAGAGTGTGCAAAGCAGTCATCAAAGTAAAAGTTGGCTACTTTGAGGAATCTAGAATATAAGACATAATTTCAGTTGTTTCACACTTTTTTGTTAAGTATATAATTCCACATGTGTTAATTCATAGTTTTGATGCCTTCAGTGTGAATGTAGAATTTTAATAGTCATGAAAATACAGAAAAATCTTTAAATGAGAAGGTGTGTCCAAACTTTTGGTCTGTACTGTATTTATGGGTGCTTATGTAAAGTTCAAACATGGTGAATTTGGTGCAGGTTTTCATTGAAAATTTCTTACTAAAAAATGTTGTAAAACAAAGTTTGGGATGCAAAGGAGTATGAAGAACAGATCTGGAGATTTGCCACTACAGTGAGGAAGAATGCAGCCAGCACTTCCCAAAGGATGGGAACCTGAAGTACTTTTAAATTAAGAAGTGCAACTAAATCATGTCCTCAACACATTTATTGAAATAAAAATAAAGTTTACAATTCCTTTAAGGGGAGCCTGTCACTACTTTTTAGCTCTATCAGCTAAAAATATCATTTACTTGCTTGTCAGGTATGCATTCCACATCTACAGGTCCTTCTCAAAAAATTAGCATATAGTGTTAAATTTCATTATTTACCATAATGTAATGATTACAATTAAACTTTCATATATTATAGATTCATTATCCACCAACTGAAATTTGTCAGGTCTTTTATTGTTTTAATACTGATGATTTTGGCATACAACTCCTGATAACCCAAAAAACCTGTCTCAATAAATTAGCATATCAAGAAAAGGTTCTCTAAACGACCTATTACCCTAATCTTCTGAATCAACTAATTAACTCTAAACACATGCAAAAGATACCTGAGGCTTTTATAAACTCCCTGCCTGGTTCATTACTCAAAACCCCCATCATGGGTAAGACTAGCGACCTGACAGATGTCAAGAAGGCCATCATTGACACCCTCAAGCAAGAGGGTAAGACCCAGAAAGAAATTTCTCAACAAATAGGCTGTTCCCAGAGTGCTGTATCAAGGCACCTCAATGGTAAGTCTGTTGGAAGGAAACAATGTGGCAGAAAACGCTGTACAACGAGAAGAGGAGACCGGACCCTGAGGAAGATTGTGGAGAAGGACCGATTCCAGACCTTGGGGAACCTGAGGAAGCAGTGGACTGAGTCTGGTGTGGAAACATCCAGAGCCACCGTGCACAGGCGTGTGCAGGAAATGGGCTACAGGTGCCGCATTCCCCAGGTAAAGCCACTTTTGAGCTACAGAGAAGCAGCACTGGACTGTTGCCAAGTGGTCCCAAGTACTTTTTTCTGATGAAAGCAAATTTTGCATGTCATTCGGAAATCAAGGTGCCAGAGTCTGGAGGAAGACTGGGGAGAAGGAAATGCCAAAATGCCTGAAGTCCAGTGTCAAGTACCCACAGTCAGTGATGGTGTGGGGTGCCATGTCAGCTGCTGGTGTTGGTCCACTGTGTTTCATCAAGGGCAGGGTCAATGCAGCTAGCTATCAGGAGATTTTGGAGCACTTCATGCTTCCATCGGCTGAAATGCTTTATGGAGATGAAGATTTCATTTTTCAGCACGACCTGGCACCTGCTCACAGTGCCAAAACCACTGGTAAATGGTTTACTGACCATGGTATTACTGTGCTCAATTGGCCTGCCAACTCTCCTGACCTGAACCCCATAGAGAATCTGTGGGATATTGTGAAGAGAAAGTTGAGAGACGCAAGACCCAACACTCTGGATGAGCTTAAGGCCGCTATTGAAGCATCCTGGGCCTCCATAACATCTCAGCAGTGTCACAGGCTGATTGCCTCCATGCCACGCCGCATTGAAGCAGTCATTTCTGCCAAAGGATTCCCGACCAAGTATTGAGTGCATAACTGAACATTATTATTTGTTGGTTTTTTTGTTTGTTATTAAAAAACACTTTTATTTGATTGGATGGGTGAAATATGCTAATTTATTGAGACAGGTTTTTTGGGTTATCAGGAGTTGTATGCCAAAATCATCAGTATTAAAACAATAAAAGACCTGACAAATTTCAGTTGGTGGATAATGAATCTATAATATATGAAAGTTTAATTGTAATCATTACATTATGGTAAATAATGAAATTTAACACTATATGCTAATTTTTTGAGAAGGACCTGTACATTTGAAACTCCCCGACACCCCATGCATCACCCATAAAACCTTTTTAATTTGTCCCGCGCTGTATGTTAATCTGTTCAGTCTGGTCTGATGGGCGTTGCCTCTGTTCCCTCACTCCACCCCTCCACGGTTTGCTGTACGCATTCTTCGCCGTGAATCTCGCAGAGCGTGTACAGACTTTGCGCGTGCGCATTGCAATGTGACCTCGCGTGTGCGCAGTATGCTTTGCGCAATTGCAGACAAAGCCGAAAAGCAGTATGGTGTATGCGCCACTACTGCGCTGTACTGCTGGCTTTGCCTTCCTTTGGGCAAGCATACTGTGCACGCGTGAGGTCACATTGCAATGCGCACGCGCAAAATCTATACGCGCTCTGCGAGATTCACGGCAAAGAATGCGTACAGCAAGCCGAGGAGGGGTGGAGTGAGGGAACAGAGGGAACGCCCATCGGACCGGACTGAACAGATTAACATACAGCGGGGGACAAATGAAAAAAGTTTTCATGGGTGATGCATGGGGTGTCGGGGGGTTTCAAATGAAGATGTGGAATGCATACCTGACAAGCAATTAAATGATATTTTTAGCTGATAGAGCAAAAAAGTGGTGATGGTTCCCTTTAATAAAAATAAAACATTGCTTTATACATCTGCATGATTTTTTATGCATGAGACAAATCACAGTTTAAAATAGTATTTAGTTTAGTTTTCTTTTCACAAGTACCGTAATGAAGAAGTCCAATACCTTTTCCTTCGTACGTAAAAAGTCCTTTTGGACCTTGGAATTCAACAGCTTCTCCTATAGAGAGATTGTCTAGATACTGGGACATCTTTCCTCCTTCTGGAAATTCTGGATTTTGATCTTTGAAGTAGACCTTTAGTAAAAATAAAAAGTTAACTGGAAACATGCAGTTTGGTTTAATGTTTTCTACTATATTTTTAATTTGTATATATATACACATACACAAACTACATTTTGTTAGCTTCACCTTCCCAATTCAAAACTGCTCAGCAATGATTAAAAAATGTATGATTATTGCCCAATATATGTAATAAAAATAATATGTGTGCAGCTCATCCCGTTACCTTCCGGGTTCCGCAAGGTTCAGTCCTGGCCTCCCTCTTCTCCCTATATGCTGTCCCTATTGGACAAACCATTAGCATATTTGATTTTAAGTACCATCTATACACCAATGACACCCAATCATACTCCTCTTTTTATTGACATTACCTCCAACCTAATTCAAAATACCAGGGATTGTCTTTTGATTGTCTCTAAAATCACGTTCTCCCTTTATCTTAAGCTGAATATCTCCAAAACAGAACTTCTTTTGCTTCTTCTCTATAATAATCTCACTATGCATATTGCAATTTCATGGGGTGATTTGACCATTATTCCAAAGCAGCACACTCACTGTCTTGGGGTCATATTTGACACATAACTTTCCTTTATCCTTATATTCAATCACTCACTCATGTCACCTGCACCTTAACCATCTGTCAGGAACAATGCCTTTACTAACAAGTTCAGGTCAATGCACCTGTTAGGCACAGGCTAGAACAATACCCATAATATCTAATTTTCTCAATGTCAGTGCTTTAAAAGTGATCAGTGACCTTCATACGGAGGTAATAAAAGAGAGTACACATAATCAGGTGCATAAAAAAACCCCATTTACTTACCATAAAAGTAATAACTCTGAAAGTACACACATTTCACAATTCCTGCCAAATAGCCCCCAGTTTTCAATGCATAGCTATTATTAAAAAGTAAATATTGGGGAAAAAGCTTAACTTTAAGGTACCTAAAATGGTATTAGACACATATTCATTCAGAATTAGATGTTAAAGGATCACCAGTAAAGACACATTTGCAGAGCAAAGAGCAAGCATTGCACATCATTTTTGCATGTGTCAGGCAGTTTGCATTATGACATTTGTAACATTCATAATTAGAAAGCCTTCTGTGTTCACTTTCCATGGTGCAGGTGGTGCATCTCAATATTTTGGGAGGTGGTGGAGGTGGTCGATCTTAACTTTCATCTTCTGGGCGGAATCTTTTGAGCCGAACTTGAAGGCTAGATGGGATACCGATAGTTTTCATACTTCTCCTGGGTGGCTCTTCAAGCACTAGTTCATGGGCCAATTTATTGAGATAGGCTCTTCTACGGTGTGGTGCAAGCTGGTTTTCAAGGTAAATCACTTGTGAATTTATACCACCTAAATTCAACATCTTGAAAAATATGACCATTGGACAGTGCCGGGAGTTTCTGCTGACGCTGAAAATTGAGCACTTCTGATCAGCTTTATCAACACCCTTTGCAACAACTTTGGTTGCATTATAAAATGTAATTATTTCCGTTTTTGTCTGTGCTTCAGAACAGGATCCATGGCATCATCATCATCATGAAGCGTTGAGACAAGAATTACATTTTTCTTTTTGCGCACTAAATAAGAAACCAAAACCTTTCCATTACTGAATGCAAACATACTGCTGTATCGTCATCATCCATATAAAGGGCACTTCTGAATCTGCGCTCCCTGGACCACATGCTGGTACGCATGCGGACCCAGTAGTGGGCGCCTCCGGAAATGCATTGTGATATGACGCTTGCGCAATATCCAGGGAGCATCCACTGAGGAGAAAATCCCTAGAGCAAGTATGCCAAGTCATGATGAGGGGATAAAGAGGTGTTAGAGGACGTCGAGGTACAGTTGAACCCTAAATATAAATGCTGACTCGACATTAAAAATATTTAAAGGTGAAAAGTGCATAAAACGGTGCAGGAAAATAAATCCATATTGAAAATATTAAACAAGGTGCCAGTGCTTACTGTCATATGATACTGATAAAGTAATAACGTGAACAAGTGCAATTGTATTAGTTAAAGTATCAGAACAATGAAGGTACATAAAATTTCTTAAAACCATGCAAAGATTGGACCTAATGAAACCCCAATGGCTTAATAGAATTATAGACATAATCCGTGAATCCACATTACGAGTGCTTTAATATGGAAATTACAAAGAATAATGAGAAATTAAATTAATATTAAAATTAATAAATGAAGTACCAGTGCTTAATACCATATAATAATAATGGAATAAGAATAAAGTGAACAAGAGCAAAGTTTATTTAATTAAAGTGCCAAGCCAAAGAGCACGTATAGATTGAGTGAATCTTGTAAATTTAGACCACGAAATATTAAGGCCTAATCTTAACGTGAACGGATACAAAGATTAATTATAAAATTTAAATATATGTGCCAAGCAACAGCCTTAATTATATTGGCATATATCAACACCCAGAGGTGAGTTATGTGGGTAGCCAGACCCACTCATCTCTCATAGCTACCCACAACCCGGTCCCAGGTGCACCAAATGGACCTCTTAGTGCTTACGTGCACTAATGAAGATACACCGGGTTACATCACAGAATGCAGCCATCTCTGTGACACATACTTCCCATCGACTACACGGCCATTAGCCTCCTTACATACCTCCCCCACTGCCTAAAGTCTTGGGTCTCGGCACTTTCTATTACCAGAGAAGGGATTCTTGAGAGGGCATCGGCATTACCATGTAGCTTTCCCACTCTGTGTTCTACATGGAAGTTGAAATCTTGCAGGGCTAAAAACCAACGGGTGATCCTAGCATTTTTCCCCTGTTTACCTCATCCATCTGAGTGGGGCACGATCGGATACCAACTTAAACGTACATCCTACCAGATAGTACAGTAATGTGTCCACTGCACACTTTATGGCCAAGCACTCCTTCTCTACGACCGAGTAATTCCTCTCACATGAGGATATCTTTCTACTCAGGTAGAGAACAGGGTGCTCCTCCCCATGTATCTCCTGGGAAAGGACTGCTCCTACCACGACATGTGAGGCATCTGTTTGGATAATAAACTCTTTCATAAATTCAGGGGCTACCAGAATCGGTTGCTTGAATTTCTTCCAGAATTTCTTGAAAGGCCGTCTCTGGTTCTTCAGACCATTTGACCATTACCAATTTGGTACCCTTAAGGAGGTCAGTCAGGGGCGTGGCCATCATGGCAAAGTTTGGGATGAACCTCCTGTAGTATCCCACGATCTCAAGAAAGGCTTTAACTTGCTTTTGGGCAGCGGTCTTGGCCATGTTTATGTCATGGTTTACTCTGCTCTCAGGTCAGGTAGTTGCAGGGTTAACTCGAATGGCCTCTTTCTGGGTCCTGGGAGGCCTTTTATAGCCTCACTGTGAGATCAATCTTTGTCGTTTATACTCTGACCCTTGGCTGAGTGTGTCTGACCCTGGTGTGCCACTGCTTTGTGCAAGTACTAAAGTCTGTCTGTTTGGTTTCTGATCTGGTCCTGTCCCTGTTGTTTCCTGCCTGCTGTTTCTGTACCATCTATTGCCCGTTCTGGTTTTCTAATCTCTTGCTACGTCCTGACTATTCTTCTGACTGCCCCTGTGTACTGTGCCGCCCTCTCCGTGTATGACCCCCGCCTGTCCAACCTGAGTTCCCCTCTCCTCTACTTCAGATTCCCTGTAAAATCCTGCACTCATCTCCAGCAGCAGGACGCTAAGCTCCGCCCCTTTGGTCACATGATCGTAGGTCCTTCTGGTCTCTACCATACTCAGCACGCTGCTCAGGTCCCATCTGTCTGAGTTTTCCTTGTGGTATCTGACCCCGGGCTCTCCCGCAGTGTGGGTGAGTCACCCTATTCAGCAGTGGCAGTGCGCCGGTACTGACAGGATCCTGACAGTTTGAATTGCCTCCACCTTACTGATTTGGGTTTTTATCTTGCCTCGACTCATGACCTATCCCAGGTACTTGGCTTCTTCTTTCCCCAAGGCACACTTCTTCGGGTTTATTGAAAACCCTGTCTTCCTCAGAGCATCAAACACTGCTTGAACCTATTACATTTATTATTATTACAGATGACTCTCCCAGTCCCGGCTAAACATAATGATATCATCCAGGTATGCAGCAGCGTATTACTTATGGGGTGCAAGAATTAGATTCATAGCTTTCTGGAAGGTCGCAGGGACCCCCTGCAGTTCAAACGGCATCCGGACATACTGGAAGCACCAGTGTGGTGTAGAAAATGGAGTTTTCTCCTTGGCTCCCTGTGCCATGGGGATCTGCCAATAGCCCTTCATCAAATCCAAGGTGGTTATGTACCTTGCGGGCCCAATTCTCTCAATCAGCTCATCGACATGGGATATGCGTAGAACTTGGAAATCTCATTCAACTTCCGATAGTCATTGCAGAACCTCTTTTCGCAATCGGGCTTTGGGACCAGGACAAACGGGCTTGACCAACCACTCTTAGATTCCTCAATGACCCCAAGTTTCAATATATACGCTTCACCTCCTTGGATATCACTTTTCGACAGGCCTCCGGAATCCGATAAGGCTTTACGCTTACACGCACATGTGGCTCTGTCAGAACTTCGTGCTTTATGACATTTGTCCACTCCGGCAATTCCGAAAACAGGTCCCTGTTCTTCTGGAGCAACTCCTTTCACTGCTGTTTTTCGGCTTTCGACAGTGTCTCCGCTATGGTGACACCTCCTACCTCGTCTTCTAGCTGGCCAGCAAGCACAAAGTTTCAGCTGGCTCTCTGTCTTGCCATGGCTTGATCAGGTTCACATGGTAGACCTGATATGGTTTCCGTCTACCTGGTTGATGAACCCTAGAGTTTACATCAGCTTCTCCACCACCTCATATGGTTCTTGCCATTTGGCCAAGAACTTGCTCTTCACTGTCGGAATTAGCACAAGAACTCAGTCTCCAGGATTGAACTGCCTCACTCAACTGACCGGTTGTAGACCCTGGCCTGAGGTTCTTGTGCCTGGAGGGGGTGTAATTTTATGATGGGCATCACCTTTGCAATCCTCTGCTGCATCAGTACCAATGACGCTTCTTTGGGGCGTGACTTTGGCTTCCCAGGTTTCCTTGGTTATATCCAGGAGACCTCACGGATGTCGGACATACAGAAGCTCGAATTGCAAGAACCCAGTGGAGGCCTGTGGAACCTCATGGATAGAAAACAACAGATATGGTAAGAGACAGTCCCAGTCTCTACCGTCCTTTTCTATAGCTTTTCTCAGCATGATTTTCAGTTTTATATTGAACCTTTCAACAAGGCCATCTGTCTGAGGATGGTACACTGAAGTCCTCAACTGAGAGATTTGCAGGACCTTGCATAACTCCCTCATCACCTTACTCATGAAGGTGTTCCTTTGTTGGTCAGGATCTCCTTTGATAAACCTGTCCGCGAAAAGACATGGACCAATTCGCAGGCTATACTTTTTGCGGAGGAGTTTCTCCGGGAAATTGGTTCAGGGTAGTGTGCGGCATAGTCCATGATGACCAATATGTATTAATGCCCACAAGCAGATTTAACCAGTGGACCGACCAAGTCCATAGCAATTCTCTCAAACTGTACTTCGCTGATGGGCAATGGCACGAGGGGACTCTGAAAGTGAGAGGTGGGGGAGGTTATCTGACACGTAGGGCAGGACCTGCAATAGTTTAATATTTCCCGTGGACAGTCAGGCCAATAGAACCTCTGCACAATCTGTTCCTGTGTTTTTTCCACTCCTAGATGTCCCCCAAAGATGTGTGAATGGGCCATATCCAACACCTTCTGTCTAATGATGCCCGGCACTATTAACTGTTCCACCAGCTCCTCTGTCACTTTTGTGATCTGATACAACTCCTCACTCATGATAAAATAGAGAACCCATGTGTCAGATCCCAGCTCCTGTGCCACCCCATTTATGACGGTGACATTATTAAATGCTTCCTTCAGAGTTGGATCCCTATGTTGGGCAGTCCCAAAATTCTCACTAGTCACCCCTAACTCTGGAATGTCAGACACAGGGGAAACTTCCTCCTCATTCCCCACAAGTACACAAAAGGAAAACCCATCTGCCTCTGGGTGTGGTGATCCCTTATTAAGGTTCACTGGTTCCCTTTTCCTGCCAGCGAACTGAGAAAACTTCCCCCACAGATCCCAAAATAAACAAAAGTCCTGGGCTATAATTATAGGACGCAACAAGTCCCGAATGACGCCAACCTCATGGGACTCAGTGCCGTGCACCATTTTAATGTCCACTCTGACCATAGGGTAGTCCTTAGCATCGCCATGTATGCTCCTGCAGCGCCCCAGAGATCTGGTCGTTGCAGTAACGTCGCTCTGCCACTAAGGGGAGTGATGGTACGTCTGATGGCACTAAAGGAGTTCTTCTGACCAGGTATCACCAGCACACATTACACTTCACACTCCGGCCACTAGGGTGAGAAAAAGGTTTTATTTATTAGGCCACTCCTCACACTGGTAAAACTAGGGGTTGGATAAGAAGTTAGTCAAAAGCTGACTGGGTTGCATTTAGGCAACATCCCGTGGCAGGGGGTGTTGCAGGGAGAAGATTTGATGGGGTCCCTGCCAGGCGTGGGAATCTGGCAGGTACCTAGCGACAAGAACAGAACGTTACGGAACCGCACCTTCACTACCCGCGGCGGTATCCTAAGAAAGAGACACGAAGCGAAGGATATTGTGGACAGTGAGAAACGAGATCAAGCACAAAGGAGAGCCAGTAGGAGTCGTGCCCGAAGAACGGCAACATCCTACTGAGGCGTGTAGCCGGTGGCCGGAACACCGAGGAAGTAACTGACTCTATGCCTTACTTCAAACTCCGCAGGACAGTTAATTATAGGTTGGCTGTCTACCTTACATCACCTAAGCAGACATAGGGGGCAACGCGTGGAGAGGGGCGTCTCTAGGGCCCAGAAGAACTCCGAGCCTACCCGTCAAACGGGTGCGTCCTAGCCATAACATACCTGGGGGATGGAGAACTAGAAAGAACTGGAACGAATTAGAAAGAACGAGAATAGAAGTTGTGAGGACTATCCTGAATGCTCAGCAGGGAAGCACTACAACACACAGGCGCTAGTGGTAGGCAACGATTTCCACCTGCAAAGGAAACTCTGGATGTGCCTTTGGACCGGCCAGTCTCAGACAGCCCTGTTAACTGTGCTCTGGATTGCGGATCCTGAAGTCTTCAGCAAAGAGGTAAAGAGACTGCAACTCTGTGTCCTCGTTATTGTCTGCACCCCACACCATCACTATCCATCATACTGGGAAGCCCTGGGGACATACTTCACCTGTGGGAAGGTATACCATCTAGCTGCCATCACATCACCCCAGTGGACCCCAAGCAGCGTCGGTCACCCTGACCGAATACCACAGGTAGCGTCACTAAACCTTGACAGACTCATATCACCTTTCATTGGACGCCCCTTAGCAGGGTCACGGACCGGGTCCAGCCACCGTGACATCCCCAGAACTGAGCCAGCAGAGGACCGGTACCACCCGCGGCCCTGCGTCTGGGGGCGCTCCACACCGAACACCAACCTTTTTCCGGGGGATCACAAGGGTCACTAAACTCCCAGAGTCTAGCAGTGCCATTACCTTCTGACCATTCACCTTCACGGAACCTTCAACCCTCTGGTATCTCTCGACCAGTCCGACCAGTTCTTCAGCATTCCGGGGATCACCCTGGGCAACCCAAATCTGTACGGGCCTCAGCAGGGAGTGCACAAACAGGTTCACCACCACCCTTTTTACCATCTGTGCAGGCATAGAGGACTCTGGCTGAAGCCACTTCTGGACCAGGTGCAACAGGTCAAACATTTGGGAGCACTGTGGTTTGTCATGGTGATATGTCCAACGGTGAACCTGCTATGCCCTGAGAGTCATTGTCACCCCCAAGCATGCAAGAATATCAGTTTTTATCTTGCCATACTCTTTGGCGTCCTTCAAAGCTAAATCAGTACG
This sequence comes from Ranitomeya imitator, assembly GCF_032444005.1. Classification (NCBI taxonomy): domain Eukaryota; kingdom Metazoa; phylum Chordata; class Amphibia; order Anura; family Dendrobatidae; genus Ranitomeya; species Ranitomeya imitator. The sequence continues at coordinate 260,354,591 of NC_091284.1, read as the reverse complement.
CTTTCTGGGGTTCTCCCATTACGTATGGCCCCAGTACCTCTGCCCACTGCTCTCACGGGAGTTTCTCCCTCTCGGTGATCCTTTCAAACACCATCAGGAAGGCCTCAACATCATCCCTGGGAGTCATTTTCTGCAAAGCCGTATTACCGCCTTCCAGATGTGGGCGTCATCAGCCGGACTAGGGGTTGGAGCTTGCCAGAAGCTGCATCTGCTGCCATTGCTCCTCCTGGCTCTGCTGTAACAACAGCCTGGTGTCTTGCTGTTGCTGCTGGACCTGGTGTTTCAGCAGATGCTCCATTTTGTCTGGCGATGCTTGCTGGCTTGCGACAGACTTAACCCAGGACATGCAGTACTTCCTGTAGCAGTCGCATGTCTCTGCTGGGAATGCTGCCCGCATTCTCCACCACTTGTAGGAGTTTTACTCACTCGGGCGCGTTGGGAGGAAAACAGAAGGCTTGTTCCTTTAAAAGTTCATGGGGGTTAGTCGCATCATGAACCCCAGAAGCAAAACAGAAAAATAAAAAGCCTTTAGATCAGGCAAATACAACACAAAAGTCCTCAGCAGGGCTCTGCTCCGTCAGGTCTGTGGCCACACAGGCTGGGTTAGTGTCCAGTTCTCAGGCTCGGTCTGGAGCCAAACACACAGGAGGCCTTCTCCCTCCCAACAAACAGTAGGAGTCGTGCCCGAAGAACGGCAACATCCTACTGAGGCGTGTAGCCGGTGGCCGGAACACCGAGGAAGTAACTGACTCTATGCCTTACTTCAAACTCCGCAGGACAGTTAATTATAGGTTGGCTGTCTACCTTACATCACCTAAGCAGACATAGGGGGCAACGCGTGGAGAGGGGCGTCTCTAGGGCCCAGAAGAACTCCGAGCCTACCCGTCAAACGGGTGCGTCCTAGCCATAACATACCTGGGGGATGGAGAACTAGAAAGAACTGGAACGAATTAGAAAGAACGAGAATAGAAGTTGTGAGGACTATCCTGAATGCTCAGCAGGGAAGCACTACAACACACAGGCGCTAGTGGTAGGCAACGATTTCCACCTGCAAAGGAAACTCTGGATGTGCCTTTGGACCGGCCAGTCTCAGACAGCCCTGTTAACTGTGCTCTGGATTGCGGATCCTGAAGTCTTCAGCAAAGAGGTAAAGAGACTGCAACTCTGTGTCCTCGTTATTGTCTGCACCCCACACCATCACTATCCATCATACTGGGAAGCCCTGGGGACATACTTCACCTGTGGGAAGGTATACCATCTAGCTGCCATCACATCACCCCAGTGGACCCCAAGCAGCGTCGGTCACCCTGACCGAATACCACAGGTAGCGTCACTAAACCTTGACAGACTCATATCACCTTTCATTGGACGCCCCTTAGCAGGGTCACGGACCGGGTCCAGCCACCGTGACATCCCCAGAACTGAGCCAGCAGAGGACCGGTACCACCCGCGGCCCTGCGTCTGGGGGCGCTCCACACCGAACACCAACCTTTTTCCGGGGGATCACAAGGGTCACTAAACTCCCAGAGTCTAGCAGTGCCATTACCTTCTGACCATTCACCTTCACGGAACCTTCAACCCTCTGGTATCTCTCGACCAGTCCGACCAGTTCTTCAGCATTCCGGGGATCACCCTGGGCAACCCAAATCTGTACAGGCCTCAGCAGGGAGTGCACAAACAGGTTCACCACCACCCTTTTTACCATCTGTGCAGGCATAGAGGACTCTGGCTGAAGCCACTTCTGGACCAGGTGCAACAGGTCAAACATTTGGGAGCACTGTGGTTTGTCATGGTGATATGTCCAACGGTGAACCTGCTATGCCCTGAGAGTCATTGTCACCCCCAAGCATGCAAGAATATCAGTTTTTATCTTGCCATACTCTTTGGCGTCCTTCAAAGCTAAATCAGTACGCTTTCTGGGGTTCTCCCATTACGTATGGCCCCAGTACCTCTGCCCACTGCTCTCACGGGAGTTTCTCCCTCTCGGTGATCCTTTCAAACACCATCAGGAAGGCCTCAACATCATCCCTGGGAGTCATTTTCTGCAAAGCCGTATTACCGCCTTCCAGATGTGGGCGTCATCAGCCGGACTAGGGGTTGGAGCTTGCCAGAAGCTGCATCTGCTGCCATTGCTCCTCCTGGCTCTGCTGTAACAACAGCCTGGTGTCTTGCTGTTGCTGCTGGACCTGGTGTTTCAGCAGATGCTCCATTTTGTCTGGCGATGCTTGCTGGCTTGCGACAGACTTAACCCAGGACATGCAGTACTTCCTGTAGCAGTCGCATGTCTCTGCTGGGAATGCTGCCCGCATTCTCCACCACTTGTAGGAGTTTTACTCACTCGGGCGCGTTGGGAGGAAAACAGAAGGCTTGTTCCTTTAAAAGTTCATGGGGGTTAGTCGCATCATGAACCCCAGAAGCAAAACAGAAAAATAAAAAGCCTTTAGATCAGGCAAATACAACACAAAAGTCCACAGCAGGGCTCTGCTCCGTCAGGTCTGTGGCCACACAGGCTGGGTTAGTGTCCAGTTCTCAGGCTCGGTCTGGAGCCAAACACACAGGAGGCCTTCTCCCTCCCAACAAAAAGACCATGTGCCAAACAACAGCCTCCATTACATAGCCATATATCCACATCCAAAGGTGAGGTATGTGGGTAGCCAGACCCACCCATCTCTCATAGCTACCTGCAACCCAGTCCCAGGTGCACCAAACGAACCTCTTAATGCTTACACTGTGCTCTTTTTGTGTCTTCAAGTTTCTTGGTGGTGTGAACATGTTCCTACAGACTTGTTCACTGTGCAAGAAGCCCATGTGTTTTTGGTTCTATAATTGTTTTCCTGTTTCTACAAGACTGGGGAGTCCACCACTCCTCTGTGGGCCATTTGCACTGAAGCTGTTCCATCTCGCATGTCCTCATGGATATTTTCTCTCTGAACCCTGCTTATACAGGTACTATACAGATGATCAGGTTTTAAAATACATCAGATAGGGATTATATAGATTAGATAGGACTGATCTATTATGAGTATACCTTGACGATTGGTGGAGCAGCTTAATATACATTTTTTTGCAAAAAAACGTATTAACTAAATACCCTGTATTTTTTTCATTTTTTGACTAGCACTTGCTTATTTACTGTGACTTTTTTTTACAACAGAGTATTTTTGACCTCGCTGTGCTCTTTTTGTGTCTTCAAGCAAGGTATAGTGTGCAGAGTTCATTCACATATGCAGCAAACAGGAAACAAGGAATATCAGACAGGAAACAAGATGGCCCCCGTGAAGCCACTAACTCCATCTTAGATAAGGGAAAGATCAGGCAAAACAGGTACACAATTCAGATTCTTACATCACTCTCCTCTTAAAAGATGTCCTCTGGATGATCTCAGACCTCGTTTATTGGGGTATCCTCTGTGGAACTGATCGATCAGGCGAGGAGCATGGGTTTTCTCCTGAGGTTCCCAGGAATTCTCCTCAGGTGAGTACCCTGTTGTGAATTCTGTGGTCGAGCTCCCTCCTGTGGTCACAAGTGGTACTTCGGCTGATTCTGTCTATGGGCTTCCGTTGGTGGATGTGAGTGGTACTGCGGCTTCTGAGTTTCCTTCCTCAGGTGATGAGGTTAAGTCATTAGGTGCTGCTCTATTTAACTCCACCTAGTGCTTTGATCCTGGCCTCCAGTCAATGTTCTAGTATTGGTCTTGCTTCCTCCTGGATCGTTCCTGTGGCCTGTCTATCCTGCATAAGCTAAGTTTTGCTTGTGTTGTTTTTGTTTGCTATTTTTTCTGTCCAGCTTGCTATATTGGTTTTTCTTGCTTGCTGGAAGCTCTGGGACGCAGAGGGAGCACCTCCGTACCGTTAGTCGGTGCGGAGGGTCTTTTTGCCCCCTCTGCGTGGTTGTTTGTAGGGTTTTGTGTTGACTGCAAAGCTATCTTTCCTATCCTCGGTCTATTCAGTAAGTCGGGCCTCACTTTGCTAAAATCTATTTCATCTCTGTGTTTGTATTTTCATCTTAACTCACAGTCATTATATGTGGGGGGCTGCCTTTTCCTTTGGGGAATTTCTCTGAGGCAAGGTAGGCTTATTTTTCTGTCTTCAGGGCTAGCTAGTTTCTCAGGCTGTGCCGAGTTGCATAGGGAGCGTTAGGAGCAATCCACGGCTACCTCTAGTGTGGTATGATAGGATTAGGAATTGCGGTCAGCAGAGTTCCCACGTCTCAGAGCTTGTCCTATGTTATTTGTAACTATCAGGTCACTTGTGTGCTCTTAACCACCAGGTCCATTGTGGTTCTGAATTACCTATTCATAACAGTACCCTTGCCATTTCACCAAATACTGAAGTCGTCTCCTATGGATCCTAGAATCGATGATCTTCTCCATGATGAATTCTTATTGCCCATCAATGAGAACTGCATCAGGAGGAACGGATCTACGTCCGGGGAAGAGATTTGATACTACCGGTTTAAGCAGGGAGACATGAAAAATAGGATGTATTTTCAAAGAATTAGGCAACTTGATTGGGCAGGCTATGGAACTTACTGTGCTGCTGATTTTGTACAGGCCAACATATTTTTGCCCCAGTTTAGATGTTGGAACCCTGAGCTTCAAGTTTTTTGTTGAAAGCCAAACCATGTCCCCTACCTTGTATGTTGGTGCTGGTTTACAGAACCTGTCTGCTGCCTTCTTGTATCTCTCCTGAGCTGTAGCCAGTGTTTGTTTCAGAGCCACCAAATTCTGTTGAAGAGATGTAATGTGGTTGGGTACTGCGGACATGGACATGTCTATCGGGAGTCGAGGGAGAATACTTGGATGATATCCTTTGTTAGCAAAGAATGGAGACTGCTTGGTGGACACACTCTGTGAATTATTATATGTGAATTCAGCCAGCGGAAGTAAACTCACCCAATCATCTTGTAAGTGGCACACGTAGAAATGCAAATACTGCTCCAAGGTCTGGTTGGTCCGAACAGTTTGGCCGTTAGACTGCGGATGGAAAGCAGATGACAAATTTACCTTGATGTCCAGAGCAGCACAAAAGCTTTGACAAAATCTTGAGGTAAATTGGACGCCTCGATCCGATATTACTTCACCCGGAACTCTGTGAAGCCGAAAAACATTCTGTACAATAACATCCGCTGTCTGTTTGGCTGTTGGTAAACTTGTACAGGGGATGAAATGAGCAGCCTTGATTAACCGGTCGACCACTGCTAAAATCGTGTTCTTTCCTTTCGAAGTAGGCAACTCTGCAATAAAGTCCATTGAGATAGACCCCAGGGATGAGATGGGATAGGAAGAGTTTGCAACAGTCCAGTAGGTGAGGAGTGGGGAATTTTTGATATGGCACATACCTCACATGAAACGTAATGTTGAATGTCTTTCTGGTAGGTCGGACACCAAAAAAGCGAGATACGAATTCCTGAGTTTTCTGGACTCCTCTTTGGCCGGCGATCTTAGAGTCATGCATTAATTTTTAGTAAACTTAATCTCACTGTTTCTGGAATATACCGACGTTGTCCCTGGAACCAAAGTCTGCTTTTCAAGGTTAGGTTTACCTGACTGGGTGGTCGGATCAGAAGTGGATCCGCAGCGTAAGCCTCCTTAATATCCGTTAATAGATCTTGATTGTGTAACACACCTATGAAGTTACTTTCCGACAGTATGGTCCTCGGAGGCAAGGCCGGAGTTACATCATCTGAATTAATCGTAGACAGTGCATCAGCCTTCCCATTGTGAGAGCCCAGCCTATAGAAAATAATGAAATCAAACTAGATAAGAAATAGATTCCACCGAGCCTGTCTGGGTTTTAGACATCTAGATCTTGATTGTGTTACACACCTATGAAGTTACTTTCCGACAGTATGGTCCTCGGAGGCAAGGCCGAAGTTACATCATCTGAATTAATCCTAGACAGTGCATCAGCCTTCCCATTGTGAGAGCCCGGCCTATAGAAAATAATGAAATCAAACTAGATAAGAAATAGATTCCACCGAGCCTGTCTGGGCTTTAGACATCTAGCTAACCTCATGAATTCAAGGTTTCAGTGGTCCATGAGTATGACAATCTGTTTGGACGCCCCCTGTAGCAGATGCTTCCATTCTTTAAATACAGTTATAATGTCAAACAGCTCCTTTTTCCCAACATCGTAATTTCTTTCTGGGGTGACAACCTTTGGGAAAGAAAGGCACAAGGATGTAGAAGGTCTTTATCATCTGTTCTTTGTGAAAGTATGGCCCCTATAGCACAGGCTGAGGCATCCACTTCCACTATGAAGGCCCGGTCCGGGTCTGGGTGTACGAGGATGGGAGCCGACGTAAATTTAGACTTCAATCTGGAAAATGCTGTCTGTGCTTGTGGTGACCAAACAAATGGCATATTCTTCTGAGTCAGTTGAGTAATGTGTGCAACAATCTCCGAAATTTTTTTTAATGAACTGTCTGTGAAAATTGGTGAATGAATCTAATAAATCGTTGCACCTCCTTCACTGTCTTGGGAATTGGCCCCTCCTGAATGGCTTGTGTCTTGCTTGCATCCATGCTGAGACCCTGGGGAGAAATAGCATACCAAAAGAATTGGATTTTCGTTTTGTGGAACTCGCATTTCTTTAGCTTGATGTAGAAGTGATTCTGCAGTAGACGATCCAAAACCGTTCTCACGTGCCTCTGATGGTCCTCGATGTTGCTGGAAAAAATTAAGATGTCATTCAAATAAATCACAACGAAAATGTCGAATGCATCACTGAAAATATAATTTGCGAAGTGCTGAAATGTAGCCGGTGCGTTACGAAGACCGAAAGACATAACGAGGTACTCAAAATGTCCATAACGTGACTGGAAAGCTGTTTTCCACTCGTCACCGGGGCGGATCCGTGCTAAATTGTATGCTCCACGGAGATCTAACTTTGTGAAGATCTTATCGTGTTGTACCCTCTCAAGTAGTTTGGGAATTAGTGGAAGCGGATAGGCGTTTCTAATTGTAATTTTGTTGAGCTCTCGGTAATCAATACATGGGCGGAGTGAGCCACCTTTCTTTTTGACAAAGAAGATTGGAGCACCTCCTGGGGAAGAAGATTGTTGTATAAATCCCTTAGCTAGGTTCTCGTCGATATACTCTTTGAGGGCTTTCAATTCTTGCCTGGACAAAGGATAACTATTCCCAAACGGAATCGCAGCACCAGATAGTAATTCCATGGGACAGTGATATGGCTGATGTGGTGGCAATTTGTCCATGTTTTTCTTGTCACATACATCTACAAAATCTTTATATTCTACTGGTAGTTTTAAATCAACTGTGCCTGCTGACCCGACTGAAGCTAGTTCTCCTGATGGTACCTGTTTACTTGGAAACTGTAATTCCCTTGTCTCCCAGTTGATAGTAGGATTTTGCAGTTGTAGCCACTGTAATCCTAGGATTATAGGGAAGTGAGGGGAAGAAATCGACAAAAATGACAGTTTTTCTGAATGATCCACCCCCATACGGACTTTCAACAGTGTTGTTTCAAGATCTGCCGGCCCGGATACCAACGGGGACCCATCCACGGTCTCCATTAACACATGTGAAATTCTCTTCTGTGAATGTATACGGTGTTTTTTAGCGAATGTATTGACCATGAAATTGTTGCTGGCTCCAGAGCCAACCATAGCGGAACTAGCAATCCAACAGGATTGAACCCATATCTTGAGGATATAACAGTGTGAATCATTCCTCGACCCACCCCAGGCCGAAGTAGTAGAACTTACTGAAAACACAACTGCATTCACAGGTGGCGATGCATCTGAAGTACAGTCGGAGAAGTCGTGATTTCCGTCACATTTCTTTCCTGCAAGAAATTGAATGAGAAGTTACTGAAGATACATCTGAAAAGTCACATTCGATTACTGCAGCAGTGGTCTTTCGATTTTTTTTCTTGGACAAGCCGATATATAGTGACCCGATTTTCCTGCAGTAGAAGCATACATTTTCTCTGAAACGATGTTCCTTAAATGCGTCGAGGGAACTTCTCCGAATTGCACCAGCCTGCATAGGTTCTGACTCTGCCTGGGGCAAAGAGTTGTTCTGAGCTTCCCTGGAGGGAGACGGAAAGGGTATAGGGTTGATACGGTTGGCATCTGCCCACCTCTCTTGCCGGCGTTCTGTGAAGCTAATGTCTATCCGAATACAATGATTTATAAAGTCTGCCAGGTTAGTAGGTGATTCGCCTTGAGCCAGTTCATCCTTAATTGTAGCAGATAAACCCCTCCTGAACACTGCGTATTTTGCCGAGTCACACCATGTAGTATCCAGCACCCACCTCCGAAATTCCATTGCATATTCTACCACAGGACAGTTTTCCTTAATGGAGCGTCAGTAATGAGGTTTCTGCTGTGATGTTTTGGTTGGGATAATCAAAGATCTGACACATTGCAGCAACAAAGTCATTTAGAGAATTTAAACATGCATCTTTGGTTTCAATCAAGGGGTTTGCCCAGGCTAGAGCTTTGTTTGCTAGCAGCATTATCATGGTTAACACCTTGTCCTGTTCAGTTGGAAAGTGGACCGCACATGCTGTAAAGTATAGCCGGCACTGATTTAAGAACCCACGGAATTTTTCTCTTTCACCACCAAACCTGAATGGCAGGAGCTTTGGAAAGGCCGGACCCGGAGCTGATGTTGAAGCTGGGGCGGGAATCGGATCTGGAACCGGGGCTGAAGCTGTGGCTGTAGTCTCTACATTTGAGAGGCGAGTAGCTAAGGCCTGAATGGATGTTTCGGCCACATTCGCGTTATGGTTAGTTTGAGTCTCCAATGCCCCCAACTTTGTTTATATCAACTGAAGCTGCCCGTGTAGTCCTGTGACGTATGAGTATAGCTTTCTCATATGCACCTCCATAGAATCTGACCCAGTGATCTCCCTTTTTGAGGCTTGTGTATCCTGTCATAAGATTATTCTGATATTCTATGGAGACCGGTGATGTGGATCAGAGGGAACACGGTATATCAAGACAATATTGTAAGAAAATAGGCTTCAGTTAACAGGTGAAAAGCAAGGCTCCAAGAATCAAGCAGCAGACAAAAGCAGACTCTGGAATATAAGGGTGTTGTCAATACAGACCGATGATGAGAGTTCAAGCCCAGAAATGTAGGATCCAGAGGTCCGGAGTCCGGACTGGGCTCCTAGCGGAGAGCAGGTCACAGCGGTGGTGGGTGCAGAGCAGATCCAGAGAAGTAGAGACTTTCAGATGGGAGGCAGACTGGTAGCAAATGGGGTATCCCGATGAACAGAAGAGACAGGCAAGATACAAGTCCTTCTAGCTTGGCAGCTGGTGAAGTACGAAATACACAAGCAATGTATAGTGTGCAGAGTCCCTTCATATATGCAGCAAACAGGAAACAAGGAATATCAGACAGGAAACAAGATGGCCCCCGTGAAGCCACTAACTCTATCTTAGATAAGGGAAAGATCAGGCAAAACAGGTACACAATTCAAATCTTTAGCAACAGCAACACTGTTTGACAATCCATTTCACATGCTGTTGTGCAAATAGAATAGACAACAGATGGAAATTATTGGCAATTATCAAGACACACTCAATAAAGGAGTGGTTATGCAGGTGGGGACCACAGACCACAACTCAGTACCAATGCTTTCTGGCTGATGTTTTGGTCACTTTTGAATGTTGGTTGTGCTTTCACACTCATAGTAGCATGAGACAGACTCTACAACCCCCACAAGTGGCTCAGGTAGTGCAGCTCATCCATGTTGGCACATTATTGCGATCTGTGGCAAGAAGGTTTGCTGTGTCTGTCAGCATAGTGTCCAGAGGCTGGAGGCGCTACCAGGAGACAGGCCAGTACACCAGGAGATGTTGGGGGGCCATAGGAGGACAACAACCCAGCAGCATGACTGCTACCTCAGCATTTGTGCAAGGATGAACAGGAGGAGCACTGCCAGAGCCCTGCAAAATGACCTCCAGCAGGCCACAAATGTGCATGTGTCTGCGTAAATGGTTAGAAACTGACTCCATGAGGATGGCCTGAGTGCTTGACATCCACAGATGGGGGTTATGCTCACAGCCCAACATCATGCAGGATGATTGGCATTTGCCACAGAACACCAGGATTGGCAAATTCGACACTGGCGCCCTGTGCTCTTCACAGATGAAAGCAGGTTCACACTGAGCACATGTGGCAGACGTGACAGAGTCTGGAGACGCCGTGGGGAGGGATCTGCTGCCTGCAACATCCTTCAGCATGACCAGTTTGGCAGTGGGTCAGTAATAGTGTGGGGTGGCATTTCACTGGAGGACCACACAGCCCTCCATGTTCTTGCCAGAGGTAGCCTGACTGCCATTAGGTACTGAGATGAGATCATCGGACCCCTTGTGAGACCATATGCTTGTGCGGTTGGCCCTGGGTTCCTCCTAATGCAGGACAATGCCAGACCCTATGTGGCTGGACTGTGTCAGCAGTTACTGCAAGATCAAGGCATTGAAGCTATGGACTAGCCCGCCCGTTCCCCACACCTGAATCAGATTAAACACATCTGGGACATCATGTCTCGCACCATCCACCAACGTCACGTTGCACCACATACTGTCCAGGAGTTGGCAGATGTTTTAGTCCAGGTCTGGGAGGAGACTATCCGCTGCCTCATCAGGAGAATGCCCAGGCATTGTAGGGAGGTCATACAGGCACATGGAGGCAACACACACACACAACTGAACATCATTTCCTTGTCTTGAGGCATTTCCACTGAAGTTGGATGAGCCTGTAATTTGATTTTCCACTTTTATTTTGAGTATCATTCCAAATCCAGACTTACATGGGATATTCATTTTGATTTACATTGATCATTTTTATGTTTAATTGTTCTCAACACATTCCACTATGTAATGAATAAAGATTTGCAACTGAAATATTCCGGTATTTTTCCCTCCTTATTTATGCATGCCATCATACACCCATTACTTAAAAAACTATCCCTCGATCAAAACTGTGCCGCTAATTATAGACCTGTCTCTAATCTTCCCTTCATCTCTAAACTCCTCGAATGCCTGGTCCACTCCCATCTTATCCGCTATCTCTTAGATAACTCTCTTCTTGACCCTCTTCAATCTGGTTTCCGCTCTTTACACTCTACTGAAACTGCCCTCACTAAAGTCTCTAATGATCTACTAACAGCTAAATCTAATGGTCACTACTCCATGCTAATTCTCTTGGATCTCTCCGCAGCATTCGACACTGTGGATCATCAGCTCCTCCTCAATATGCTCCACTCCATCGGCCTCAAGGACACCGTTCTCTCCTGGTTCTCCTCCTATCTCTCTGACCGCTCCTTCACTGTATCTTTTGCTGGTTCCTCCTCCTCTCACCTTCCCCTTACTGTTGGGGTTCCTCAATAATCAGTCTTAGACCCCCTCCTCTTCTCTTTGTATACTGCCCCCATTGGACAAACAATCAGTATATTTGGTTTCCAGTACCATCTCTATGCTGATGACACCCAATTATACACTTCTTCTCCTGATATCACGCCTGCCTTTAAAAAAAAAACACCAGTGATTGTCTTACTGCTGTCTCTAACATCATGTCCTCCCTCTATCTGAAACTGAACCTGTCAAAAACTGAATTCCTTGTGTTCTCTCCCTCTACTATCCTACCTTTGCCTGACATTGCCATCTCCGTGTGTGGTTCCACCATTACTCCCAAGCAACATGCCTGCTGTGTGCCCTAAAAACGCATTTGTTCAGACTGGCCTACCGCCTCAATGCATCAACCTAACTATCCCTGTGTGGCCCATTCAAAAATACAAACAACCCCCCCCCCCAAAAAAACCCCCACAAACCTTAAACAGGTTCCTCACATCATGTTCTCATACATTTCATGCAGTTAATAGCCCTTTGTGTCTGTACTGTTACATACTTAGGCTGTTACCTGGTTCATGCAGCTTTACATAAACACCCGATCCTTACACTATGGCTGGTCTGAACAAGAAAAGCAATTGTTACCATCCAACTCTCGTGACTCCCTTTTTCCTATAGATTGTAAGCTTGCGAGCAGGGCCCTCACTCCTCTTGGTATCTATTTTGAGCTGTGATTTTTGTTATGCTGTAATGTCTATTGTCTGTACAAATCCCCTCTATAATTTGAAAAGCACTGCGGAATATGTTGGCGCTATATAAATTAAATTATTATTATTATTATTCGGTGATATCTAGGATGTGGTATTTTAGTGTTCCCTTTATTTTTTTGAGCAGTATATGTATATATATATATATATATATATATATATATATATATATATATAGTACTCCATCCTAGTATTTATATACCTCATCCTGGCATATATATCCCCCATCCTGGTATATATCACTTTTCCTGTGCCCTATCTTGGTATATATCCCCGGTCTTGGTATATGTTACCTGTTCTGCCGCTGTTCTTTAATATATTGAAAAAAATATACCATTACACTAACCAGAGGCACACTCCCCATAGTTCTCTATATATTATAATGCGCCTCCACAGTCCTTTATATAGTATAATGCACCCCCATAGTTCTTCATACAGTATAATGCACACCTCATAGTCCTCCACATAGTATAATGCACCTCCATAGTCTTTCATATAGTATCATGCACTCCATAGTCCTTCACATAATATAATGCACACCTCATAGTGTGCCATATAGTATAACGTGCCTTCATAGTCTTCCATAGTCCTCCATATAGTCTAATGTACTCCCCATAGTCTTCCATATAGTATAATTCACCCCCCATAGTCCTCGATACAGTATAATGTGCCTCTATAGTCCTCCATATAGTATAATGTGCCCCCATATTCCTCCATATACTATAATGTACAGCCCATAGTCCACCATACAATATAATGCACTCTCCATAGTCTTCCATATGGTATAATGTATGCAACTATGTATATAACATAATGCACAGCCCATAGTCATTCATGTAGTATGGCCACTGTGTACTCACGTATTTTAAAAAAAATACACACCTTCCCTCCGCTCGCCCACTGCTCGGCGACCCCTACTTAATTCGGCAGCTGACTTCAGCGTGCAGGTGACAGGAGCGTATAATGTCACTGCCATGCACTCCTGGTCACATGCACGCCGATGTCAGCTGCTTGCTTCTGATTGCCTGGCAGAATGTATTGCTGCGCACAGATCCAATGGGTCTGCTCGTCGCAGTACACTTCAGCTGAATGTGCATCCGAAAGCGGGCATCCAGTTGAAGTATTTGCTGGCAGCTGTGGTAGTTAAGGCTTTGCTGGTTACCGAGCTGACTTCGACAGAGTCAGCATAAACTTATCACTGTCACCCACAAACCTCTCCACAGTTCTGCACCACCATACATCTCTTCGTTCATCTCTGTCTGTCACCCTACTTGTGCTCTCTGCTTTTCAGCTGATCTAAGACAAACATCCTCCATACTTTCATCCCTCCATACTTTCGTCCAAAACTTCAACTTTCATCTCCAAGACTTCTCTCATGCAAGATTGCCTTGTGCAGGCATGTACTACGAAGGACAGAGAATGAACTTCAATCCAATATTGCAGCCAGCACGCAGCCAGCGGGTAAGGAAAGGGTGAATCAAACACTCGAAAACCCCGCCCCTATGGCTGACGATTGTTCCCTCCAAATTCAGGTGACAGAGTCCCTTTAATAGGTTACAAAGGCAGCCGGGGTTTGGACATGGCCTGCATAATTTTGTTCAGTGTTTTGTCTGGACTTCATCAGAATGCATAAATTTAAATCGCATACATTTAATTATATACTGTCTATCTTACATTATTACATTAAGATTGCCATTGGGCCGCCTAATGTGGCAGTCTGAGGTGTCTCCCAGGCTGAGCCATTGTGCCAACCCCCAAGAGTGGGATTCGCTGTTCTCTGAGCTGGTTGCCAAATTGACAACTGTCTCAGAGATCATGTTAAATACCGGCTTGCTGCATTGAATTGTGCCCATGTTTTTCAGACACAAGTAGAATTGAATATACTCCCCTCTGTACCAGTCTGTCATTGTAAATTTGTTTACTGTTAACGATATCTATAAGGCTACTTTCACACTAGCGTCAGAATCTCCCTGTCGCAATGCGTCGGGCAGAGATTCCGACGCTAGCGTTTGACGCACTGCACAACGGGTGCAGCGGATGCATTTCTCCGGCGAATCCGCTGCCCCATTGTGAGGTGCAGGGAGGTGGGGGCGGAGTTCCGGCCACGCATGTGCGGTCGGAAAAAGCGGTCCGTCATGAGCAAAAAATGTTACATTTAACGTTTTTTTGCTCCCGGCGGTCTGCCACAACACGGCGCAACCGTCGCACGACGGTTGCGACGTGTGGCAAAGCGTCGCAATGCGTCGCTAATGTTAATCTATGGGGCAAAAACGCATCCTGCAAACAACTTTGCAGGATGCGTTTTTTGCCATAAACGACTCATTGCGACGTATTGCAAAAAATGCTAGTGCGAAAGTAGCCTAACCCTGTATGCAACCCCTTTTCACATGTACAGCACCATGGAATTAATGGGGCTATATAAATAAATAATAATAATTGAATATACTGTATGCTTTTTGCTGGGTGCTGTGGCACACACCTGTAATCCTAGCTACTATGGGAGGCTTGGGCTGTGGAATTACTGGAGCTTGTCAGTTCTGGTCCATCTAGTGCTATGTGGATCAGGGGTCTTCTCTGTCCTCAGCATCGGTATGGTGACTCTGAGCCAGCTGCTTGGAGACACTAAGTTGATGGGGGATAGGGGTGTCCTTGGTCAAAAAAAAAAACACAAGTAGAATTGATTCCCTGATCACCTGCAATTCTGGATCAGGACGACATCAGCAGCGTGATCAGGTTACCTCTGCACTCTTGTTTGTCTGTGAATCAGACATGCTTTTTGGTGTGCTGTGTTCGGTACTGTGCCTGTTCCCTCCTTTTGGTAGCTTTTGTTCTGGCATCTGCATGCCACCTTTCCCATTGCCACACTCTCTGCTGTTCAACTTCACAAAGACTACCAAAAGGGAGCAGGCACAGAATTAGACATCGCACCAAAAAAGCAGGTCTGCATTATGGAACATTAAGTAGAACACAAAGATAACAAGCCTCTCTTAAAGTACCGTCACACTCAGCGATGCTGTAGCGATATAGACAACGAGCCGATCGCTGCAGCGTCGCTGTTTAGGTCACTGTAGAGAAACACCGGCAACACCAGAACGATGCAGGAGCGATCCAGTGACGTACTTATCATTCTCGCTGGTTGTTAGCTCCATGTAAAAACATTGCAGGCATCGTTGCTTTTGCTGTCAAACATGATGAATCACGCCGCCCTGACGACCAAATAAAGTTCTGGACTTCTAGCTATGATCAGCGATGTCACAGCAGGATCCTGATCGCTGCTGCGTGTCAAACACAACGAGATTGCTATCCAGTACGCCGCAACGTCACAGATCGTTGTCGTTCTCGTTGTAAAGTTGCTCGGTGTGAAGGTACCTTTACATATTTGTTATCTGCTGTCTTCTAGACAGAGGATGGAGGGAGGACAGACAGGGTATTCACACTGGGTACAGCCTGCAAGGGGTAGTCGTTTAGCCACCTAATGCAGCGGGCGGTGGGGTATCCCAGGTGACAATAGTTTACCACATCCTGGGAGTGGGATTCTCCGCTCTCCAAGCTGATTGTCAAGCCATCTCAGAAATCATGTTAAACACTCGCTCGGTGCAGTCAATAATACTTGTATCTTTTAGGCGCAAGTACAATTGAAGCCCTGACCGCTAACAGTTCTGGGTCAGGGAGACTTCAACAGTTGATCAGGTGACATTATTCTGCCGGGAACATGACTCCTGCGCCACAGAGGAGGGGTCGGAAATTTGGCAAGTTCACAAATGAAGCTGAAGATATGAGTGTTATTGGGGTGGTTGACTGGGAGGAAGTAATCTTGTTAGGGTACAGCATGGGGGGAGATGAGGGGGCAAGCTGAGTGGAAGTCTGAAGGGACAGTATGGAGGGAAAAGTGTAAGGCGGCCGTCACACTAGCAGTATTTGGTCAGTATTTTACATCAGTATTTGCAACCCAAAACCAGGAGTGGGTGATAAATGCAGAAGTGGTGCATATGTTTCTATTATACTTTTCCTCTAATTGTTCCACTCCTGGTTTTGGCTTACAAATACTGATGTAAAATATTGATCAAATACTGCTAGTGTGATGGCAGCCTAAGAGAACAGCATTCGAGTTGAAAAGTTTGAGGAGGCAGTATGGGAAGAGAAAAATTGAGGAGACTGTATGGGTGGATGTGTGAGGGGAACAGTGTTAGGGGACAGTTTGAGGGAAGAGTGTTAGGAGACAGTATAGTGGGAATGGTGTGAGGGGTCAGTAAGGAGAACAAGTATGATGGGACAATATAGGTAGAGAACTGTGAGCAGCCAGTATTGAGAAAAATCTGTGAAGGGACTGTATGAGGGGAAGTGTGAAGGGACAGAATGTTTGGAAAAAACTTTAAGGAAACAGTATGGGGGATTTGAGGGGACAGTTTGTAGGATAAGTGTGATGGGGAAATATGGTGGAGAAATGTTTGAGGGACAGTATAGGGGTTAGTGTTTGGGGTCAGTATGTGGGGCTGTGAGGTGACAGTATAGGGTTAGTGTGAGGTGACACTATGGGGGAACAGTGTGAGGGGAGAGTATGGGAGAACAGTGTGAGGATACAGTATGGAGGTAATAGTGTGAAGGTACAGTTTTAGGAGATAGTATGAATGGACTTTATAGAGTAAATATTGTGAGGTGACAGTATCAGGGGAATAGTGAGAAGACAATATGGGGGAATATTGTAAGGAGACTAGTGGGAATAGTGTGAGGGGTCAGTATGTGGGAGAATTTTAATAGGACAGTGAGTCGCCCGCCAGGGCCGTGGGGTACCTGGTACCGGGTCCGGTATTCACAGGGGTATGTCATGGTGCTGACCAGGTCCATGGCCCTTGGTGCCCATGTAAAAGGGGATTGGAATAAAGTTTATGTTCATGACGCCACCTGTGGTATTTGGTCAATGAGGACCGACGCTGCTTTAAGGGTCCTCTGGGGTGATGTTATGGCAGCTAGATGGTATAACTTCCCACAAATTGAGTATATCCCCAGGGCTCCAGGTGTGTAGATGGAAGATGGTGAATAGTGCAGGAAAGAACGAGGACACAGATTTGCAATCTCTTTACCTGGTTTACTGAAGACTTCAGGCAGCCACAGTCCAGGGTACCAGATCACAGGACAGGCAGGGTCCAGCTGGCTTGGAAGCGAACTCAGAGTCCCCTTTACCAGGTGGAGTTAAAAGCCTTCCTCATAGCGCGGTGATGTTGTAGTCCCTTACTGCCTATGGCTTCTGATAAGGTCCTCACAGTTCTTCTCTGTCCTCCATAAAGGTGGGACATAAATCCGCATGGCAGGTGACTCAAGCCTTTTTACAGGATCTCTATCATGACCCGGGCTCTATGTGTCACTGTGCCTCCTGAGTGTTAGGGCGGACAGGTGATATGTAATCCAGCTGTCCTGCTGGTTTCTGCTGTCAGTCTTAGAGTCCCTCACAACCTCGGTATTCCAGCTACCGGTAATCTGCACCACCCATGTAGGTAGCTAATTCACTGCTCTGCTCCACTGGTGTTCCTTCTCCTGTGCTTCGCTCTCCCACATGCTCACTATAATCTGTTTGGCTTTTGGTATTATCTCTGTCCAGGAGCTGCAGCACTTTCTCGTGGCTGCACGGCTCCTCATACGTTCTTCCTGCCTCAGACTGCTCCAGTCTCTCTCTGGCGCTATCTGACTAACTTTCCCTCCAAACCACAATATATCTCTACATGCAGGGGAGTCACCTAGAAATAGGATCAAAAGCTCCCCCCTCATGGCCTGGAGTGTGAATATGTTGCATGTTTGTGTTACCTGGTGAGCGTTAGCCTTCATCGCTTCCAAGTGTAATATCACTCTCCCCGTGAGGAAAGCAATGCCACTGTGACGACCAGGACCCTGGGGCATCACGACAGTATGGGATGAAAAGTGTGAGCAGACTGTATGGAGGAGAAATTAGTGAAGTGACCATATGGGGGAGATATGTGTGAAGGGACAGTATGGGGAAAGTGTGACAAGACAAAGTTTCAGGTAACAGGGTGGGGAGATATGGGAGGACAGTATGGGGAGAAAGTTGTGAGAAGACATCATGAGGGCAAAGTGTGAGGATACAGTATTGGGAGCTATGCATTTGGGGACAGTATCAAGGGATGAGTATATGGACAGTATGGGAGGGAAAAGTCTGAGGTGGCAGCAGGGCTGGACTGGGACTAAAATTCAGCCCTGGCATTTAAAGCTACACAGGCCCACTTGTCACATGGTGACTGTATAATATTTTTGTACACTTGTAGGTTAGAAGAAGTGTGGGGAGTGTAACACGACTATATAACATATAATCACTGCTGTATCCAGCATTACAGCTCACTCCTATTTATTTCTTTAAGTTGCAGTACCAAGAAACACCGCTACTCTATCTACATAACTGGATCTCGTAGACAATGAAGGGATGAGACGACCAAAGGTTATGGAACCTCATTCTGATGCTCCATAAGGTTTGCTTACAGCCACTTTTGGTTCCGCTGCGCAGCATGAGACCCGGTGACTCTGAAAAGCGGTGACGTCAGTAACGTCAACGCTCTTCAGATATTCCGGGTCTTGCGATGAGCTCGGCAACTCTGAAGAGTGGTACTGTTACTACTGTCACCGCTATTCAGAGTCGCTGGGTCTCGCCAGGTCTGGGCTAGTAGTGGGGGTGTCTGATAGACACCTCTCCATTAATTACACCAGGGACTGATATCAGCTGACAATACGCAGCTGACATCAAACCTAAAAAACATTACACATACCAGAATTAAATGCTCTGACGGCTGGGAAAACCAGTAGAGTTAGCGCTATTCCCAGGCGCCGGGTGCTAATTACAACTGTCATCATTCTTGCCTCATCTCCGTGCGAAGCATTTCTGTTGTATTTACATGTACTGATCTCAGGCCGCTTAAATGAGTGTGATCAACAATACTGAAGTCGTTCACTTGTTTCCCGGTCTCTTTACACCAACTGAGAAAGAATGAAGGGAGCAGAACAATCACAATTAGATCAATCTGTCTCCATACAGTATCATGTTATCAGCAGCACATCTACAGTTTATACCAGCGATGTGCTGCTGAGAACAAGGATTTCTGTTCCCACATAAACAATGCAATCAGTCGATGAACAGGCAGCATTTTGCTTTAGTATAATACACCCCATAGTCCTCCATATATTATCATGTGCACCTGAGTCCTCCATATAGTATAATACACTCCTCAGTCCTCCATATAGTATAATATACTCCTCAGTTCTCCATGTAGTATAATACACTCCTCAGTCCTCCACATAGTATAATACACTCCTCATTGTCCTCCATATAGTATAATACACTCCTCATAGTCCTTCATATATTAAAATACACTGCTCAGTCCTCCATATAGTATAATACACTCCTCAGTCCTCCATATAGCATATTGTACTGCCACAGTCCTCCAAATAGTATAATACACTCCTCATAGTGCTCCATATAGTATAATGTAGTTCAATTCACTTCCCATAGTATAATGCACCCCATAGTTCTTCATATAGTATAATGTTTTCCCCATAGTCCTCGATACAGTATAATTCAGCCCACATATAGTATAATGATGCCACTCCAGAGTATAATGCAGCCACCTCACAGAATATATTGGAGCTCCCTGAGTATATAATGCAGCCCCCTCATATAGTATAATGCAGCCCCTGCATATATATGGTAGCCCCCTCATAGAGCATAATGCAGCCCCCCATAAAATATAATGTAGCCCCTCCATAGAATACAATGTAGCCCTCCTCATATAGTATAATGCAGCTCCCCATAGAATATAATGTAGCCCCCTCATTGAGTATGAAGCAATCACCCCTCATAGAATATAATACTGCCCCCCATAGAATATAATGTAGCCCCCAGAGAATGTAATACAGCCCCCATAGAATGTAATACAGCCCCCTATTGAATATAATACAGCCCCCCATAGAATATAATACAAACCACCTCCCCACAGAATATAATACAACCCCCATGGAATATAATTTAGCCCCCATAGAATGTAATACAGCCCCCCATAGAATGTAATACAGCCACCCCATAGAATGTAATACAGCACAGCCCCCATAGAATGTAATGCAGCCAGCCCCCATAGAATGTAATACAGCACAGCCCCCATATAATTTAATACAGCCCCCCAGAGAATGTAATACAGCACAGCCCTCATAGAATGTAATACAGCCATTCCCCATAGAATGTAATACAGCACAGCCCTCATAGAATGTAATACAGCCCCCCATAGAATGTAATAAAGCCTCCCCAATAGAATGTAATACAGCAATGTAATGCAGCCAGCCCCCACAGAAGAATGTAATGCAGCCAGCCCCATAGAATGTAATGCAGCCAGCCCCCATAGAATGTAATGCAGCCAGCCCCCATAGAATGTAATGCAGCCAGCCACCATAGAATGTAATAAAGCCCCCCCATATAGAATATAATACAGCAATGTAATGCAGTCAGCTCCCATAGAATGTAAGGCAGCCAGCCCCCATAGAGTAATGCAGCCAGCCCCCATAGAATGTAATACAGCACAGCCCCCATAGAATGTAATACAGCCCCTCCAATTGCCCCACTCACTGATATATTAAAAAAAACCTCTCTTCACCTCTCCTCGTGCCCCGTGCTGCTCCCGGCTCTGGTCTCAGCAGCTGCAGTCTGCCCGCCCATCACAGCAGGTGCGCGATGATATGATGTCATCGCGCACCCGCAGTGTCAGCACGAGGCAGAGCGGGGAATAATGGGAGAGGTAGCGACAGCGGATGCTCTCTCCTCCATCATTGCATTCAACTGTACCGATACGGCGTCTAGAATGCAGGGCGGGGTGGGCGATCGTGGGGGTGAGTCAGCGCTGGTGGGAGGAGTGGGCCCTGGTGCCGCTGATAGCGGCAGTGGCCCACTCCTGGAACCGGCCCCTCTGGTATTTGCCCGAAGTGCCCGATGGCCAGTCCGGCCATGGGTGACTGTATGGGGGAAGTAGAGTGAGGGGACTGTATGTGGTGTAAGGTGGCACCTGAACAGGTCGTGGATGAGAGGTATGTGTCACCGCGGTGCCAAGCCTTGGTGATGTAGTAACTTGAAAAGCAGGCTCCAGCACACTTAGTGCTGACTGCTGAATGTTGTTTTAATGAACCCGGATCATGGGTTTTACTAGCAGCAGAAACAGCAGGGTGTGATCAGCTGCTCACTTACCTCCAGTCCAGGTGTTGCATGATCTGATTTAAGGAAGCTGGGGCTGTATCAGTTGGTCTGTGTGTTTTGCAAGGTGAGGAAGCTTGCATATGCTGCTTAGACCCTGCTGGAGTCTGAGAGGAAAAGACTCATGTTTAAACAGGTGAGTCTGTATGTTATATGGACCTGTTATTTTCCGTTTTGTTCTGTTATACCTTTGTTTACCTGGAAGAGGCTGCTTTATTTTGTAACCCTGATGGTTTATGAACTTCTTTTAATATACCGCCGGTTTGTTTTGACCCAATGAACTAAGTCCCGTGTGTGAACCAGCATCTACTGCAGAGCCAATCCTTTATAGTGGGTATAGTGTGACAGCACAGTATGTGGAGGGGAATAGTATGAGAAGACGGCATGGGGAGTGAAGGGACATTATTGGAAGAAGTAAGTGAGTAGAAAGTATGGGGGTAGTGTGAGGGGACTGTTTGGACACAAGTGTGAGTGGACTATATGGGGGAAGAAGGTGTAAGGTGGCACAGTATAGAGACTGGTTAGGCCTCTTTCACACTTCCGTCTTTCTTTTTCCATCACAATGCGTTGTTTTGTGAAAAAAAACAGATCCAGCAAATGTTTCTGCTGGATCAGTTTTTTTCTCATAGACTTGTATTAGCGATGGATTGTGATGGATGGCCTTCCGTTTCATCCGTCGTGCGCTGAATCCATCGTAAAATTGCTGTCCATCGGGTGGAAACAACACGCAGAGGAAAGTTTTTTCTGTACGTCGGAAAATCGCTCAGCAACGGATCCTGCGCCATCTGTCGTTGGCTATAATGGAAGCCTATGGACGCAGGATCCATCGCTGACTGTCAAAAGCAGGAATCCAGCGACGGATGCCGTCTTTTGAAACTCAGCATGCGCGGAAGAATTTCCCATCAGAGAAATTCGCTCTCTTTCGCTCTCTCTCTCTTTTTATTATTGATGCTGCCTATGCAGCATCAATAGTAAAAAGATCTAATGTTAAAAATAATAATAAAAAAAAAAATCATGCTATTCTTCCATTCTGGTGTCCCCGCAGCCTTCTGCGAAGCTCGCCATGCTGCCGGCAGCTCCCGTTCCCAGTAATGCCTTGCGAAATTACCTGATGACGCAGTGGAAAAACACAGCGAAGTCGCAAACACAACGTGTGCACATATCCTCGACAAATCCGTCACAAAAAAGGGACCCAGTGCATCTGTTTTTTACAATCTGCACAGGATCCGTCTTTTCAACATTTTGACGGATTGTGACTGATTGTAAAAAACGGAAGTGTGAAAGAGGCTTTAGATTGGTGCTTCATTATGGAGAGGGGCAGCATGAGGGGACAGTTTGAGTGCACTGTATGGAGGGGAAAGTATGCATGAGGAGGAAGTACAGTATAAAGACTAGACAGTATATTAAGGTAACAGTGTGAAGGAACAATGTGAAGAAAGGGGCCCAGTCTGGAAAGGAGAGGATCCATAAGAGGGAAAAAGTGAGGGTCATATTTTGTGCAAGGAGCACAGTGAGGGGCAATTATTTAAGGGCTCAAAGCAGATATTTATTGTCAGGAGCATTATAATGACAATGTTAGTTTTAAGGTCACTGTGTTGGGATGTGCTGAAGAAGACTGGAAAAGATGAGGTCTGCAGAGAAGAGTTCAGAATGTGAAAAAAGTCATGATGGCATCTGGACAAGATGACAAAAGAAAAGAAAGGGAATGACTCCAATTAGGGAAGATATCATCTATAAGGTACCTGGGTGTAAATGTTAATTCGTGATACTGACTGTCTCATCAGTTTCATAGTTCCTGGTATTCTCCACAAGTTTTGATGCATTTTCTTACACCCTATTTGCATGCATTTTTCCCCATTTGTTCGAATTGGTGAAAAATGCTGCAATAATGCTATAAGGCTTGATATGCTGCATATTTGAAACTGCTTCAAATCCTCACGGAAAAAAATAAGCAACATGTATATGAGATTTCGGAAATCTCTTTAATTTTGTTGGAACTGTAAACTGCAGCATTTTAGTGCAGTGCTATTAGTGCAGAAATCTATGCTGCAAATACTTAACATGTGCACAGACCCTAAGTATGCAAATCACATATGAGCTGTGAGAAGCTGACTGGTAAATACTGAGAGGGGAGATATGTGTCACTCAGGATGTTCTCCTCAGTTGAGAGAGGCTAATCGGCCATTCTTAGGGCTAGTCAGGGCCGGACTGGCCATCAGGCACTTCTGGCAAATGCCAGAAGGGCCGGTAGCAGTAGTGGGCGGCTCGCCGGCGCTGACTCCAAACCCAGCACTGATTCACTCTCCCGCCAGCGCCGCCACAATCAACAATACCGGCGTCTATGACGCCGGTACAGTTGAATGCGATCCCATCATTCCCCGCTCTGCCTCTGACACTGCGGGTGCGCGATGACATCATATCATCGTGCACCTGCTGTGTGTCGGGAGGGCAGACTGCAGCTGCTGAGACCGGAACCGCGAGCAGCGTGGGACACGAGGAGAGGTGAGGAGAGTGTTGTTTTTTTTTTTGTTTTTTTTTAAATATATCAATGAGTGATAACTGGATTGTGGGGCTATTGGAGGGGGCTGCATTTCATTCTATGGGGGGCTGGCTGCATTACTTTCTATTGGGGGCTGGCTGCATTACTTTCTATTGGGGGCTGGCTGCATTACATTCTATTGGGGGCTGGCTGCATTACATTCTATGGGGGCTGGCTGCATTACATTCTATGGGTGGAATGTATTACATTCTATGAGGGCTGTGCTGTATTACATTCTATGAGGGCTGTGCTGTATTACATTCTATGAGGGGGCTGTATTACATTCTTTGGGGGAGGGCTGTATTACATTCTCTGGGGGCTACATTATATTCTAAGGGGGGCGTATTATATACTATGGGGAGGTGGGCTGTATTACATTCTATGGGGGGCTGTATTTTATCAGGGGTGATTGCATCATACTCTATGAGGAGGCTACACTATATTCTATGGGGAGCTGCATTATACTTTATGAGGAGGGCTGCATTGTATTCTATGGAGGGGCTACATTATATTCTATGAGGGACTGCATTATGCTCTGAGGGGGCTACCATATATTATATATGCAGGGGCTGCATTATACTATATGAGGGGGCTGCATTATATTCTCTGGGGGGTTACATTATACTCGGGGCTACAATATATTCTGTGGGGTGGCTGCATTATAGTCTGGGGTGACATCATTATACTATATGTGGGCTGCATTATACTGTATCGAGGACTATGGGGAAATATATTATACTATATGAAGAACTATGGGGTGCATTATACTATAGGAAGTGAATTGTACTGCATGGATGACAATGGCGGCGCAGGATACTATATGGAGCACTATGAGGAATGTATTATACTATTTGGAGGACTGTGACAGTACATTATACTATATGAGGAACTGAGGAGTGTATTTTACTATATGGAGGAATTGCAGCGTATTTTAATATATGGAGGACTATGAGGAGTGTATTATACTATATGGAGGACTGAGGAGTGTATTATACTACATGAAGGACTACGAGGAGTATATTATACTATATGGAGAAGTGTATTATACTATATGGAGGACTGAGGTGCACATTATAATATATGGAGGACTATGGGGTGTATTATACTAAACAAGCAAAATGCTGCCTATTCATCGAGTGATTGGATTGTTTATGTGGGAACAGAAATCCTTGTTCTCAGCAGCACATTGTCGGTGTAAACTGTAGATATGCTGCTGATAACATGATACTGTATGGGGACAGATTGATCTAATTGTGATTGTTCTGTTCCGTTCTTTCTTTCTCAGTTGGTGTAAAGAGACCGGGAAACAAGTGAACGACTTCAGTATTGTTGATCACACTCGTTTAAGCGGCCTGAGATCAGTGCATGTAAATACAGCAGAAATGCTTCGCAGGGAGATGAGGCAAGGATGATGACAGTTGTAGTTAGCACCCGGCGCCTGGAAATAGCACTAACTCTACTGGTTTTCCCAGCCGCCAGAGCATTTAATTCTGGTATGTGTAATGATTTTTAGGGTTCATGTCAGCTGCTATCAATCCCTGGTGTAATTACCGTATATACTCGAGTATAAGCCGACCCCCCTAATTTTGCCACAAAAAACTGGGAAAACTTATTGACTCGAGTATAAGCCTAGGGTGGAAATGCAGCATTTACCGGTGAATTTCAAAAATAAAAATAGATCATTATTTCCCCATAGCTGTGCCATATAGTGCTCTGCACCGTTCATTTTGTCCCATAGCTGTGCCCCATATAGTGCTCTGCACCGTTCATTTTGTCCCATATCTGTGCCCCATACTGTGCTCTGCACCGTTCATTTTGTCCCATAGCTGTGCACCATGTAGTGCTCTGCACCGTTCATTTTGTCCCATAGCTGTGCCCCATACTGTGCTCTGCACCGTTCATTTTGTCCCATAGCTGTGCACCATATAGTGCTCTGCACCGTTCATTTTGTCCCATAGCTGTGCCCCATACTGTGCTCGGCACCGTTCATTATTGCCCCATATCTGTGCCCCATATACAATGCTCTGCACCGTTCATTTTGTCCCATAGCTGTGCCCCATACTGTGCTCGGTACCGTTCATTATTGCCCCATATCTGTGCCCCATATAGTGCTCTGCACCGTTCATTTTGTCCCATAGCTGTGCCCCATACTGTGCTCAGCACCGTTCATTATTGCCCCATATCTGTGCCCCATATACAATGCTCTGCACCGTTCATTTTGTCCCATAGCTGTGCCCCATACAGTGCTCTGCACCGTTCATTGTGCCCCATACAGTGCTCTGCACCGTTCATTTTGTCCCATAGATGCTCCACATAAATCTGTGCCGCCGCTGCTGCTGCAATAAAAAACAAACAAACCACATACTCACCTCTCTTGCTTGCAGCTCCCGGCGCCTCCATCTTCCCGGCGTCTCTGCACTGACTGATCAGGCAGAGGGCGCCGCGCACACTATATGCATCATCGTGCCCTCTGACCTGAACAGTCAGAGCGCAGACGCCGGGAAGATGGAGGCGCCGGGAAGATGGAGCGACGCCCGGCGGCTGGAACGCGGACAGGTGAATATTACATTCTTACCTAGTCCCAGCGATCCTGATGCTCCCTCTGCCTGTCACAGCTGGTCTTCGGTGCCGCAGCTTCTTTCTCTATCAGCGGTCACCGGCACCGCTGATTAGAGAAATGAATACGCGGCTCCACCCCTATGGGAGGTGGAGCCGCCTATTCATTTTTCTAATGAGCGGTCCCACGTGACCGCTGAAGAGGGGATGAACTGCAGCACCGAAGACCGTGGGACGGCAGGGACAGCGCCAGGATCGCTGGGACTAGGTAAGTATGCCTCAGCGCCCTCACCCGCCGACCCTGCCACCCACCTTGACTCGAGTATAAGCCGAGAGGGGCACTTTCAGCCCAAAAATTTGGGCTGAAAATCTCGGCTTATACTCGAGTATATACGGTGATGGAGAGGTGTCTATCAGGCACCCCCACTACTAGCCCAGACCTGGCGAGATCCAGCGACTCTGAAGAGCGGTGACGGTAGTAACAATACCGCTCTTCACAGTTGCCGAGCTCACCCCAAGACCCGGAATATCTGAAGAGCGGTGACATTACTGATGTCACCACTCTTCAGAGTCACCGGGTCTAGTGCTGCGCAGCGGAACCAAAAGTGGCTGTAGGCAAAGTATATGGAACATCAGAATTAGGTTCCATGGCCTTTGGTCGTCTCAATCCCTTCATTATCTCATAGATAATCCATTTATGTAGGTCATAGATGATCCATTTTTGTAGGTAAAGTAGCGGCTTTTCTTGGTACTGCAGCTAAAAGCAATAAATAGGACTGAGCTGTAATGCTGGATACAGCTGTGATTATATGTTATATAGTCGTGTTACACTCCCCACACTTCTTGTAACCTACAAGAGTAAAAAGATATTATACAGTCACCATGTGACAAGTGGGCCTGTGTAACTTCAAATGCCAGGGTTAAATTTTAGTCCCAGTCCAGCCCTGGGGCTAGTTATTTGTGGAGAGATGAAGAGAGGGTGGGAGGCTGTTCACCATATCTTCACCCCATGGTGGGATCCAAAAGGTAAATTGGCAGCCCTGTTAGGTTTCTCTGGAGATGAGATCTACAGAGCTTGCTTGTGTTAAGCGTAGCCGAACCTTGTTTTTTTTTTCCCCTAAGTGGGCAGATCACCACAGTCACACAGACTGTACTGTATGCTATTTTGTTTTTAATATTATGCCAGAAGGGCCATGTTTGTTTATTTAATCTTGCACTGGTCTTTGCAAAATGTTCTTCAATAAACCAGTTGAAACTTAAACGGAAGGTGTTCCTGTGACTGCCTCTGTGAGCAGCTGAGTGAGCTAATCTACCACAGTGCTTTCACATATCAACTACTCAAACTGATTAAGCTATGTATGAAATTTTGACCCAGGTGCATTAAAACCTAAATTCACTTCTGCCTCCAGAGCAGTAGATGCAATGTTTATATTTTTATCTAAATACAGGAATCCTAGCTGTGGAGAGGGCTTGACAGTGAGTCTTGAGGTTTGTGTCTCGATCCCACTGGGGGTTGGCCAGCGGACGGCACAATTCACACTTAACGGGATGGTAAAGGGGAGAGGAAGGCCCTAAAAAAAAAAGGGAATGAGGGATGGGACACCTCCTGAGCTCCAGCCTGAGCCTGTCCCTGCACTCCCCATACGCCCTAATTGGGTCCTTTCCCCCGCCACCATCACAAACCTCAACCCTCACTGTCACCTCACACTGCCTTGGCTAGTGCATCGGTCGACAAGGGCGCTAGCCTCACCACTAGAGTTGAGCGACCTTGACATTTTTAGAGTCGAGCCGGGTTTCACGAAACCCGACTATCTCAAAAGTCGGGTCGAGTGAAATCGGCCGATTATGACGTAAAGTCGGGATCGACCGAAACACGAAACCCAATGCAAGTCAATGGGGCAGCATAGTCGGCAGTGAGTGGGGGCCAGGAAAACACCTAGAGTGCCCATTTTAATGTCAAAACCATCCATTCTTCTTAATGAAGCTTGTCAAGCGTAATTTACCTTATAATAATTGGAAGGCATTTGAAATTGGGGGTCATTTGGCTAAAGTTGTGGTGGGTAGGGCTGGTTCAAGTAATTAGTGAGCCCAGGAAATCTGGACCACGTCACGGCAGTGGAGCAGGGAGAGGTAAGTATTTCAACTTTGCAAGTGCTGTGAACCTGAGCAAGCAGGGGGGGCCCACTCGTTGGCATTGGCACTGGCACAGGGCCCCTCAAAGTACAGCGGTGTGTTTGCACGGCGGGGGCGCCTCCCACCGGCAGCAACACTTTTGCGTACTATGAGAGGCCCTGTGCCAGGGACGTCGCCAACTAGTATTCCTCCCCCCACCTGATGAAGGAACCTGCACTTTCATCTGCACCTTCCTCTTTGTCCCCGTGTAAGGTGGTATGGCAAGCGGGAAGAGCAACCTGACTTTCAGCAGGGTCACAATGTTGTTGTGTAGCGTGCACAGGGAATGTTGCGTTATGGGTCAATGTACCAGCAGACTCATCTATCACTGGCTGGGCAATGGGCAGGATGAGGAGGAAACACAGATATAGGCCCAAAGAATAAAGTTGGCTAAATGCAGTTCAAAATTGGTAACACAGGAATAACCAGGGGGCATTGCAGTGGAGGACAACTGGAATGAGAGGCTGACACAGAGAGTAGGCCCAAATCAGTAAGTAGTCAAAATGCAGTTCAAAATTGGCAACCGTAGTAAACAGGCGGCACAGCTTTGTTCAGTGGAGGAGAACAGCAAGGAGTGGCAGACACCGATAGTAGGCCCCAACCCAACTAGTAGGCCAAATGCAGTCTAACATTAACAACTACTTAACGAGCGCCTGAAAACGGAATTTCAGGACAGGAAACCAGGAGAACAGCAAGGAGTGGCAGACACCGATAGTAGGCCCCAAACCAACTAGTACGCCAAATGCAGTTGTTCCGTTTAACCACAATTTAATGAGAGCCTGAAGATAGAAGTTCAGGAAAGGCAACCTGGAGAACACCTTGGAGTGGAACACACCATCTCTCTACACCCCATACCCAATTTGTAGGCCTAATGCAGTGTAGTTTCCAAGAACTACTAAACGAGAGCCGGAAGATCGAAGCTCAGGAAAGGCAACCTGGAGAACACCTTGGAGTGGAACACACCATCTCTCTACACCCCATACCCAATTTGTAGGCCTAATGCAGTGTAGTTTCCAACAACTACTAAACGAGAGCCGGAAGATCGAAGCTCAGGAAAGGCAACCTGGAGAACACCTTGGAGTGGAACACACCATCTCTCTACACCCCATACCCAATTTGTAGGCCTAATGCAGCGTAGTTTCCAACAACTACTAAACGAGAGCATGAAGATCGAAGCATTGGTGAGGAAACCTGGGGAACACCTTGGAGTGGAACACACCATCTCTCTACACCCCATACCCAATTTGTAGGCCTAATGCAGCGTAGTTTCCAACAACTACTAAACGAGAGCCGGAAGATCGAAGCTCAGGAAAGGCAACCTGGAGAACACCTTGGAGTGGAACACACCATCTCTCTACACCCCAAGCCCAATTTGTAGGCCTAATGCAGCGTAGTTTCCAACAACTACTAAACGAGAGCATGATGATCGAAGCATTGGCGAGGAAACCTGGGGAACACCTTGGAGTGGAACACACCATCTCTCTACACCCCATACCCAATTTGTAGGCCTAATGCAGCGTAGTTTCCAACAACTACTAAACGAGAGCCGGAAGATCGAAGCTCAGGAAAGGCAACCTGGAGAACACCTTGGAGTGGAACACACCATCTCTCTACACCCCATACCCAATTTGTAGGCCTAATGCAGTGTAGTTTCCAAGAACTACTAAACTAGAGCCGGAAGATCGAAGCTCAGGAAAGGCAACCTGGAGAACACCTTGGAGTGGAACACACCATCTCTATACACCCCATACCCAATTTGTAGGCCTAATGCAGTGTAGTTTCCAACAACTACTAAACGAGCGCCGGAAGATCGAAGCTCAGGAAAGGCAACCTGGGGAACACCTTGGAGTGGAACACACCATCTCTCTCCACCCGATACCCAATTTGTAGGCCTAATGCAGCCTACTTTCCGACAACTACTAAACGAGAGCATGATGATCGAAGCATTGGCGAGGAAACCTGGGGAACACCTTGGAGTGGAACACACCATCTCTCTACACCCCATACCCAATTTGTAGGCCTAATGCAGCGTAGTTTCCAACAACTACTAAACGAGAGCCGGAAGATCGAAGCTCAGGAAAGGCAACCTGGAGAACACCTTGGAGTGGAACACACCATCTCTCTACACCCCATACCCAATTTGTAGGCCTAATGCAGCGTAGTTTCCAACAACTACTAAACGAGAGCATGAAGATCGAAGCATTGGTGAGGAAACCTGGGGAACACCTTGGAGTGGAACACACCATCTCTCTACACCCCATACCCAATTTGTAGGCCTAATGCAGCGTAGTTTCCAACAACTACTAAACGAGAGCCGGAAGATCGAAGCTCAGGAAAGGCAACCTGGAGAACACCTTGGAGTGGAACACACCATCTCTCTACACCCCATGCCCAATTTGTAGGCCTAATGCAGCGTAGTTTCCAACAACTACTAAACGAGAGCATGATGATCGAAGCATTGGCGAGGAAACCTGGGGAACACCTTGGAGTGGAACACACCATCTCTCTACACCCCATACCCAATTTGTAGGCCTAATGCAGCGTAGTTTCCAACAACTACTAAACGAGAGCCGGAAGATCGAAGCTCAGGAAAGGCAACCTGTAGAACACCTTGGAGTGGAACACACCATCTCTCTACACCCCATACCCAATTTGTAGGCCTAATGCAGTGTAGTTTCCAAGAACTACTAAACTAGAGCCGGAAGATCGAAGCTCAGGAAAGGCAACCTGGAGAACACCTTGGAGTGGAACACACCATCTCTATACACCCCATACCCAATTTGTAGGCCTAATGCAGTGTAGTTTCCAACAACTACTAAACGAGAGCCGGAAGATCGAAGCTCAGGAAAGGCAACCTGGGGAACACCTTGGAGTGGAACACACCATCTCTCTCCACCCGATACCCAATTTGTAGGCCTAATGCAGCCTACTTTCCGACAACTACTAAACGAGAGCATGATGATCGAAGCATTGGCGAGGAAACCTGGGGAACACCTTGGAGTGGAACACACCATCTCTCTACACCCCATACCCAATTTGTAGGCCTAATGCAGCGTAGTTTCCAACAACTACTAAACGAGAGCATGAAGATCGAAGCTCAGGAAAGGCAACCTGGGGAACACCTTGGAGTGTAACAAACCCTCTCTCTACACCACGGAAGGGCTGATTCTTAGGAAGGAAGGCTGTCGGAAAGAAGCAGGGCGCGTCCGAGGGTGATTATATTCTTATTAGGTATATACTCACCCTCGGACGCGCCCTGCTTCTTTATTTGTAATGAATGTTTATTTGCAATGTGGTTTTGACTTACTCTATTTTTTTGGTAAATAATGATTTTATTATTTTCATTGTTTTGCATCTTCTTGGCAATAATATAAAGAAGACGCGACAGGACAACACTCGGTGGATGCCATATCTGTGTTTTAAATTTAAAAAAACTTTCAGTTAACTACTTGCAGGAGAAAGTTATTGTAGCTGGTGGCCATTTTTAGTACTGTACCAGATTTTTGTTGTATGTGTTTGTTTTTAATGTTAAAATGTCTGCATTTGATATCTCTCCAGTATTTTCTTTTTTATAAGCAAAATACTTATTTTTATATTTTCTGATGTTGGTTCCAGGGGTACACGGGCAGCAGTGGTGTGGTCAGTGGAGGCATATTGTAAGGAGTGACCGCAGACAGGCATCGAAGGCCTAAAATAATAACACATGGCTGTAGGCAATTTTAAATTGGTTCCAGGGGTACACGGGCAGCAGTGGTGTGGTCAGTGGAGGCATATTGTAAGGAGTGACCGCAGACAGGCATCGAAGGCCTAAAATAATAACACATGGCTGTAGGCAATTTTAAATTGGTTCCAGGGGTACACGGGCAGCAGTGGTGTGGTCAGTGGAGGCCTAGTGGAAGGAGTGACCGCAGACAGGCATCGAAGGCCTAAAGTAAAAAAATTGGGCTGGCTGTAGGCAATTTTAAATTGGTTCCAGGGGTACACGGGCAGCAGTGGTGTGGTCAGTGGAGGCCTAGTGGAAGGAGTGACCGCAGACAGGCATCGAAGGCCTAAAATAATAACACATGGCTGTAGGCAATTTTAAATTGGTTCCAAGGGTACACGGGCAGCAGTGGCCTGGTCAGTGTAGTAGTAGTAGAAAGAATGGACCGCAGACAGGCATCGAAGGCCTAAAATAAAAAAATTGGGCTGGCTGTAGGCCACTTTAAATTGGTTCCAGGGGTACACGGGCAGCAGTGGTGTGGTCAGTGGAGGCATAGTGGAAGGAGTGACCGCAGACAGGCTTCGAAGGCCTAACATAACAAAAATGTCAATACAATGGTATTGTCAGTGGCAGGCATTGAAGGATGTCAGCGCATAGACTAAACATTGGTGGAGCTGTGAGATAATTTTGCAAGTGGTAGAGCACTGTTTGAGCTGGGGGGGGGGGGAACTGTCTTGTGGCCGGCGGTACAGGCCCAGGGCCCCTCATATTACAACGGTGTGTCTGACGTTGGGTGCGCACCACCACCGCCA
The DNA here is from genome assembly GCF_032444005.1 of Ranitomeya imitator. Taxonomy (NCBI): domain Eukaryota; kingdom Metazoa; phylum Chordata; class Amphibia; order Anura; family Dendrobatidae; genus Ranitomeya; species Ranitomeya imitator. The sequence goes on along the minus strand of NC_091284.1, from coordinate 260,321,482 downwards.
GAGACACTTTATTGTACTAGGAGGGACCCAGTGGCAGTGCCGTCGACCAAAAGCGGGCACACCCACCTCTTCAGACAAACAGCACTCTCACGGGTGCTGTCGCCAAGTGTCGATACCACGGCCCCGTGTGGGGAGTTTGGCCATTTAGTGAGGTGTAAACATGTCGTATGCTGGACAATCAGGTGCAGAAAATTACGAGATTGGAAAAGGCATTCAGAATAGTCCACAGGCAAGACCTTTTCATAGGAAAGGTAGGTGTCAGCCGGGCAAGGTGGGGCAAAAGATTTCGAAATCCAGTTGTGGTTCATTTTAATGAAGGTTAGATCATCTACATTTTGGGTAGCCAGACGAGTCCTTTTTTCTGTTAGTATTGAACCTGCAGCACTGAATACTCTTTCTGATAGGACACTAGCTGCCGGGCAAGCAAGCTCCTGCAATGCATATTCTGCCAATTCTGGCCAGGTGTCTAATTTTGATGCCCAGTAATCAAATGGGAATGACGGTTGAGGGAGAACATCGATAAGGGATGAAAAATAGTTTGTAACCATACTGGACAAATGTTGTCTCCTGTCACTTTGAATTGATGCTGCAGTACCTGTCCTGTCTGCGGTCATAGCAAAATCACTCCACAACCTGGTCAGAAAACCCCTCTGGCCAACGCCACTTCTGATTTCTGCCCCTCTAACTCCTCTGGTCTGCTGGCCCCTGCAGCTCGTGTGAGAACGATCACGGGCGCTGTGTGCAGGGAATGCCAGAAGCAAACGGTCAACAAGAGTTGATTGTTTGGTTGCTAATATTAGTTCCAAGTTCTCATGTGGCATTATATTTTGCAATTTGCCTTTATAGCGAGGATCAAGGAGGCAGGCCAACCAGTAATCGTCATCATTCATCATTTTAGTTATGCGTGTGTCCCTTTTGAGGATACGTAAGGCATAATCCGCCATGTGGGCCAAAGTTCCAGTTCTCAAATCTGCGGTTGTGCTTGGTTGAGGGGCAGTTTCAGGCAAATCCACGTCACTTGTGTCCCTCAAAAAACCAGAACCCGGCCTTGCCGCGCCACCAATTTCCAGTGGCCCCGGAAAAGCTTCCTCATTAAAAATATAATCATCCCCATCATCCTCCTCGTCCTCCTCCTCCTCTTCGCCCGCTACCTCGTCCTGTACACTGCCCTGGCCAGACAATGGCTGACTGTCATCAAGGCTTTCCTCTTCCTCAGCTGCAGACGCCTGATCCTTTATGTGCGTCAAACTTTGCATCAGCAGACGCATTAGGGGGATGCTCATGCTTATTATGGCGTTGTCTGCACTAACCAGCCGTGTGCATTCCTCAAAACACTGAAGGACTTGGCACATGTCTTGAATCTTCGACCACTGCACACCTGACAACTCCATGTCTGCCATCCTACTGCCTGCCCGTGTATGTGTATCCTCCCACAAAAACATAACAGCCCGCCTCTGTTCACACAGTCTCTGAAGCATGTGCAGTGTTGAGTTCCACCTTGTTGCAACGTCTATGATTAGGCGATGCTGGGGAAGGTTCAAAGAACGCTGATAGGTCTGCATACGGCTGGAGTGTACGGGCGAACGGCGGATATGTGAGCAAAGTCCACGCACTTTGAGGAGCAGGTCGGATAACCCCGGATAACTTTTCAGGAAGCACTGCACCACCAGGTTTAAGGTGTGAGCCAGGCAAGGAATGTGTTTCAGTTGGGAAAGGGAGATGGCAGCCATGAAATTCCTTCCGTTATCACTCACTACCTTGCCTGCCTCAAGATCTACAGTGCCCAGCCACGACTGCGTTTCTTTCTGCAAGAACTCGGACAGAACTTCTGCGGTGTGTCTGTCGCCCAAACACTTCATAGCCAATACAGCCTGCTGACGTTTGCCAGTAGCTGCCCCATAATGGGAGACTTGGTGTGCAACAGTGGCAGCTGCGGATGGAGTGGTTGTGCGACTGCGGTCTGTGGACGAGCTCTCGCTTCTGCATGAGGATGAAGAGGAGGAGGAGGGGGTGCGAACGGCTACAGCCAACTGTTTCCTAGACCGTTGGCTAGGCAGAACTGTCCCAAACTTGCTGTCCCCTGTGGACCCTGCATCCACCACATTTACCCAGTGTGCCGTGATGGACACGTAAGTCCCTGGCCATGCCTACTGGTCCATGCATCTGTTGTCAGGTGCACCTTTGTGCTCACAGATTGCCTGAGTGCATGGACGATGCGCTCTTTAACATGCTGGTGGAGGGCTGGGATGGCTTTTCTGGAAAAAAAGTGTCGACTGGGTAGCTCGTAGCGTGGTACAGCGTAGTCCATCAGGGCTTTGAAAGCTTCGCTTTCAACTAACCGGTAGGGCATCATCTCTAACGAGATTAGTCTAGCTATGTGTGCGTTCTAACCCTGTGTACGCGGATGCGAGGCTAAGTACTTCCTTTTTCTAACCATAGTCTCATGTAGGGTGAGCTGGACTGGAGAGCTGGAGATCGTGGAACTAGCGGGGGTGCCGGTGGACATGGCAGACTGAGAGACGGTGGGAGATGGTATTGTTGCCGCCGGTGCCCTAGATGCAGTGTTTCCTACTACGAAACTGGTGATTCCCTGACCCTGACTGCTTTGGCCTGGCAAAGAAACCTGCACAGATACTGCAGGTGGTGCGGAAAATGGTGGCCCTACACTGCCGGAAGGGATGTTGCGTTGCTGACTAGCTTCATTGGCCGAGGGTGCTACAACCTTAAGGGACGTTTGGTAGTTAGTCCAGGCTTGCAAATGCATGGTGGTTAAATGTGTATGCATGCAACTTGTATTGAGACTTTTCAGATTCTGTCCTCTGCTTAAGGTAGTTGAACATTTTTGACAGATGACTTTGCGCTGATCAATTGGATGTTGTTTAAAAAAATGCCAGACTGCACTCTTTCTAGCATCGGATACCTTTTCAGGCATTGCAGACTGAGCTTTAACCGGATGGCCACGCTGTCCTCCAACAGGTTTTGGCTTTGCCACGCGTTTTGGGCAAGATACGGGCCCGGCAGATGGAACCTGTTGCGATGTTGATGCCTGCTGCGGCCCCTCCTCCTCCGCTTCAGAACTGCTGCCGCCTGCACCCTGTTCCCCCAATGGCTGCCAATCGGGGTCAAGAACTGGGTCATCTATTACCTCTTCTTGTAGCTCGTGTGCAACTTCGTCTGTGTCACCGTGTCGGTCGGTGGTATAGCGTTCGTGATGGGGCAACATAGTCTCATCAGGGTCTGATTCTTGATCAGCACCCTGCGAGGGCAATGTTGTGGTCTGAGTCAAAGCACCAGCATAGTAGTCTGGCTGTGGCTGTGCATCAGTGCACTCCATGTCAGATTCAACTTGTAATGGGCATGGACTGTTAACTGCTTCACTTTCTAAGTCAGGGACGGTATGTGTAAAGAGCTCCATGGAGTAACCCATTGTGTCGCCTGCTGCATTCTTCTCTGTTGTTGTTTTTGCTGAAGAGGACAAGGAAGCGACTTGTCCCTGACCGTGAACATCCACTAACGACGCGCTGCTTTGACATTTACCAGTTTCACGAGAGGAGGCAAAAGAGCTAGAGGCTGAGTCAGCAAGATAAGCCAAAACTTGCTCTTGCTGCTCCGGCTTTAAAAGCGGTTTTCCTACTCCCAGAAAAGGGAGCGTTCGAGGCCTTGTGTAGCCAGACGACGAACCTGGCTCCACAGCTCCAGACTTAAGGTACCTTCACACATAACGATATTGTTAACGATATCGTTGCTTTTTGTGACGTAGCAACGATATCGTTAATGAAATCGTTATGTGTGACAGCGACCAACGATCAGGCCCCTGCTGGGAGATCGTTGGTCGCTGAGGAAAGTCCAGAACTTTATTTCGTCGCTGGACTCCCTGGAGACATCGCTGGATCGGCGTGTGTGACACCGATCCAGCGATGTCTTCACTGGTAACCAGGGTAAACATCGGGTAACTAAGCGCAGGGCCGCGCTTAGTAACCCGATGTTTACCCTGGTTACCATGCTAAAAGTAAAAAAAAACAAACACTAGATACTTACCTACCGCTGTCTGTCCTCCAGCGCTGTGCTCTGCACTCCTCCTGTACTGGCTGTGAGCCGGAAAGCAGAGCGGTGACGTCACCGCTCTGCTTTCCGGCTCCCAGACAGTACAGGAGGAGAGCAGAGAAGCAGAGCACAGCGCTGGAGGACAGACAGCTGTAGGTAAGTATCTAGTGTTTGTTTTTTTTTACTTTTAGGATGGTAACCAGGGTAAACATCGGGTTACTAAGCGCGGCCCTGCGCTTAGTTACCCGATGTTTACCCTGGTTACCGTCATCGTTGGTCGCTGGAGAGCGGTCTGTGTGACAGCTCTCCAGCGACCAAACAGCGACGCTGCAGCGATCCGGATCGTTGTCGGTATCGCTGCAGCGTCGCTAAATGTGAAGGGGCCTTTAGGTGCAATGTTTTTTTTCCCACGACTAGCTGATGCTCCACCACTACCACTACCCTCATTACCAGCTGACAATGAACGCCCCCGGCCACGACCTCTTCCACCAGACTTCCTCATTGTTTTAAAAACGTAAACAAACTAACGGTATTTGTTGCTGTCACACAAATTACACGGTGAGCTATAACTTCAGTATGATTTAGCTACCCCTTTACAGGTGAGTGAGACCACAACGAAAATCAGGCACAATGTTACACACTCTGTTGTTGGTGGCAACAAATGAGAGAGATGCCACAAACGCAGGACTGTCACTGAAGCACAAATGTAAATATTAATCTCCCACTGATTTGATTTTTTTTTTTTTTCAGGGAGACTTTAGGAAAAAAAAATAGAATAAAATGATTTTTTCAGGAAGAATTTAGAAACCAAATAAAATAAAATGATTTTTTCAGGGAGAATTTAGAAAACAAATAAAACAAAAAAAGGCTTTCTATGGCCCACTGAGTGAGAGATGACGCACACAGGAGTCAGGAGTGGCACACAAGCCCAGAGGCCAATATTTATCTCCCACTGATTGATGTAGTGATTTTTTTCAGGTAGATTTTGGAACCCAAATCAAGCTAAAAAAATAATAGGCTTTCTATGGCCCACAATTGGAGAGAGAGAGAGAGATGGCACACCCAGGAGTCAAGACTGGCACACAAGCAGAAAGGGCAATATTAATCTCCCACTGATTTTTTTTTTTTTTTTTTTTTCAGGGAGACTTTAGGAAAAAAAATAATAGAATAAAATGATTTTTTCAGGAAGAATTTAGAAACCAAATAAAATAAAATGATTTTTTCAGGGAGAATTTAGAAAACAAATAAAACAAAAAAAGGCTTTCTATGGCCCACTGAGTGAGATATGACGCACACAGGAGTCAGGAGTGGCACACAAGCCCTGAGGCCAATATTTATCTCCCACTTTTTTTTTTTTTTTTTCCAGGGAAAATTTATAAACCCAATAAAAAAAATAATAAATAGGCTTTCTATGGCCCACTGAGTGAGTGATGATGCACACAGGAGTCAGGAGTGGCACACAAGCCCTGAGGCCAATATTTTTCTCCCACTGATTGATGTAGTGATTTTTTCAGGTACATTTTAGAACCCAAATCAAGCAAAAAAATAAATTGGCTTTCTATGGCCCACTATTTGTGAGAGATGGCACGCTCAGGACTGGCACACAAGCCCAGAGGCCAATATTAATCTCCCACTTTTTTTTTTTTTTGTTCCAGGGAAAATTTATAAACCCAATAAAAAAAATAATAAATAGGCTTTCTATGGCCCACTATCTGAGAGAGAGAGATGGCACGCTTAGGACTGGCACACAAGCCCAAAGGCCAATATTAATCTCCCACTGATTGATTTATTGATTTTTTCAGGTAGAATTTAGAACCCAAATAAAGCAAAAAAAAAAAAAAAAAAAGGGCTTTCTATGGCCCACTGAGTGAGTGATGATGCACACAGGAGTCAGGAGTGGCACACAAGCCCTGAGGCCAATATTTTTCTCCCACTGATTGATGTAGTGATTTTTTCAGGTAGATTTTAGAACCAAAATCAAGCAAAAAAATAAATAGGCTTTCTATGGCCCACTGACTGAGAGATGGCACACACAGGAGTCAAGAGTGGCACACAAGCCCTGAGGCCAATATTTTTCTCCCACTGATTGATGTAGTGATTTTTTTCAGGTAGATTTTAGAACCCAAATCAAGCAAAAAAATAAATAGGCTTTCTATGGCCCACTGAGTGAGAGATGGCACACACAGGGATGGCACTCTAGCAGAAATGTCAATCTTAATCTCCCACAAAAAAAAAAAAAAAAAAAACAGGGAGTGTCCTTCAATTACTATCTCCCTGCAGTAATCTCAGCCAGGTATGGCAGGCAGCAATAAGGAGTGGACTGATGCACAAATTAAATAAAAAGTGTGTACAAACCAAAAAGATAGCTGTGCAGAAAGGAAGGAACAAGAGGATTTGTGCTTTGAAAAAAGCAGTTGGTTTGCACAGCGGCGTACACACAGCAATGCAGCTATCAGGGAGCCTTCTAGGGCAGCCCAATGAGCTACAGCGCTGAGGGAAAAAAAAAAAAAATGTAGCTTCCACTGTCCCTGCACACCGAAGGTGGTGTTGGGCAGTGGAAATCGCTACAGCACAAGCGGTTTGGTGGTTAATGGACTCTGCCTAACGCTATCCCTGCTTCAGACGAAGCGGCAGCAACCTCTCCCTAAGCTCAGATCAGCAGCAGTAACATGGCGGTCGGCGGGAACGCCCCTTTATAGCCCCTGTGACGCTGCAGACAGCAAGCCAATCACTGCAATGCCCTTCTCTAAGATGGTGGGGACCAGGACCTATGTCATCACGCTGCCCACACTCTGCGTTTACCTTCATTGGCTGAGAAATGGCGCTTTTCGTGTCATTGAAACGTGACTTTGGCGCGAAAGTCGCGTACCGCATGGCCGACCCCGCACAGGGGTCGGATCGGGTTTCATGAAACCCGACTTTGCCAAAAGTCGGCGACTTTTGAAAATGAACGACCCGTTTCGCTCAATCCTACTCACCACTGCAGAAGGTACAAACACAGGGGCAGGGCCGACTCCAGTTTTTTTAGGGCCCCGGGCGAAAGAGTCTCAGTGGGCCCCCCTTTAACACATTCCACGATTCATGATGCACAGATACACCAGAGAAATATAGGTATAGTACAATGCCAGATTTCACTTCTTATATGAGTGATAGCTATTGTAAATTTTACAATGCCATACAGCAGAGGGGCTTTATATAAGTCAACCCCTTATATGCCAATTTTTTGTGACCTACTCCCTCTTCCTCAGTTACCAGTAGGCATTTTATTGTCAGCTTAACTTGCTGAAAAGAAAAAACTGCATAAATTGAATATGACAATTTTTTAATGGAAAACTTTTTAAAGTAAACATTAGAAAGTATTAATGTAGAACATTTGTAAAAGTGCAAGATGGGTAGCATATAGCACATCCACGTAGTATATAACAGCCATGTAGTATATAGCAAAGCCATGTAGCATATAGCACAGCCACATAGTATACAACACAGCCATGTAGTATACAGCACAACCACATAGTATATAACACAGCCACGTAGTATATAACACAGCCCACGTAGTATGTAGCATATAACACAGCCCATGTAGCATATAACACAGCCCATGTAGTATATAGCACAGCCACGTAGTATATAACACAGCCACATAGCATATAACACAGCCCACGTACTATATGGCACACCCACGTAGCATATAGCACAGCCATGTAGCATATAGCACAGCCCGCATCTCCTCCCCCCGAGAATAGCCCCACAGTCCAGTACTCACTGTTAGGGTTGAGTGACTTTTATTTTTATAGGGTTGAGTCGGGTATCACGAAACCCGAATTTCTCAAAAGTCGGGTCGAGTGAAATCGGCCGATCCTATAGAAAAGTCGGGATCAGGGTTGGCCGAAACACGAAACCCAATGCAGTGCAATGGGATACTAATTGTTCCCAGGGTCTGAAGGAGTGGAAACTCTCCTTCAGGCCCTGGGATCCATATTAATGTGTAAAATAAAGAATAAAAATAAAAAATAGGGATATACTCACCCTCGGACGCGCCCTGGTTCTAACCGGCAGCCTTCCGTCCTAAGAATTAGCAAGTGAAGGACCTTCGATGACGTCGCGGCTTGTGATTGGTCGCGTGACCGCTCATGTGACCGCTCACGTGAGCAATCACAAGCCGTGACGTCACCGCAGGTCCTTCACTCGCTTATTCTTAGGAGGGGAGACTGCCGTTAGAACCAGGGCGTGTCCGAGGGTGAGTATATCAATATTTTTTATTCTTTATTTTACACATAAATATGGATCCCGATACCGATTCCCGATATCGCAAAAATATCGGAACTCGGTATCGGAATTCCGATACCCGATAAAAAGATCGCCGACCTCATGGCCGACCCCACACAGGGATCGGGTCGGGTTTCATGAAGCCCGACTTTGCCAAAAGTCGGCGACTTCTGAAAACGACCGACCCGTTTCGCTCAACCCTACTCACTGTTATAGTTAAAAAAAAAAAAACACACTCCTCCCCTCTCCTCGTGCCCACGCTGCTCCCTGCTCCTGTCTCAGCGGCTGCACTGCCTGGCACACAGCGAGTGCATGATGATGTCATTGCGCACCCGCAGTGTCAGAGGCAGAGCGGGGAATGATGGGAGAGGCAGCATCAGCTGACGTTATCTTCTCCATCATTGCTTTGAACTGTACCAGCAGACACCAGCATAGTTCAATGCTGCGGAGGTGGGGGAGTTGGTGCTGGTGGGCCCCCCTGCCTCACAGTGGCCCCATAGCGGCTGCGTAATATGCCGCTAGCTGAGGGCCCCTGGGGGAGCGGGGGCCCTAGGCAGCTGCCTGCTCCTAATGCCAGCCCTGCCTGCAGGGGCCCACCGGCACCTCAATGTACCATACCATGAATGGGCCCCCTGTCTCGCCAGGGCCCCGGAACTTGCCCACGTGCGCCGGGTGCTGATGCCGACCCTGCACAGAGTGAGTGACGAGCACGAACCAGACAAGGTAAAAGCGCAAAACATAGCTCCAGGCACAGCTGCCAATCTCCACACCGCAGACATCTCTCAGGCTTTCGCTATAGAACATCACTGCTCAAGAATGTAAACAGAGGGGGATTATATGATGACTGCTCACAATGCAGCTGCTGGGCATCTTTGCTAATGTCTATAAAATAGTAAGCCTAATTTCTGCCATAATACAACTATTTAAATATTTTTAAAAGAATAGAAAACCCTGTTAAGCCTGCCTCTAGTCAATAATTTTTTTTTTTTTTTTATAGTTCCTTGTAATTTGTGTGATGTCCTGTTGGTTACTTAGTTCTGATTGTTCCTGTACTATTTCCAAAATTCCTGACTTCAGACCTAAATGACTGCTTTAGACAATTTATCAGCTTACGGACACCTATTACCATCGGAAATTACTGTAGTTTAAGGTAAGCAATGGACAATCCATTAGACTTCGTCCTATGGTTTAGCCCTTTGCTAAGTCCATTGATGCAGTGGGTTGCAGAATTTGCCCACTGGATCATAGCATGTCTGTAATTTAAGTTTTACTGTCTGTAATTTAAGTTTTACTGCCACTTCCTAGCAGTAATGCTACCAAGGTATTACAAGTAACTGTATTATTAATATACTTAGACCATGGATCTCAGATGACTCTGGACTAAAACACAATGGATCTGGAAGTAACATGAACACAGAGAAATGCAGCCAGGAATAGACGTTTGTATAGACAGCAAACAGTAAACCATACGTAAAAGAAATCAAGCAGTCGCCTGAGTATCAACTGAGCAAAGGTAACAGAAAGCCTAGTAAAATGTCAGATATAATATCATTATATATTTAAAGGGAATCTGTCACCCCCTGGGACGTATGTGACCTACTAATATTGGCATACAGATACAAATGTTAACCCCTTAGTGACAAAGCCAATTTGGTACTTAATGGCCAAGGCAATTTTTACAATTCTGACCACTGTCACTTTATGAAGTTATAGCTCTGGAACGCTTCAACGTATTCCACTGATTGTTTTTTTTCATGACATATTGTACCTCATTTTGCAATTTTCAAAATTTTAGTTATTGTACCCTTAAATCAGAGAGTGGTGTCACACAAAGTAGTTAATACATAACATTTTTCACATGGCAGCATTACATCAGCACAATTTTGGAAACATAATTTTTTTTGTTAGGATGTTGTAAGGGTTAAAAGTTGACCAGCAATTTCTCATTTTTCCAACAAATTTTCCAAAACTATTTTTCTTATTGACCACCTCACATTTGAAGCGAGTTTCGGGGTCAACATAACAAAATACCCAAAAGTGAAACCATTCTAAAAACTGCACCCATCAAGGTGTGCAAAAACACATTCAAGATGTTTATTAACCCTTCAGGTGCTTCACGAGAACTAAAGTAATGTGGAAGGAAAAAATGAACATTTTTTCTTTATTCACAAAAAATTAACTTTGGAACCATTTGTTTTATTTTCACAAGGGAATCAGGAGAAAATGGACCACTAAATTTGTTGTGGAATTTCTCTTGAATATGCCCTGTATGTGGGGGGGGAAAGCTACTGTTTGGGCGCATTACAGGGCTCAGAAGGGAGGGAGCACCGTTTGACTTTTTGAATCCAAATTGGATAAAATAAATGGTGGGCACCATGTCGCATTTGGAGACACCCTGATATACCTAAACAGTGGAACCCCCTCAATTCTAACTCCAACTCTAACCCAACACGCCCCTAACCATAATCCCAACCCTAACCATAACCCTAACTACAACCCTAATCCTAGCAAATGGATGAATGGCTGCACTCAATTGTACTAAAGCAAGGGAATGTGTGATACATGAAATTTGAATAGCATAATGGCTTGTGAACTCTATGAAAAAACACATGAGATGCTTGGCACAAAATTTGGCCAAAAAATGTGAGCCCATCAACCAAACGTCAAGATAATCTCAGATCGGATGGGTCCCTGACCTGTTTACCTAGTGTGAACACTTACCTCTGGCTAATAACATGTTAAAGCCTGCATTTATAGGAAGGTCGGAACCAACTGTTTGGATGTAATTAAAATCACAGCATGGTAAAGGGCGGGTCGTTTAAGTCAGAAACAAATAGTACATCTGATGTGTTTTTTCATAGATTTCATGAGCCATTATGCTATTCACATTTCATGTATCACACATTCCCTTGCTTTAGTAGAATTGAGTTCAGCCATTCATCTATTTGCTATGTAAATAGTTTTTTGGTTATGCACCAGTTCTGACTAGTTCGCTGTTCAGTCAGTTTACCATTACTTGCTACAACCCTAATCCTAACACACCTGTAACCCTAATTCCAACCTTAACCGTAATCCCAACCATAACCATAGCCATAACCTTAACCATGACCCTAACCCTAGCTCCAACCCTAACCCTAGCCCAACCCTAACCATAATGGCAAAATGGAAATAATATTTTTTTAATTATTTTTACCTAACTAAGGGGGTGATAAAGGGGGTTTGATTTACTATTTTTTTTTCTTTTGATCACTGTGATAGGGTCTATCACAGTGATCAAAATGAACCAATAGGAAACATTTCCTATTATTGCCGGCTGGCAGATCTCGGCTGGCACACTGTACATGCGCCCACCATTTTCTTCCCAGAAGAAGACACCGATGGCTGGGGTACAGGGCTGTGGAATGCAGGAGGGTCCGAGGACTCTGGAGGTACCGGGAGGGTTTGGGAGATCTGATGTGCTAGATCATATCAGAGAGAGAATTAAAATGGGAAATCAGACTTTTTTTTGTGGTTGGCGTGAATAACGGTGATTGCAACACTGGGGTCGGTAAAAACCATCCCGAATCATGTTCTCTAGAGTCTCAGCTACCCCTGGAGAATTTCCGACACTGGGAGGCGCTATAACCTTATTTCTTAGCGCCGTTAAAAAGCGGCGCTGAGGAATAAGTACCCTTAACTTCCGCCGTTAAAAGGCATATTGACGGTCATTAAAAGGTTAAACTAGTCCTACCTGTATGCCTCATATTAATGGTCTTATTGTTGGGAAATCTTATATTCTTTCCTTATGCTAATGATTTTCTTCCAGTTTCGGGGGCGTGCGGTGCCAGGAAGAAGTCCCTGCCTCTTGTATTCATTATCATACTATCCCCTCCCATGCACATCAGTTATGGCCCTAGAATCCCACACCTGTGCCCTGCATCTCTCCACAATATGTACCTTTTCCTCTCTTCTATTGGCATTGTATTCAGGGATCTTCTGCGCACTGTGACCTCCTGTATTCGCAACAATAAGGGACTCTTCCCATGTCCTATCTGCATAGGCATCACTAGGAACCATGTGTACATAGCGATGACTATGCAGGGAGGAAATGGGGAGAGCACCTTATCGTCGCGCACGCCAGAGGTCACTGGAGCAGAAGTCGTTGGCGCCTGCACAGAAGATCCCTGAATGCAGTGCTCATAGCAGGGATGAAAAGGTATGCATTGTGGAAGGAGTGCAGGGCACAGGTGCAGGATTCCAGCTCTAGAACTGACGTGCATGGGATAGGGGTAGTATTATGATGAAGACAGGAGGCAGAGATTTCTTCCAGGAACCACACGCCATGGAGCCTAGAAAAAATCATTAGCATAAAGACAGAATAAAACATTTCTCCACAGGAACATCATTACTATAAGGCATACATGTAAGGCTAGCTTAACATTTCTATTACCTGCCCATATTAATAGGTCATATACGTCCTGGAGGGGGGGGGGGGGTGTCAGATTTAATTATTTAATCATCATCCCCTCATGAAATAAAAAAAAACAAGAACTAAATTAGTAGCTCGTAAAATAAACAATATAACTTAATGCAGTAAATGAAGAAATAGAGCAAGTTAATATAACAAAACAATCAATTACATGAATATTCAAATCTTACAACACTCGATTGACTTAAAGTAATTGGAGCAACTACTTTATAATAAGACATCTAATTGACAATATATAACATTACCTTTACTATCAGATCAAAATATCCTTTATGATCACAGCACAATGGAGTGTAGGGTCTAACCACAAGATTGCCATTTATTTTAGCTGATAGGTAGACACAGTTACCTGTGAGAAAACATAGAAAGAATTACCGTATATACTAGAGTATAAGTCGAGACCCCTAATTTTGCCACAAAAAACTGTGAAAATGTATTGACTCGAGTATAAGGCTAGGGTCATATTGCGTTAGGGCAGTCCGTTTAGTGCATTGCGCTACGGACTGCGCTAACGCAATGTCCCAAAAGGGATCGCGTTAGCCGATCCCTCTAGCACAGATCCTCGATCTGCGCTAGCGAGAAACGGACCACGAACGCTGCAAGCAGCATTCGCGGTCTGTAACTCAAATGATGGCACATCACTAGCGATGCGTTCGCCATCAATAGCAATGGCTGCGTTAACGGACTATGTTACACCGCATTATGCCGCGGTGTAACGTAGTCCGTTAAACGGGGTCACATAACGCAATGTGACCCCAGACTTAGTCTAGGGTGGGAAATGCAGCAGCCACTGGTAAATTTCAAACATAAAAATAGATACCAATAAAAGTAAAATTAATTGAGACATCAGTAGTCTACCGTAAGTGTTTTTGAATATCCATATTGAATCAGGAGCCCCATATAATGCTCCATACAGTTCATTATGGCCCCATAAGATGCTCCATACAAAATAAGTCTCATATAATGCTCCATAAAGTTCATGATGGGCCCCATAATATGCTCCATGTTAAAATATGCCCCATATAATGCTGCATAAAAGGTTAATGATGGCCATATAAGACATACTCACCTCTCATCGCTGGGCGCTGAGTGCCGGAGGCCTGAGCAGGCGGGGACACCGGTGCGCTATCGGGGCCAGGTGCGGAAGTCGCCGCTGGCTCAGGTGTTGCGATATTCATCTGTCCCCGTTCCACCGCTGCACGCCGCTGTGTCTTCCGGATCTATGCAGTGACTGTTCAGTCAGAGGGCACGCACTAAACACGTCCTCGCGCCCTCTGACCTGAATGTCACAGCCAGAGGATGCGGAAAAACCCGGGGAATGAATGGAATGCAGGAGAATGACCTGTAGTTACCTCGAGTCGTGGTGATGCGCCCTCTGCTGGATGTCCTCATATGAACTTGAGCGTGGGAAAATATTCTGAAAAGTTCCCAGGCTTGAGTTCATATGAGGACATCCAGCAGAGGGCGCATCACCGTGACTCGAGTTAACTACAGGTCATTCTCCTGCATTCCATTTATTCCCCGGGTTTTAACAGGCAGGGGCGGCTGCATTAGCAGGCTTCTGCTTGTAAAATTAGTTAACCCCTTCTGATTGATTTACAGCGTGGGACAAGACAGAAAGACGGAAGGTATGGGATATTGTTGTTTGTTTTGTTTAACTTTGTTTCAGGTGACAAGGGTCTTCAGGTGGATTAAGAGTATAATAAAATATTACAACAACCTGTGTCTTTATTTCATTAAAATACTGTGTAATAATGTGTGTGTGTTTTATTACCCATTTCATACTATTGGATTAATAATGGATAGGTGTCATAATTGACGCCTCTCCATTATTAATCTGGCTTAACCCCTTCACCCCCGAAGCTTTTTCCGTTTTTTCATTTTCGTTTTTCGCTCCCCTCCTTCCCAGAGCCATAACTTTTTTTTATTTTTCCGTCAATATGGCCATGTGAGGGCTTATTTTTTGCAGGATGAGATGTACTTTTGAACGATACGATTGGTTTTACCATGCCATGCAACAGAAAAAAATTCCAAGTGTGATGAAATTGCAAAAAAAGTGCAATATCACACTTGTTTTTTGTTTGGCTTTTTTGCTAGGTTCACCAAATGCTAAAACTGACCTGCCATTGTGATTCTCCAGGTCATTACGAGTTCATAGACACCTACATGTCTAGGTTATTTTTTTATTTGAGTGATGAAAAAAAATTCCAAAGTTTGCTTAAAAAAAAAAAAAAAAAATTGAGTGATTTTTCCGATACCCGTAGAGTCTCCAATTTTCGTGATCTGGGGTCAGGTGAGGACTTATTTTTTGCGTGCCGAGCAGGCGTTTTTAACGATACAATTTTGGTGTAGATACGTTCTTTTGATCGCCCGTTATTGCATTTTAATGCAATGTCGCGGCAACCAAAAAAAACGTAATTTTGACGTTTTGATTTTTTTTCATGCTACGCCACTTAGCAGTCAGGTTAATCCTTTGTTTTTATTGATAGATCGGGCGATTCTGAATGCGGTGATACCAAATATGTGTATGTTTGATTTTTTTTTTAATTGGGGCGAAAGGGGGGTGATTTGAACTTTTATATATTTTTTATATTTTTAAACACTTTTTTTTTTGAATTTTGGCATGCTTCAATAGCCTCCATAGGATGCTAGAAGCACGCACTACACAATCGCCTCTGCTACATAGAGGTGAAATACAGATCACCTCTATGTAGCAGAAATGCAGGTGTACTTTGAACACCAACCACATGGTGGCGCTCAAAGCAATCGGCCATCAACAATCATAGAGGTCTCAGGCTATGTGCACACTTTGCAGATTCCACTGCGGATTTTTCCGCAGCGGAATTGCAAAATCCGCAGTGAAAACCCATCGCGGTTTTTACTGCGGATTTATCGCGGTTTTTACTGCGTTTTCTTCTGCGGATTTTCAACTGCAGTTTTCTATTGGAGCAGCTGAAAATCCGCAGAAAAGAAGTGACATGCTGCGGAATGTAATCCGCAGCGTTTCCGCGCGGATTTTTCTGCAGCATGTGCACAGCGTTTTTTGTTTCCCATAGGTTTACATTGAAATGTAAACTCATGGGAAACTGCTGCGGATCCGCAGCGGTCAAATCCGCTGCGGATCCGCAGCAAAATCCGCAAAGTGTGAATATAGCCTCAAGGAGACCTCTAGTTGTTATGGCAATGCACCACTGACCCCCGATCATGTGACAGGGGTCAGCGGTGCGATCACTTCCGGCCGGGAGCGCTAGTTAAATGCCGCTGTCAGCGCTTGACGGCGGCATTTAACTAGTTAATGGGCGCGGGTGGATCGCGATTCCGCTCGCGTTTATTGCGCGCACATGTCAGCTGTACAAAACAGCTGAAATGTCACGGCTTTGAGGTGGGCTCACCGCCGGAGCCCACCTCAAAGCAGGGGATCTGCCAGCTGACGTACTATTCCGTCAGCTGGCAGAAAGGGGTTAATGTCACCTTACAATAGCAAGGTGACATTAACCCTTCATTACCCCATATCCCACCGCTACACGGGAGTGGGAAGAGAGGCTAAGTGCCAGAATAGGCGCATTTTCCAGATGTGCCTTTTCTGGGGTGGCTGGGGGCAGATGTTTTTAGCCAGGTGGGGCAATAACCATGGACCCTCTCCAGGCTATTAATATTTGCCCTCAGTCACTGGCTTTCCCACTCTGGCGGAGGAAATTGCGTGGGAGCCCAAGCCAATTTTTTCCGCGATTTTAACCCTTTAATTTAATAGCTAGAGCCAGCAAATTTGACACAAACACACTTCTTACATACATTACTAAAGAGGACTATGTAATAAAAGAAGGGATATGAGATGGTTTACTGTATGTAAACCATGTCTCATATCATGTCGGGCTTGAGAAGGAGGTGGCAAAAGCCGGCAATTGAATTACCGGCTTTTCTGCTATCTAGCGCTGTGCAAGAGCCTAGTTTTTGCATGTGGC